>NC_140990.1:342432761-342705261 GCF_052327205.1 Somniosus microcephalus | reverse complement strand
GATATATATTTTAATAAATCTAACCTTTCGTTCCCATGACCCCGAGAAATGCTGCTAATGTAAACTGGGTTTTGATGGGTCGAGTTGTTGAGGTCTGGCGAGGATACATCTGAGGAACAAGAGGAGACAGAGGGGGGACATCGTGCCAAGCTTCAAACCCCGGCCAATCAGGGAAGTGTGCCTCCCAGACCAGCTTTGGAAACCACCCGTTGTCAAAGCAAATATCCTGGTCAGTATTTTCCGCGCGTGGCAGCTCAGGAACAGCAGCCCCGCAGCGTTTAATCGCGAACAAGAGAGACAGCTTGCTGCATCAGAAAAAACATTGGCTTCGGCTTTCACAGCTAAAGAGAATAAAAATGTTAAAATTCGAATCCCTCGCACAATTAAAGGCGGCGTGTGCACGCGTGTGCACGGGTTGTCATGGTGACATGGCGATTGCATGCCTTCCCTTCTACACAGATTAAAAAGAAAGTACTCGCATTTCTATAGCGCCTTTCGCCACCTCAGGATGTCCCAAAGCTTTACAGCCAATGAGGTACGATTCGGAAGTGTAGTCACTGTTGTAATGTCGGAAACTCGGCAGCCAATTTGTGCACAGCAAGCTCCCACAAACAGCAATGTGATAATGACCAGATCATCTGTTTTAGTGATGTTGGTTGAGGGATAAATATTGGCCCCAGGACACCGGGGAGAACTCCACTGCTCTTCTTCCAATAGTGGCCGTGGGATCTTTTACACCCACCTGAGAGAGCGGATGGGGCCTCGGTTTAACGTCTCATCCGGAAGATGGCACCTCTGACAGTGCAGCGCTCCCTCAGCACTGCACTGCGAGCGTCAGCCTGGATTAGCTGCTCAAGTCTCTGGAGTGGGACTTCAACCCACAACCTGCTGATTCAGAGGCGAGAGTGCTGCCCACTGAGCCAGGGCCGACACTCGATGGACAACTAGCATCCATATAATCATCGTATCCTATCTGTGTATCCTCTGTCCCCGTGACATTTTCTCCTCTTCCTCCTGCTCTCGTGTTCTCTCTTTCCCTAATTCTGTCTTTCACTGCCTTCACTGGGCGGTGTGTTTCCTTCTCCCTATCGGCACTGCCTCACCCAGCTCTCCCAGCGTTCCCACTGTCCCGCTCTCCCAGCGCTCCCGCTGTCCCGCTCTCCCAGCGCTCCCGCTGTCCCGCTCTCCCAGCGCTCCCGCTGTCCCGCTCTCCCAGCGCTCCCGCTCTCCCAGTGCTCCCGCTCTCCCAGCGCTCCCACTGTCCCGCTCTCCCAGCGTTCCCGCTGTCCCGCTCTCCCAGCGCTCCCGCTGTCCCGCTCTCCCAGCGCTCCCGCTGTCCCGCTCTCCCAGCGCTCCCGCTGTCCCGCTCTCCCAGCGCCCCCGCTGTCCCGCTCTCCCAGCGCCCCCGCTGTCCCGCTCTCCCAGCGCTCCCGCTGTCCCGCTCTCCCAGCGCTCCCGCTGTCCCGCTCTCCCAGCGCTCCCGCTGTCCCGCTCTCCCAGCGCTCCCGCTGTCCCGCTCTCCCAGCGCTCCCGCTGTCCCGCTCTCCCAGCGCTCCCGCTCTCCCAGCGCCCCCATTGTCCCGCTCTCCCAGCGCTCCCACTGTCCCGCTCTCCCAGCGCTCCCGCTGTCCCACTCTCCCAGCGCTCCCACTGTCCCGCTCTCCCAGCGCTCCCGCTGTCCCGCTCTCCCAGCGCTCCTGCTGTCCCGCTCTCCCAGAGCTCCCTCTGTCCCGCTCTCCCAGCGCCCCCACTGTCCCGCTCTCCCAGCGCTCCCGCTGTCCCACTCTCCCAGCGCTCCCACTGTCCCGCTCTCCCAGCGCTCCCGCTGTCCCGCTCTCCCAGCGCTCCCACTATCCGGCTCTCCCAGTATTTCCTCTTCTTCTTAGGCAGTCCCTCGGAACCGAGGATGACTTGCTTCCACATTAAAAATGAGTTCTCAGGTGACTGATGAGTCCAATGCGGGACCTACAGTCTCTGTCACAGGTGGGGCAGACGGTGGGTGGGGTGCTTGGGTTGACGTGCGCTCCTTGCGCTGTTTGCGCTTCGCTTCCGCTTGCTCCCGGCGAAGAGACTCGAGGTGTTCGGCGCCTTCCTGGATGCTTCTCCTCCACTTTGTGCGGTCTTGGGCCAGGGATTCCCAGGTGTCGGTGGGGATGTTACACTTTTTCAAGGAGGCTTTGAGGGTGTCCTTAAAGTGTTTCCTCTGCCCACCTGGGGCTCTCTTGCCGTGCCGGAGCTCCGAGTAGAGCGCTTGTTTTGGGAGCCTCGTATCGGGCATGCGGATAATGTGACCCTTCCATCGGAGCTGATTGAGTGTGGTCAGAGCTTCGATGCTGGGGATGTTGGCCTGAGCAAGAACACTGATGTTGGTGCGCCTATCCTGTCAATGGATTTGCAGGATCTTGCGGAGGCAGCGTTGGTGGTACCACTCCAGTGCTTTGAGGTACCTGCTGTACATGGTCCATGTCTCTGAGGCATACAGCAGGGCGGGTATCACTGCTGCGCTGTAGACCATGAGCTTAGTGCCGGGTTTGAGGTCCTGGTCTTCAAACACTCTCTTCCTCAGGTGACTGAAGACTGCACTGGCACACTGAAGGCGGTGTTGGACTTCGTCATCGACGTCTGCCCTTGTTGACAGTAGACTAGAACTAGGGGGCATAATCTTAGAATAAGGGGCTGCCCTTTCAAAACTGAGATGAGGAGAAACTTCTTCACTCAGAGGGTAGTAAATCTATGGAATTTGCTACCCCAGAGAGCTGTGGAAGCTGCAACATTAAATAAATTTAAAACGGAGATAGACAGTTTCCTAGCAGATAAGGGAATTAGGGGTTACGGGGAGAGGGCAGGGAAGTGGACGTGAGTCTAGGTTCGGATCAGCCATGATCCTATTGAATGGCGGAGCAGGCCCGAGGGGCCGTATGGCCTACTCCTGTTCCTACTTCTTATGTTCTTATGTTCTCCCGAGGTTTGGAAAGTGGTCCACGTTGTCCAAGGCCTTGTCGTGGATTTTGATAATCGGGGGGCAATACTGTGTGGCGGGGGCAGGTTGGTAGTGAACCTTTGTCTTACGGATGTTTAGTGTAAGGCCCATGCTCTCGTACGGTTCGGTGAAGGTGTTGACGATGGTTTGGAGTTCGACCTCCGAGTGAGCGCAGACGCAAGCATCGTCTGCATACTGTAATTCGACGACAGAGGATGGGACGACCTTGGATCTGGACTGGAGGCGACGGAGGTTGAACAGTTTCCCGTTTGTTCTGTAAATTAGCTCCACTCCAGCGGGGAGCTTACTGAGGGTGAGATGGAGCATTGCAGCAAGGAAGATCGAGAAGAGCGTTGGTGCAATGACACAGCCTTGCTTGACCCTGGTTCGTACGTGAATTGGGTCTGTAGTGGAACCGTTGGTCAGGATCACGGCTTGCATATCGTCGTGAAGCAGGCGGAGGATAGTGACAAACTTTTGAGGGCAGCCGCATTTGAGGAGGACACTCGATAATCCCTCACGGTTGACAATGTCGAAGGCCTTTGTGAGGTCAAAGAAGGCCATGTACAGCGGTTGGTGCTGTTCCCTGCATTTCTCTTGTAATTGATGTGCGGTGAAGATCATGTCCATTGTGCCCCTGAGTGGGTGGAATCCGCATTGCGACTCTGGGAGGAGCTCTTCGGCCACTGGGAGAAGGTGATTGAGGAGGATTCTTGCGATGACTTTCCCTGTGGCAGACAGCAGGGAAACTCCTCTGTAATTACCGCAATCGGACTTGTCACCTTTCTTGAAGGTGGTCACAATTACGGCGTCTCGGAGATCCCCTGGCATGCTCGCCTCCTTCCAGATCAGAGAAATGAGTTCATGAATTCGCGCCAGTAGTGCTTCTCTGCCATGCTTTAGTGCCTTCACGGGGATTCCATCTGCTCCTGAGGCCTTGTTGTTCTTCAGTTGTCGGATGGCCTTTTCAACCTCATGCCGGGCTGGGATTGTGCTGAGATAGTGGCGGAAAGCATGCTGTGGGATGGAGTTGAGGACACTTGTGTCGAAGACAGAGTCGCTCCCACTGTCCCGCTCGCACTGTCCTGCTCTCCCAGCGCTCCCAGTGTCCAGCTCTCCCAGTGAGGCGATCTTATCGAAACATATAAGATTGTGAGGGGTCTTGATCGGGTGGATGCGGGGAGGATGTTTCCACTGATGGATGAGACGAGAACTAGGGGCATAATCTTAGAATAAGGGGCTGCCCTTTCAAAACTGAGATGAGGAGAAACTTCTTCACTCAGAGGGTAGTAAATCTATGGAATTTGCTACCCCAGAGAGCTGTGGAAGCTGCGACATTAAATAAATTTAAAACGGAGATAGACAGTTTCCTAGCAGATAAGGGAATTAGGGGTTACGGGGAGGGGGCAGGGAAGTGGACGTGAGTCTCGATTCGGATCAGCCATGATCCTATTGAATGGCGGAGCAGGCCCGAGGGGCCGTATGGCCTACTCCTGCTCCTACTTCTTATGTTCTTATGTTCTTATGTCCCGCTCTCCCAGTGTCCCGCTCTCCCAGTGTCCCACTCTCCCAGCATTCGCAGTGTCCTGCTTTCCCAGAGCTCCCAGTGTCCTGCTCTCCCAGTGTCTCACTCTCCCAGCGCTCCGTGTCCCACTCTCCCAGTGTCCCATTCTCCCAGTGTCCCGCTCTCCCAGTGTCCCGCTCTCCCAGTGTCCCGCTCTCCCAGCATTCGCAGTGTCCCGCACTCCCAGTGTCCCGCTCTCCCAGTGTCCCGCTCTCCTAGCGTTCCCAGTGTCCCGCTCTTCCAGTGTCCCGCTCTCCCAGTGTCCCGCTCTCCCAGTGTCCCGCTCTCCCAGCATTCGCAGTGTCCCGCACTCCCAGTGTCCCGCTCTCCCAGTGTCCCGCTCTCCTAGCGTTCCCAGTGTCCCGCTCTCCCAGTGTCCCGCTCTCCCAGTGTCCCGCTCTCCCAGTGTCTCGCTCTCCCAGCATTTGCAGTGTCCCGCACTCCCAGTGTCCCGCTCTCCCACTGTCCCGCTCTCCTAGCGTTCCCAGTGTCCCGCTCTCCCAGTGTCCCGCTCTCCTAGCGTTCCCAGTGTTCCGCTCTTCCAGCGCTCCCAGTGACCCGCTCACCCAGCGCTCCCAGTGTCCCGCTCTCCCAGCGCTCGCACTGTCCCGCTCTCCCAGCGCTCCCAGTGTCCTGCTCTCCCAACGCTCGCACTGTCCTGCTCTCCCAGTGCTCCACTCTCCCAGCGTTCCCAGTGTTCCACTCTCCCAGCGTCTGCAGTGTCCCACTCTCCGTGTTCCCAGTATCCCAGTCTCCCAGTGTTCCCAGTATCCCAGTCTCCCAGCACTCCCAGTGTCCTGCTCTCCCAGTGCTCCCACTGTCCCACTCTCCCAGTGTTCCGCTCTCCCAGCGTTCGCAGTGTCCCACTCTCCCAGCTTTCCCAGTATCCCTCTCTCCCAGCGCTCCCAGTATCCTGCTCTCCCAGCGCTCCCAGTATCCTGCTCTCCCACTGTCCCGCTCTCCCAGCGCTCCCACTGTCCCGCTCTCCCACTGTCCCGCTCTCCCAGCACGCCCACTGTCCCGCTCTCCCAGCACTCCCACTGTCCCGTTCTCCCAGCGCTCCTACTGTCCCACTCTCCCAGCGCTCCCAGTATCCCGCTCTCCCAGCGATCCCAGTATCCCGCTCTCCCAGCGCGCCCACTGTCCCGCTCTCCAGCGCTCCCAGTATCCCAGGTAAATCGTGCTTGACTAATCTACTGGAATTTTTTGAGGATGTAACTGGTAAAATAGATAAGGGTGAACCAGTGGGTGTGGTGTATTTGGACTTTCAGAAGGCTTTCGATAAGGTCCCGCTTAAGAGATTAGCGTGTAAAGTTAAGGCACATGGGATTGGGGGCAAGGTATTGACTTGGATAGAGAACTGGTTGGCAGATAGAAAGCAAAGAGTTGGAATAAACGGATCTTTTTCCGAGTGGCAGGCAGTGACTAGTGGGTTACCGCAGGGATCGGTCATTGGACCCCAGCTAGTCACAATATATAGTAATGATCTAGACAAGGGAACTAGATGTAATATCTCCAAATTTGCAGACGACACAAAGCTGGGTGGGCGTGTGTGCTGTGAGGAGGATGCCGAGAAACTCCAGGATGATTTGGACAGGTTGGGTGATTGGGCAAAAGCATGGCAGATGCAATATAACGTGGATAAATGTGAGGTTATCCACTTTGGTGGCAAAAACAGGAAGGCAGATTATTATCTGAATGGCAATAGATTGGGAGAAGGGGAAGTGCAACGAGACCTGGGTGTTATTGTGTACCAGTCGCTGAAGGTAAGCATGCAGGTGCAGCGGGCGGTTAAGAAGGCAAATGGTATGTTGGCCTTCATAGCGAGAGGGTTTGAGTACAGGAACAAGGATGTCTTGCTGCAGTTGTACAGGGCCTTGGTGAGACCACATCTTGAGTATTGTACAGTTTTGGTCGCCTTATCTGAGGAAGGATGTTCTTGCCATGGAAGGAGTTTAGCAAAGATTCACCAGGCTGATACCTGGGATGGCAGGAATGACATATGAGGAGAGATTGGGACAATTGGGCTTGTACTCGCTGGAGTTTAGAAGAATGAGAGAGGATCTTATTGAAACTTAAAAAATTCTGACAGGACTGGACAGACTAGATGCAGGGAGGATGTTCCCGATGGTCGGGGAGTCCAGAACCAGGGGTCACAGTCTAAGGATAAGGGGTAGGCCATTTAGGACAGAAATGAGGAGGGATTTCTTCACCCAGAGAGTGGTGAACCTGTGGAATTCTCTACCACAGAAGGCAGTAGAGGCCAATTCATTAAATATATTTCTTAAGGCTAAAGGGATCAAGGGATATGGGGAGAAGGCAGGGACAGGGAACTGAAATTGGATGATCAGCCATGATCTCATTGAATGGCGGAGCAGGCTCGAGGGGCCGAATGGCCAACTCCAGCTCCTATCTTCTATGTTTCTATCCCGCTTTCCCAGCGCTCGCGCTGTCCTGCTCTCTCCGCTTTCCCAGTGTCCCGCTCTCCCAGCGCTCCCAGTATCCCGCTCTCCCAGCGCTCCCAGTATCCCGCTCTCCCAGCGCTCCCAGTATCCCGCTCTCCCAGCGTTCCAGTATCCCGCTCTCCCAGCGTTCCCAGTGTCCTGCTCTCCCAGCGCTCCCACTGTCCTGAAAGCTGTAAGCACTCTCTCAAGGTGATGCGATGCCACACTAGAGCAGACAGCAGGGCTTAAACTGAAGTGGTGTTTATTGTCCTGCACTCAATGACCAAATAGTGCCAGCACTTTAGGTCAGAGAGCTTCCTGCAGGCTCACAGAATCGGCTGCACACAATGACATCAGTATTCCAGACTAGAATGCAGGTGTTTGGCTAATTTCCGTGACAGTCTTGCCTGCTGTGAGTGACTGGGATTGATTTTACGCACATCTGTATCGATTCTCCAATCACTGCATCCGCTGAAGAAATCCCGCTGAACTTACCGGGAGGCGTTGCTGCAGTTCAAGAACATTAGAATTAGGAGCAGGAGTCGGCCATTCAGCCCCTCGAGCCTACTCCACCATTCAATGAGATCATGGCTGACCTTCGACCTCAACTCCACTTTCCCGCCCGATCCCCATATCCCTTGATTCCCCGAGAGTCCAAAAATCTATCGATGTCAGCCTTGAATATACTCACTGACTGAGCCTCCACAGCCCCCTGGGGTAGAGAATTCCAAATATTCACCGCCCTCTGAGTGAAGAAATTCTCCTCATCTCAGTCCTAAATGGCCAACCCCTAATTCTGAGACTGTGACCCCTGGTTCTAGACTCCCCAGCCAGGGGAAACATCCTCCCTGCATCTACCCTGTCAAGGCCTGTAAGAATTTTATTCGCTTCAATGAGATCACCTCTCGTTCTTCTAAACTTCAGAGAATAAAGGCCCATTCTACTCAATCGCTTCTCACAGGACAATCCTCTCATCCCAGGAATCAATCTAGTGAACCTTCGTTGCCCCGCCTCCAAGGCAAGTATATCCTTCCTCAGATAAGGAGACCCAAACTGACATTGGTCACGAGTTGTGTTGCTGCAGTTCATACATTCTCTGAGATCAGAGCTGCCCTGCCTCCAACTCATTGACTGACACAGCAGTGTCAATAAACATTGTGCGCAGAATTACACAAACATCAAAATATCGTCAGCCATAAAAAAAATCATTCGTTAGGACATTTCAACAACAATTCCAACAGAACCTTTGAGAATACCTCGTATAACAGAATGACCACATCCCGGCCCACAACCATCACCCCCTCCCACCAATCCCTGCACCAACACCTCCTTCTCTCCCACCCAGCCTTAAACCCTAACCCACCTCCCCCTTCACCTTCACCTCCCCATCCCCCTTCCACAGCTACCTGCCCAACCTCACCCCCATCCCCACAGACACTGACTCTCACTGGGGTACTGTTCCACAGACACCGACTCTCTCTGGGGTACAGTTCCACAGACACTGACTCTCACTGGGGTACAGTTCCACAGACACTGACTCTCACTGGGGTACAGTTGCATAGACACTGACTCTCACTGGGGTACAGTTCCACAGACACTGACTCTCACTGGGGTACAGTTCCACAGACACTGACTCTCACTGGGGTACAGTTCCACAGACACTGACTCTCACTGGGGTACAGTTCCACAGACACTGACTCTCACTGGGGTACAGCTCCACAGACACCGACTCTCACTGGGGTACAGTTCCACAGACACTGACTCTCACTGGGGTACAGTTCCACAGACACCGTCTCTCACTGGGGTACAGTTCCACAGACACTGACTCTCGCTGGGGTACAGTTCCACCGGCACTGACTCTCACTGGGGTACAGTTCCACAGACACTGACTCTCACTGGGGTACAGTTCCACAGACACTGACTCTCACTGGGGTACAGTTCCACAGACACTGAATCTCACTGGGGCACAGTTCCACAGACACTGACTCTCACTGGGGTACAGTTCCACAGACACTGACTCTCACTGGGGTACAGTTCCACAGACAATGACTCTCACTGGGGTACAGTTACACAGACACTGACTCTCACTGGGGTACAGTTCCACAGACACTGACTCTCACTGGGGTACAGTTCCACAGACACTGACTCTCACTGGGGTACAGTTCCACAGACACTGACTCTCACTGGGGTACAGTTCCACAGACACTGACTCTCACTGGGGTACAGTTCCACAGACACTGACTCTCACTGGGGATCAGTTCCACAGGCACTGACTCTCACTGGGGTACAGTTCCACAGACACTGACTCTCACTGGGGTACAGTTCCACAGACACTGACTCTCACTGGGGTACAGTTCCACAGACACTGACTCTCACTGGGGATCAGTTCCACAGACACTGACTCTCACTGGGGTACAGTTCCACAGACACTGACTCTCACTGGGGTACAGTTCCCCAGACACTGACTCTCACTGGGGTACAGTTTCACAGGCACTGATTCTCACTGGGGTACAGTTCTACAGACACTGATTCTCACTGGGGTACAGTTCTACAGACACTGACTCTCACTGGGGTACAGTTCCACAGTCACTGACTCTCACTGGGGTACAGTTCCACAGGCACTGACTCTCACTGGGGTACAGTTCCACAGACACTGACTCTCACTGGGGTACAGTTCCACAGACACTGACTCTCACTGGGGTACAGTTCCACAGACACTGAATCTCACTGGGGTATAGTTCCACAGACACTGACTCTCACTGGGGTATAGTTCTACAGACACTGAATCTCACTGGGGTACAGTTCCACAGGCACTGACTCTCACTGGGGTACAGATCTACTGCTGATACTGTGGACTCTGCGTTGTCCCGCTCTCCTCAAAAAACCCTTCGCGAGATGTACCCGACATTGCTGGTCCTACCTCCTTCCCGTTCCTGGTGAAGAAGAGGCTGGCAATGTTTGGGGGCTCTTGTCCAGCACTGTCCTCCCTCGATCCACAGCCTATCCTGTCTCCGGAGTGACATTTGGGAGCCACGTGCTGTCCCACTGCACGCCCACTGTACAACCTGGAACATCAGACAGGACCATGAGAAAACCTCCCATTACACCAGTGATCCTCAGGCCCGACACTGTCTGACCACCAACCTCACTTCTACTCTCTCGTACTAAAAAAAAAGAAAGACTTGCATTTATATAGCACCTTTAACGATCTCTGGATATCACAAAGTGCTTTACAGCCAATCAAGTTCCACTCCATATACTTGAGCACAAAAATCCAGGCCAACACTCCTGTGCAATACTGAGGGAGCGCCGCACTGTCAGAGGGGCAGTACTGAGGGAGTGCTGCACTGTCGGAGGGGCAGTACTGAGGGAGAGCCGCACCGTCAGAGGGGCAGTACTGAGGGAGTGCTGCACTGTCAGAGGGGCAGTACTGAGGGAGCGCCGCACTGTCAGAGGGGCAGTACTGAGGGAGTGCTGCGCTGTCGGAGGGGCAGTACTGAGGGAGCGCCGCACTGTCAGAGGGGCAGTACTGAGGGAGTGCTGCACTGTCGGAGGGGCAGTACTGAGGGAGTGCTGCACTGTCGGAGGGGCAGTACTGAGGGAGTGCTGCACTGTTGGAGGGGCGGTACTGAGGGAGTGCTGCACTGTCAGAGGGGCAGTACTGAGGGAGTGCTGCACTGTCGGAGGGGCAGTACTGAAGGAGCGCCGCACTGTCGGGGGGGGAGTACTGAGGGAGCGCTGCACTGTCGGAGGGGCAGTACTGAGGGAGCTTCTGCACTGTCGGAGGGGCAGTACTGAGGGAGCGCCGCAGTGTCGCAGGGGCAGTACTGAGGGAGTGCCGCACTGTTGGAGGGGCAGGACTGAGGGAGCGCTGCACTGTTGGAGGGGCAGTACTGAGGGAGCGCTGCACTTTCGGAGGGGCAGTACTGAGGGAGCTTTTGCACTGTCGGAGGGGCAGTACTGAGGGAGCGCCACACTGTCGGAGGGGCAGTACTGAGGGAGCGCTGCACTGTCAGAGGGACAGTACTGAGGGAGCGCTGCACTGTCAGAGGGACAGTACTGAGGGAGCGCTGCACTGTTGGAGGAACAGTACTGAGGGAGCGCTGTACTGTCGAAGGGGCAGTACTGAGGGAGTGCTGCACTGTCGGAGTGGCAGTACTGAGGGAGTGCTGCACTGTCGGAGGGGCATTACTGAGGGAGTGCTGCACTGTCAGAGGGGCAGTACTGAGGGAGTGCTGCACTGTCGGAGGGGCAGTATTGAGGGAGCGCTGCACTGTCGGAGCGCCAGTACTGAGGGAGCGCCGCTCTGTCGGAAGGGCAGTACTGAGGCAGCGCTGCACTGTCGGAGGGGCAGTACTGAGGAAGCGCTGCCCTGTCGGAGGGTCAGTACTGAGGGAGCGCCGCACTGTCGGAGGGGCAGTACTGAGGGATCGCTGCACTATCAGAGGGGCAGTACTGAGAGAGCGCTGCACTGTCGGAGGGGCAGTACTGAGGGAGCGCTGCACTGTCGGAGGGGCAGTACTGAGGGAGCGCTGCACTGTCGGAGGGGCAGTGCTGAGGGAGCGCTGCACTGTCGGAGGGGCAGTACTGAGGGAGCGCTGCACTGTCTGAGGGACAGTACTGAGGGAGCGCTGCACTGTCAGAGAGACAGTACTGAGGGAGCGCTGCACTGTCGGAGGGACAGTACTGAGGGAGTGCTGCACTGTCGGAGGGGCAGTACTGAGGGAGTGCTGCACTGTCGGAGGGGCAGTACTGAGGGAGTGCTGCACTGTCGGCGTGGCAGTACTGAGGGAGCGCTGCACTGTCAGAGGGGCAGTACTGAGGGAGTGCTGCACTGTCGGAGGGGCAGTACTGAGGGAGTGCTGCACTGTCGGAGGGGCAGTACTGAGGGAGTGCTGCACTGTCGGAGGGGCAGTACTGAGGGAGTGCTGCACTGTCGGAGGGGCAGTACTGAGGGAGTACTGCACTGTCGGAGGGGCAGTACTGAGCGAGCGCTGCTCTGTCGGACGCGCAGTACTGAGGGAGCGCCGCACTGTCGGAGGGGCAGTACTGAGGGAGCGCCGCACTGTCGGAGGGGCAGTACTGAGGGAGTGCTGCACTGTCGGAGGGGCAGTACTGAGGGAACGCCGCCCTGTCGGAGGGTCAGTACTGAGGGAGCGCCGCACTGTCGGAGGATCAGTACTGAGGGAGCGCCGCACTGTCAGAGGGGCACTACTGAGGGAGTGCTGCACTGTCGGAGGGTCAGTACTGAGGGAGCGCCGCACTGTCGGAGGGGCAGTACTGAGGGAGCGCCGCACTGTCGGAGGGGCAGTACTGAGGGAGTGCTGCACTGTCGGAGGGGCAGTACTGAGGGAACGCCGCCCTGTCGGACGGTCAGTACTGAGGGTGCGCCACACTGTCGGAGGGTCAGTACTGAGGGAGCGCCGCACTGTCAGAGGGGCACTACTGAGGGAGTGCTACACTGTCGGAGGGTCAGTACTGAGGGAGCGCTGCACTATCGGAGGGGCAGTACTGAGGGAGCGCTGCACTGTCGGAGGGTCAGTACTGAGGGAGCGCTGCACTGTCGGAGGGGCAGTACTGAGGGAGCGCTGCACTGTCGGAGGGGCAGTACTGAGGGAGCGCTGCACTGTCAGAGGGTCAGTACTGAGGGAGCGCTGCACTGTCGGAGGGGCAGTACTGAGGGAGTGCTGCACTGTCGGAGGGGCAGTACTGAGGGAGCGCTGCACTGTCAGAGGGACAGTACTGAGGGAGCGCTGCACTGTCAGAGGGACAGTACTGAGGGAGCGCTGCACTGTCGGAGGGGCAGTACTGAGGGAGCGCTGCACTTTCGGAGGGGCAGTACTGAGGGAGCGCTGCACTGTCGGAGGGGCAGTAGTGAGGGAGCGCTGCACTGTCGGAGGGGCAGTACTGAGGGAGCGCTGCACTGTCAGAGAGGCAGTACTGAGGGAGTGCTGCACTGTCGGAGGGGCAGTACTGAGGGAGCGCTGCACTGAGGGAGCGCTGCACTGTCGGAGGGGCAGTACTGAGGGAGCGCTGCACTGTCGGATGGGCAGTACTGAGTGTGGTAAACCACTGTTGTTGTTGTTGTTGTTGTTACACACTGTTGTACCTATGCATGCCTCAACATGTCTCGGCTGGCTCCACCCACACAGGCCCAGGTATAAAGGTGATTGACCTGCAGCCCCCTGCCTTCTTGGAACCCAGTCAACCACGAGAGGCATGCTCTGTTCTTTGCTAATAAAAGCCTTTAGTTACTCTCTTAACTCTCAGTCTTTTATGAGTAATTGATAGCGCATCAATTTTATTAGCAAAGAACTGCACTGTCGGAGGGGCAGTACCGAGGGAGTGCTGCACTGTCGGAGGGGCAGTACTGAGGGAGTGCTGCACTGTCGGAGGGTCAGTACTGAGGGAGTGCCGCACTGTCGGAGGGGTAGTACTGAGGGAGCGCTGCACTGTCGGAGGGGCTGTCTTTTGGATGAGTCACAGGGGGAAAAATTCGGTTGATTTGCACCTCCCATTAACGGGGCGCATATCAACTAGTGCCTGGGCGCGGCGCCGCTATCGCCTCCCGCGAAATTCAGCGGGAGGTTCGCGGCGGCAGTAAACATTAGCGCCCCGTGGCGCCGCACCACCGGCAATGATGTCATCACCATGCGCAGCACCCAGGCCACAATCTTCGGTTGCGCCCTCTCACTTACCGCCGGACGCCATGTCCGCCGGGGTCAGGGGGGCCGACCTGCGGCCGGGGCAGCGCACGTTAAAGGGGAGGCGCCGGCCGGCCATTTTTGATGCTGGCCGCCTGCCAGCGCCTGCGCCCTGTGTCATCCCCGGCCTCCTGAGCAGCCCCTCCGCGGAGTGCTGGCTGCGCTCCGTGAGCCCCGCACTTCTTTTCAGTGCCGGGCACTTTTGCCGACATTCCGATCCCTGGTGGCCCAGCTGGGCCCCGGGTCGCGCTGCACTGGGCCCCTCCCCTTTAATAAGGGGAGGAAGGCCTGCAGTACCGCCGGGCGAGGTGCCGCAGAGCGTATGGCACTGCTGCACATAATGCCGCAAAATTCACTCGCAGCGTCCCAAGAGGGAGGCGGGACGCTACCAGTGAAATTCGGGTGCAGGGGCGCTAACTTTTTCTGGGCGCGACCCAATTTTGCCTCATAGAGTCATAGCAGCACAGGAGGAGGCCATTGGGCCCATCGAGTCAGTGCCGGCTCTCTGTAGAGCGATCCAGTCAGTCCCATTCCCCCGCTCTCTCCCCGTAGCCCAGCAAGTTAACAATGAGACATTAAACCGAGGCCCTGTCTGTCCTCCCAGGTGGCTGTAACAGTTCGAATGGCACTATTACAAAGATGAGCTGGGGAGTTCTCCCCCGTGTCCTGGAGCCAATATTTATCCCTCAATCAATGTCACTTAAACAGATTATCTGGTCATTGTCACACTGCTGTTTGTGGGAGCTTGCTGTGCAGAAATTGGCTGCCGCGTTTCCCACATTACAACAGTGACTCCACTTCAAAAGTACTTCATTGGCTGTAAAGCACTTTGGGACATCCGGTGGTCGTGCAAGGCGCTATAGAAATGCAAGTCTTCCGTTCATTCTTTTTAAATGAAGTACTTTTTGAAGTGTTGTTGTAATGTGGGAAACGCAGCTGCCAATTTGTGCACAGCAAGCTCCCACAAACAGCAGTGTGATAATGACCAGATCATCTGTCTGTGATGTTGGTTGAGGGAAAAATATTGAACAGGACACCGGGGAGAATTGCCCCCCTCTTCTTTCAATAATGCCATGGAATCTTTTACATCCACCTTAGAGGGTGCACGGGGCCTTGGTTTAACATCTCTTCCAAAAGACGGCACCTCCGACAGTGCGGCGCTCCCTCAGTACTGCCCCTCCGACCGTGCGGCGCTCCCTCAGTACTGCCCCTCCGACAGTGCGGCGCTCCCTCAGTACTGCCCCTCCGACAGTGCGGCGCTCCCTCAGTACTGCCCCTCCGACAGTGCGGCGCTCCCTCAGTACTGCTCCTCCAACAGTGCGGCGCTCCCTCAGTACTGCCCCTCCGACAGAGCAGCGCTCCCACAGTACTGCCCCTCCGACAGTGCGGCGCTCCCTCAGTACTGCCCCTCCGACAGTGCGGCGCTCCCTCAGTACTGCCCCTCCAACAGTGCAGCGCTCCCTCAGTACTGCCCCTCCGACAGTGCAGCGCTCCCTCAGTACTGCCCCTCCGACAGTGCAGCGCTCCCTCAGTACTGCCCCTCCGACAGTGCGGCGCTCCCTCAGTACTGACCCTCCGACAGTGCAGCACTCCCCCAGTACTGTCCCTCCGATAGTGCTGCGCTCCCTGAGTACTGCCCCTCCGACAGTGCGGCGCTCCCTCAGTACTGCCCCTCCGACAGTGCAACACTCCCTCAGTACTGCCCCTCCGACAGTGCGGCACTCCCTCAGTACTGCCCCTCCAACAGTGCAGTGCTCCCTCAGTACTAACCCTCCGAAAGTGCAGCGCTCCCTCAGTACTGCCCCTCCGACAGTGCAGCGCTCCCTCAGTACTGCCCTGGAAGTGTTGGCCTGGATATGGCTCAAGTCTCGTGAGTGGGAATTAAGTCAAGACATTTTACAATTGCTGGCCAATATTTATCCCTCACTCAATATCACTAAAACAGATGATCTGGTCATTAATACATTGCCGTTTAAGGGATCTTGCTTCGCACAAGTTGGCTGCCGCGCTTTCTACATTACAACAGTGATTGCACTTCAGGAGTACGTGCTGAAGTTGTGAAAGGCGCTAGCGAAATGCAAGTTTGTTCATGCTCTATTTAATGTGGTTCACTCCCAAAGCCCTGCAGGCGACAAGGGATGGGCAATAAATAAATACTGGTCTCGCAACACTGGTAAAAGAACACACGGAAAAAATATATTATACATCAGCAAACAAAGGAAACTAAGGATCACAGTGTCATCGAATGGTTACAGCACAGGCGGCTGCCATTCGGCCCGTCGAGCCCGTGCCGACTCTGTGCAAGAACACTTCAGCCAGTCCCACTCCCCCGCCCTTTCCCCGGAGCCCTGCAAATTTGTTTCCTTCAGGTACTTATCCAATTCCCTTTGAAAGCCACGATTGAATCTGCCTCCACCACCCTTTCAGGCAGTGAATTCCAGATCCTAACCACTCGCTGCGTAAAAAAGTTTGTTCTTATGTCGCCTTTGGTTCTTCTGCCAATCACCTTAAATCTGTGTCCTCTGGTTCTCGACCCTTCCACCAATGGGAACAGTTTCTCTCTATCTACTCTGTCCAGACCCCTCATGATTTTGAACACCTCTATCAAATCTCCTCTCAACCTTCTCTGCTCTAAGGAGAACAACCCCAGCTTCTCCAGTCTATCCACGTAACTGAAGTCCCTCATCCCTGGAACCATTCTTGTAAATCTTTTCTGCACCCTCTCTAAGGCCTTCACATCCTTCCTAAAGTGCGGTGCCCAGAATTGGACACAATACTCCAGTTGAGGCTGAACCAGTGTTTTATAAAGGTTCATCATAACTTCCTTGCTTTTGTACTCTACACCTCTATTCATGAAGCCCAGGATCCCGTAGCTTTTTTAACCCATTTCTCACCCTGCCCTGCCACCTTCAACAATTTGTGCACATATACCCCCAGGTCTCTCTGTTCATGCACCCACTTCAGGATTGTACCCTTTAGTTTATATTTCCTCTCCTCATTCTTTCTACCAAAATGTATCACTTCACACTTTTCTGCGTTAAATTTCATCTGCCACGTGTCCGCCCATTCCACCAGCCTGTCTATGTCCTCTTGAAGTCTATCACTCTCCTCCTCACTGTTCACTATATTTCCAAGTTTTGTCATCTGCAAATTTTGAAATTGTACCCTGTACACCCACGTCCAAGTCATTAATATATATCAAGGAAAGCAGTGGTCCTAGAACTGACCCCTGGGGAACACCACTGTATACCTTCCTCCAGTCCGAAAAACAACCATTCACCACTACTCTCTGTTTCCTGTCACTTAGCCAATTCCGTATCCATGCTGCCACTGTCCCTTTTATTCCATGGGATTCAACTTTGCTGGTAAGCCTATTATGTGGCACTTTATCAAATGCCTTTTGCAGGTCCACGTACACCACATCAACCGCATTGCCCTCATCAACCCTCTCTATTAACTCAATCAAGTTAGTTAAACACGATTTGCCTTTAACAAATTCATGCTGGCTTTCCTTAATTAATCCATACTTGTCCAAGTGACTGTTAATTTTTTCCCGGATTATCGTTTCTAAAACTTCCCCACTACCGAGGTTAAACTGACTGGCCTGTAGTTGCTGGGTTTAACTTCACACCCTTTGCTGAACATTTGCAATTCTCCAGTCCTCTGGCACCACCCCCTTTTCTAAGGAGGATTGGAAGACGACATTTTCTTCCTATGGACCCACGGCGAAGAATCACTGAAAAGACTACACGATAACATCAACAAGTTCCATCCCACCATCAAACTCACCATGGACTACTCCTCAGAATCGGTCTCATTCCTGGACACACGAATCTCCATCAAAGACGGACACCTCAGCACTTCACTCTACCGCAAGCCCACGGACAACCTCACGATGCTTCACTTCTCCAGCTTCCACCCTAACCATGTTAAAGAAGCCATCCCCTATGGACAAGCCCTGCGAATACACAGGATCTGCTCAGACGAGGAGGAACGCGATGGACACCTACAGACACTGAAAGACGCCCTTGTAAGAACGGGATATGACGCTCGACTCGTCGATCGACAGTTCCGATGGGCCACAGCGAAAAATCGCATAGACCTCCTCAGAAGACAAACACGGGACACAACCAACAGAGTACCCTTCGTCGTCCAGTACTTCCCCGGAGCGGAGAAACGACGCCATGTTCTTCGCAGCCTTCAACATGTCATCGATGACGACGAACACCTCGCTAAGGCCATCCCCACGCCTCCACTACTCGCTTTCAAACAGCCGCCTAACCTCAAACAGACCATCGTTCGCAGCAAATTACCCAGCTTTCAGGAGAACAGCGACCACGACACCACACAACCCTGCCACAGCAAACTCTGCAAGACATGCCAGATCATCAACACAGATACCATCATCACACGTGAGGACACCACCCACCAGGTACATGGTACATACTCATGTGACTCGGCCAACGTTGTCTACCTCATACGTTGCAGGAAAGGATGCCCCGGAGCATGGTACATCGGCGAGACCATGCAGACACTGCGACAACGGATGAACGGACACCGCGCAACAATCACCAGGCAGGAGTGTTCCCTCCCAGTCGGGGAACACTTCAGCAGTCAAGGACATTCAGCCTCCGATTTTCGGGTAAGCATTCTACAAGGCGGCCTTCGAGATACACGACAACGCAAAATCGTCGAGCAGAAACTGATAGCCAAGTTCCGCACCCATGAGGACGGCCTCAACCGAGATCTTGGGTTCATGTCACGCTACATGTAACCCCACCTGACGCAGTGTCATCCAGACTCGAGTCGACATTGGCTTGTTCTCTCTACACAGATGCGGCCGGACCTGCTGTGATTTCCAGCCAAAAAAAATGTTTTTTGTCTGTTTTTTTGTTTTTCATACAGACCCCAGCATCTGCAATATTTGACCCCTTGTGACCCCACCTCATTGTTCTTTGATGTAATGTTTCCCTGACTGACCTGTTTGGACACCATTCACACCTTTGACTGCTGTGATTATCTCTCTGCCGAGGTGTGATAAATGGCAGTTGGAAAGGTTACCTGTAAACATCTGACGTGATTCTCTGACTATATAAGCTGTGTCTTTATGCATTTCTCCACTTCACCTGAAGAAGGAGCAGCGCTCCGAAAGCTTGTGATTTCAAATAAAGCTGTTGGACTATAACCTGGTGTTGTGTGACTTCTTACATCTGTCCACCCCAGTCCAACTCCGGCATCTCCACACCACAAACTTTATAGTTCTTGCACCGCTCTGTAATTTCTCTGCAAATTTGCTCCTCTATATCCTAGTTGGAGGCTGATAGAATACACCTAGTAGTGTAATGGCACCTCTAATGTTTCTCAACTCTAACCAAATAGATTCTGTCCTTGACCCCTCCAGGACATCCTCTCTCTCCAGCACTGTAACATTCTCCTTAATCAATGCTGCCACCCCACCTCCTTTCCCTATCTTTCCTGAACACCTTCTATCCAGGAATATTTAAAACCCAATCCTGCCCTTCTTTGAGCCAGGTCTCCATTATCGCCACAACATCATATTCCCATGTGGTTATTTGCGCCTGCAGCTCACCGACCTTATTTACCACACTTCGTGCGTTCACACACATACACTGTAAACCTGTCTTAGACCTTCTTGTATTCTCTTTTAGTCTGACCCCACCTAATACCGTACTATCTCTTACTCTAGTGCGATCTATCACTCCCCATCCTTTGTGCAACTTGTTTCTCCTTTCTAATGCTACATCCTGGTGCCCATCCCCCTGCCAAATTAGTTTAAACCCTCCCCAAAAGCACTAGCAAACCCCCGCCCCCATGAGGATATTGGCCTCAGCTCTGTTGAGGTGCAACCCGTCGGGCCTGTACAGATCTCACCTCCCCCAGAACTGGTCCCAATGTCCCAGGAATCTGAAGCCGTCCCTCCTGCACCATCTCTCCAGCCACTCATTCATCTGCTCTATCCTCCTATTTCTATACTCACTAGCACGTGGCACCGGGAGTAATCTGGAGATTACCTTTGAGGTCCTGCTTTTTAATCTCATTCCTAGCTCCCTAAAATCTGCCTGCAGGACCTCATCCCTCTTTCTACCTATGTCATCAATAGCGATATGGACCACGACCTCTGGCTGTTCACCCTCCCCCCTCAGAATGTCCTGCAGCCGCTCAGTGACATACTTGACCTTGGCACCAGGGAGGCAACATATCATCCTGGAATCACGTCTGCATCCACAGAAACGCCTGTCTGTTCCCCTAACTAGGCCTATATTCCCTAGAGTTTAGAAGAATGGGAGGTGATCTCATTGAAACATCCAAAATTCTTACAGGGCTTGACAGGGTAGATGCAGGGAGGATGTTTCCCCTGGCTGGGGAGTCTAGAACCAGGGGTCACAGTCTCAGGATAAGGGGTCGGCCATTTAGGACTGAGATGAGGAGAAATTTCTTCACTCGGAGGGTGGTGAATCTTTGGAATTCTCTACCCCAGAGGGCTGTGGAGACTCAGTCATTGAGTATATTCAAGACAGAGATCGATAGATTTTTGGATATTGAGGGAATCAAGGGATATGGGGTTAGTGCAGGAAAGTGGAGATGAGGTAGAAGATCAGCCATGATCTTATTGAATGGTGGAGCAGGCTCGAGGGGCCAAATGGCCGACTCCTGCTCCTATTACTTATGTTCTTATAAAACAATCAGAACAAAAAAGCAAATTAGAAAGGCTGAGAGGGAATTTGAGATAAAGATTACGGGCTGGAGATTCCGCTCGGTTGTGCTCGTTTATTCAGCGCAATTCGCCCAAAATCGGTCAAACCCGCAGGAAAGATCGAGGAATTTTAAACAGAAATTACGTCCGACACAAATCGAGTTTCCGCGATCTTTGGCGCTGGTTTAAAAAGCATCGCAGTCGTAGCCGGTCGCGCCCACACAACTGGCCACGCCCCCAGGGTGAATTCATCACCGTGGCGATTTTCCGCTAATTGCGCCCATTTATGGGCCATGGACGAGGCTTTTAAAATTAAAATGCTGATTTTTTGTGATGAGCCCATTTGCAGCTGTACTGATCAAACTGCCCCAGATTACCACCCAGAAACATATAACGGAACGCTGTCAATGCTGAAGAGTCGCTGCCCAATGGCGCCTGTTCGGAGAAGAGGTCACGCTCGCTGATATGCAAATGAGTGTGAGCGGAAACTTGGGCAAAAATTCAATTCGGAAAACTCGTGCAACTTGCGCCCGGATTGCTGATTGCGGCCAAAGCAGAAACTCTTCTCCAGTGAGCACTAACACGGAGATATTGGGAGGCAGTCTTGACTTTGTGTGATCGTGTAAATCGAGCGATATTGATTCAGCCGCCCACTGCGCATCACTCCCGATGAGCGTGTCTACTGAAGTCCATGGGAGGATGTGTAACGGGCGGCTGAATCAATGTCGCCCGTTTTACTCTATCACCGAAAGCCAAAGTTACCGCCATCAGTCGTATGAGGAGAGTCAGGAGGACAAGGCGGGGAAGATTCCAATCCTGCTCCATGGGGTACAGTGGTGCAGTGGAAATATTACTGGACCAGTACTCCCGAGAACGTGAGTTCAAATCCCTCCAGGAGTGAGAATTTTAATTCACATAAGATTACACAGGATATATGGCACAGAAACAGGCCATTCGGCCCAACCAGTCCATGCCGGCGTTTATGCTCCACTCGAGCCTCCTCCCGTCTTTCCTCATCTAACTCTATCAGCGTAACCCTCTACTCCCGTCTCCCTCAGATGCTTGTCCAGCCTCCCCTTAAATGTGTCGATACTATTCGCCTCAACCACTCCCTGTGGTAGCGAGTTCCACATTCTCACCACTCTCTGGGGTAAAGAAGTTTCTCCTGAATTCCCGATTGGATTTCTTGGTGACTATCTTATATTGATGGCCTCTAGTTACGCTCTTCCCCACAAGTGGAAACATTCTCTCTGTATCCACTCTATCAAAACCTTTCATAATTTTAAAGACCTCTATTAGGTCACCCCTCAGCCTTTTTTCAAGAGAAAAGAGACCCAGCCTGTTCATCCTTTCCTGATATGTATACCCTCGCATTTCTGGTATCATCCTTGTAAATCTTCTCTGCACCCTCTCCAGTGCCTCTATATCCTTTTTATAATATGGCGACCAGAACTGTACGCAGTACTCCAAGTGTGGTCTAACCAAGGTTCGATACAAGTTTAGCATAACTTCCCTACTTTTCAATTCTATCCCTCTAGAAATAAACCCTAGTGCTTGGTTTGCTTTTTTTATGGCCTTGCTAACCTGTGTCGCTACTTTTAGTGATGAGTGTATTTGTACTCCGGGATCCTTTTGTTCCTCTACCCCACCCAGACTCGCACCCTCCAAGTGATGTGACCTCACATTTATCAGTGCTAAATTTCATTTGCCAATTATATGCCCATTCTGCAAGTTTATTAATGTCCTCCTGTAACTTGTTGCAGTCCTCCTCAGTATTGACTATCCCCCCCAATTTGGTGTCATCCGCAAATTTAGAAAGTCTAAATCGTTAATGTAAATTGTGAACAGCAGTGGTCCCAGCACTGATCCTTGTGAAACACCACCACCCACCTTCTGCCCCTGTGAATAGCTACCCTTTACTCCCACTCTCTGCTTTCTGTCCTGAAGCCAGCCAGCAATCCATTCTGCTACTTGTCCCCTGACTCCGCATTCTCTGACCTTGTTCATCAGTCTATTATGGGGATAATAAACATCCGTAAGACAAAGCTCCTCTACCAACCTGCCCCCGCCACAGTACTGCCCCCCATTTATCAAAATCCACGACAAGGCCTTGGACAACGTGGACCACTTTCCATACCTCGGGAGCCTACTGTCAACAAGGGCAGACGTCGATGACGAAGTCCAACACTGCCTTCAGTGTGCCAGTGCAGCTTTCGGTCGCCTGAGGAAGAGAGTGTTTGAAGACCAGGACCTCAAACCCGGCACTAAGCTCATGGTCTACAGAGCAGCTGTGATACCCGCCCTGTTGTATGCCTCAGAGACATGGACCATGTACAGCAGGCACCTCAAAGCACTGGAGAGGTACCACCAACGCTGCCTCCGCAAGATCCTGCAAATCCATTGGCAGGATAGGCGCACCAACGTCAGTGTTCTTGCTCAGGCCAACATCCTCAGCATCGAAGCTTTGACCATGCTCGATCAGCTCCGATGGACGGGTCACATTGTCCGCATGCCCGATACGAGACTCCCAAAACAAGTGCTCTACTCGGAGCTCCGGCACGGCAAGAGAGCCCCAGGTGGGCAGAGGCAACGCTTCAAGGACACCCTCAAAGCCTCCTTGATAAAGTGTAACATCCCCACCGACACCTGGGAATCCCCGGCCCAAGACCGCACAAAGTGGAGGAGAAGCATCCGGGAAGGCACCGAACACCTCGAGTCTCTTCGCCGGGAGCAAGCGGAAGCCAAGCGCAAGCAGCGCACGTCAACCCAAGCACCCCACCCACCCGCCCCTTCAACCACCTTCTGCCCCACCTGTGACAGAGACTGTAGGTCCCGCATTGGACTCATCAGTCACCGGAGAACTCATTTTTAATGTGGAAGCAAGTCATCCTCGGTTCCGAGGGACTGCCTAAGAAGAAGAGGACTATGGGGTACCTTATCGAAGGCCTTTTGAAAAACCAGATAATTCAGTTTAATTAAATTTGGAAATAAAAAGCTGGTCTCAGTAAAAGTGACCATGAAGCTGTCGGGTTGTCTTAAAAACCCACCTGGTTCACTGATGTTCTTTAGGGAAGGAAACCTGCCGTCCTTACCGGTCTGTCTGTCTGCTCTCTCGGGTGGACGTAAAAGATCCCATGGGCACTATTTCGAAGAAGAGCAGGGGGAGTTCTCCCCGGTGTCCTGGGGCCAATATTTATCCCTCAACCAACATCACTAAAACAGATGATCTGGTCATTGTCACATTGCTGTGTGTGGGAGCTTGCTGTGCGCAAATTGGCTGCTGAGTTTCCCACATTACAACAGTGACTACACTTCAAAAAACATAGAAACATAGAAGATAGGAGCAGGAGTAGGCCATTCGGCCCCTCGAGCCTGCTCCGCCATTCAATGAGATCATGGCTGATCATCCAAATTCAGTCCCCTGTCCCTGCCTTCTCCCCATATCCCTTGATCCCTTTAGCCTCAAGAAATATATCCAACTCTTTCTTGAATATATTTAATGAACTGGCCTCCACCGCCCTCTGTGGCAGAGAATTCCACAGGTTCACCACTCTCTGGGTGAAGAAATTCCTCCTCATTTCAGTCCTAAATGGCTTACCCCTTATCCTTAGACTGTGACCCCTGGTTCTGGACTCCCCGGCCATCAGAAACATCCTTCCTGCATCTAGTCTGTCCAGACCTGACAGAATTTTATAGGTTTCGATGAGATCCCCTCTCAACCTTCTAAACTCCAGTGAGTACAAGCCCAATCGACCCAATCTCTCCTCATACGTCATTCCTGCCATCCCAGGTATCAGCCTGGTGAATCTTCGCTGCACTCCCTCCATGGCAAGAATGTCCTTCCTCAGGTAAGGTGACCAAAACTGCACACAATACTCAAGGTGCGGTCTCACCAAGGCCCTGTATAACTGCAGCAAGACATCCTTGTTCCTCTACTCAAACCCTCTCGCTACGAAGGCCAACATACCATTTGCCTTCTTAACCGCCTGCTGCACCTGCATGCTTACCTTCAGCGACTGGTGCACAATAACACCCAGGTCTCGTTGCACTTCCCCTTCTCCCAATCTATTGCCATTCAAATAATAATCTGCCTTCCTGTTTTTGCCACCAAAGTGGATAACCTCACATTTATCCACATTATAGTGCATTTGCCATGTTTCTGCCCAATCACCCAACCTGTCCAAATCGTACTGGAGTTTCACGACATCCTCCTCACAGCTTACCCTCCCACCCAGCTTTGTGTCGTCTGCAAATTTGGAGATATTCCATCCAATTCCCTCGTCCAGATCATTAATATACAATGTGAACAGCTGGGGTCCTAGGACCGATCCTTGCGGTACCCGACTAGTCACTGCCTGCCACTCGGAAAACGACCCGTTTATTCCAACTCTTTGCTTTCTGTCCGCCAACCAGTTCTCTATCCAAGTCAATACCTTGCCCCCAATCCTATGTGCCTTAATTTTGCACGCTAATCTCTTATGTGGGACCTTATCGAAAGCCTTCTGAAAGTCCAAATACACCACATCCACTGGTTCTCCCTTATCTATTTTACCAGTTACATCCTCAAAAAATTCCAGATTAGTCAAGCATGATTTACCTTTTGTAAATCCATGTTGACTTTGTCCGATCCTGTCACTGCTTTCCAAGTGCTCTGCTATTACATCTTTTATAATAGACTCCAGCATTTTCCCCACTACTGATGTCAGGCTTACCGGTCTATAATTCCCCGCTTTTTCTCTACCACCTTTTTTGAATAGTGGGGTAACATTAGCTACCCTCCAATCCATGGGTACCGTTCCAGAGTCTATCGAGTTCTGGAAGATGACCAGCAATGCATCTACTATCTCTCGGGCCACTTCCTTAAGTACCCTGGGATGTAGACCATCAGGCCCTGGGGATTTATCGGCCTTCAGTCCCATCAATTTTCCGAACACCATTTCCCTACAAATACTGATTTCTTTCAGTTCCTCCCTTTCATCAGACCCTATGTTCCCCGGCATCTCTGGGAGGTTATTTGTGTCCTCCTTTGTGAAGACAGAACCAAAGTATGTATTTAGTTGGTCAGCCATTTCCTTGTTTCCCATTATAAATTCCCCTGATTCTGACTGTAAGGGACCTACGCTTGACTTCACCAATTTTTTTCTCTTCACATATCTATAAAAACTTTTACAGTCAGTTTTTATGTTCACTGCTAGCTTACTCTCATATTCTATTTGCCCTTTCTTAATTAATCCCTTTGTCCTCCTTTGTTGACTCCTAAACTGCTCCCAATCCTCAGGATTATTGCTTTTTCTAGCCGATTTTTTATGTCCTCTCCTTGGATCTTATGCTATCCCTGATTTCCCTTGTTAGCCACGGTTGAGTCACCTTTTTTGTTTTATTTTTATGCCAAACTGGGATGAACAAAT
Organism: Somniosus microcephalus; assembly: GCF_052327205.1. Lineage (NCBI taxonomy): Eukaryota > Metazoa > Chordata > Chondrichthyes > Squaliformes > Somniosidae > Somniosus > Somniosus microcephalus. The sequence continues at coordinate 342,679,446 of NC_140990.1, read as the reverse complement.
TCTGTAGCTCATCCATTCGGTCTTTGAATGTTTGCCATTGCCTGTCCACCATCAACCCTTTGAGTGCCATTCCCCAATCAATCCTACCCAACTCGCTCCTCAGACCATCGTAGTTTCCTTTATTTAAATTGAGGACCCTTGTCTCTGAGTCAACTACTTCATTCTCCATCTTAATGAAGAATTCGATCATATTATGATCGCTCCGACCCAAGGGGCCTCGTACAACAAGATTGCTAATTAATCCTTTCTCGTTACATAATACCCAGTCTAAGGTGGCCTGATCTCTGGTTGGTTCCTCGACATATTGGTCCAGGAAACCATCCCGTAAACACTCCAGGAATTCCTCTTCCACAGTATTGTTACTAATTTGGTTGGCCCAATCTATATGTAGATTAAAGTCACCCATGATGACTGCTGTGCCCTTATTGCACGCTTCTTTAATTTCCCTTTTAATGATGTCCCCAACCTCCGCCTTACTGTTTGGAGGTCTATATACCACTCCCACTAATGTTTTTTTCCCCTTAGTATTTCTCAATTCTACCCATACAGATTCCACATCATCAGAGCTAATATCCTTCATTACAATTGTATTAATCCCTTCTTTAACCAGTAATGCTACCCCACCTCCCTTTCCTTTTTGCCTATCTTTCCTGAATATCGAATACCCCTGGATGTTGAGTTCCCAGTCCTGGCCATCCTTGAGCCACGTTTCCGTAATCCCAACCAAATCGTATTCGTTTACCTCTATTTGCGCAGCCAATTCATCCACCTTATTACAAGTGCTTCATTGGCTGTGAAGAGCTTTGAGACGTCCGGTGGTCGTGAAAGGCGAGGTAGAAATGCAAGTCTTTGGGGGAAAAATTCAGTATCGCCCCTTTTGGGGCGCCATTATCGGCCGTGTGCAAAGTTTAGCGCCTGGCGCTAATTATCGCCTCCGACAGCAAACTTGGCTTTTATCGCCCCTGGAGGTGATTGGAGCGCTAAATCAGGCGCTTCACACCTGTCTTAAGGCGCAAAGGCCAAGGAGCGAGGCGCTACCTCAGAGCGCTGGCGAGGCAAGGAAGGGCAAATCAAAATAAACCTGCAAAGGGCTGCTCAGTCCCCAAACCCCTTCACACAGCGTTGAATCTCTCCAGAAGTCTCTCTCTCTCTCTCTCAGAATGCGTGGTGCAAAAATGTCACCGACAAAAAAAGGCAGGAAGCGGCCGCCTTTGAATAGCGCTCCCCCAGTCCCTTTCTGACAGCAAAACGCTCCCCTCAACCTGTCGTTGCTAGCGGCAGGCGGTAAGGCAGGGGGCGCCACTCAATATCCGGTCTGGGGCGCTAACGGGGCGTTGCGCACTCGACTGACGTCACGATCTGCCGGCGCAGGAGATCGTGGCGGTAGTGTTTAGCGCCGCCGCAAAATGTCTAGTTAATTTCGCGAGCGGCGCAGACATCGCCGTGCCCGGGCGCTAGTTGCTTTGCGCTACAATTGGCGCCCTCTTAAGGCACTAACGGGAGGCGCAAACAACTGAAATTTTCCCCCTTTCTTTCTTGCCAGCGACGCCCACCTCCTGAGAATGAATTAAAGCCAAGAGATTGTGGAGGACGAGCGAGGCAACGCGAGAGATGCTCAATAAGGACCTTCCGCTATTTCACAGGAGATCGGAGAACCGCTGGGCCCGTGTTATAATTCAAAGATAGATAAGACTGAAGAACCAGAGACTGGGAATCAACAAGGTGGGATAATAAATGCCATTTTTTTTAAATGTTGAACTATATCACAAGAGAATGGAGGTTATGCTTGAGTTGTGTAAAGCTCTGGTTAGATCCCAGCTGGAGGAGCAGCGTTCAGTCTTGGGCCCCGCACAGCATCCCCCTCACCACCTGGAATCAGGAACATCGGAATAGGAGGAGGTCACTCAACAACAACAGCAACAACTTGTATTTATATAGTGCCTTTGAAACATCCCAAGGTGCTTCACAGGAGTGTCAAAAGATAAAAGATTTGACACCGAGCCTTACCAGGAGAAATTAGGGCAGAGGACCAAAAGCTTGTTCAAAGAGGTAGGTGATAAGGTCCTCAAACACGGGGCACTGCTGTAGGTCTCAGTGTCCCGGGCATAGAGAGGGGGCAAGGGGGTGGGGGGGGGGCGGGGTTAATTCAACCAGCGAGCCTCCGAAAACTGATCAGCACCCAGCGACTCCCGAAGGAACGGGGGCAATGTTGGATGTGGGAAGAGCAGAGGATTAGTTTCAGCGGTGAACCTCTCCAAAAGGAACAGGAGGAGGCCATTCAGCCCCTTGAGCCTGTTACACAGGAACAGGAGGAGGCCATTCAGCCCCTCGAGCCCGTTACACAGGAACAGCAGGATGCCATTCCGCCCCTCGAGCTTGTTACACAGGAACAGGCGGAGGCCATTCAGCCCCCTCGAGCCTGTTACATAGGGACAGGAGGAAGCCATTCAGCCCCTCTAACCTGATACACAGGAACAGGAGGAGTCCATTCAGCCCCTTGAGCCTGTTACACAGGAACAGGAGGAGGCCATTCAGCCCCTCGAGCCTGTTACACAGGAACAGGAGGAGGCCATTCAGCCCCTCGAGCCTGTTACACTAGAACAGGAGGAGGCCATTCAGCCCCTCGAGCCTGTTACACAGGAACAGGAGGAGGCCATTCAGCCCCTCAAGCCTGTTACACAGGAACAGGAGGCCATTCAGCCCCTCGAGCCTGTTACACAGGAACAGGAGGAGGCCATTCAGCCCCTCAAGCCTGTTACACAGGAACAGGAGGCCATTCAGCCCCTCGAGCCTGTTACACAGGAACAGGAGGAGGCCATTCAGCCCCTCGAGCCTGTTACACGGGGACAGGAGGAGGCCATTCAGCCCCTCGAGCCTGTTACACGGGGACAGGAGGAACCTCTGCTCCGTATCATTATCAACTGTGAACCAATAACCCACTTTGAGCTCAAGATGTCTCATTTCAAAAGGCGACCAATAAGCTGAGCTCGCCCTGGGGCTGCGGAGAGAGCACTGGCAGAGAGCAGAGGCTGCCTGGCTGACTGACTGACGGACTGTAGCAATACCTGCAGCTGCGAGTGCAGGACGGGTGTGCTCCCGAGGACATCTCAATCCACCGTCCGACGCGCTGAGATTTACCTGTTTTCACAATGGTCTCTGGCAGAAATTAAACATATGTGAAAGACACAGACATCATCGCACAGCCCAGAGCGTTTCTCGCTCAGTCTCATTCCGCAGGAACACTAGCCAACAACCGCGGACTAAACTGGTAAAGCAGCCAAACCAACATGGTGCTTGCCAAACCAAACCTCCCCAGCTGTCAGTGGAATATTACCTCTTTTCTCACTCAATCGAGACGCTAACATTTCACTTTTTCATTTTACAGTTCTTTCTATTTTAATTCACACGAACTACAATTAGATCCAAACAGGAGCTGAACTTCACTCGGGACGAGCTCCCTCTACACTGTCCCATCAAACACTCCCAGGGCAGGTACAGCACGGGTTAGATACAGAGTAAAGCTCCCTCTACACTGTCCCATCAAATATTCCCACGGCAGGTACAGCACGGGTTAGAAAAAGAGTAAAGCTCCCTCTATACTGTCCCATCAAACACTCCCAGGGCAGGTACAGCATGGGTTAGATACAGAGTAAAGCTCCCTCTACACTGTCCCATCAAACACTCGCAGGGCAGCTACAGCACAACTTGGATACAGAGTAAAGCTCCCTCTACACTGTTCCCATCAAACACTCCCAGGGCAATTGCAGCACGGGTTAGACACAGAGTAAAGCTCCCTCTACACTGTTCCCATCAAACACTCCCAGGGCAATTGCAGCACGGGTTAGACACAGAGTAAAGCTCCCTCTACACTGTCCCATCAAACACTCCCAGGGCTGCTACAGCACGGGTTAGATACAGAGTAAAGCTCCCTCTACACTGTCCCATCAAACACTCCCAGGGCAGGTACAGCACGGGTTAGATACAGAGTAAAACTCCCTCTACACTGTCCCATCAAACACTCCCAGGACAGGTACAGCACGGGTTAGATACAGAGTAAAGCTCCCTCTGCACTGTCCCATCAAACACTCCCAGGGCAGGTACAGCACGGGTTAGATACAGAGTAAAGCTCCCTCTACACTGTCCCATCAAACACTCCCAGGGCAGGTACAGCACGGGTTAGATACAGAGTAAAGCTCCCTCTACACTGTCCCATCAAACACTCCCAGGGCAGGTACAGCACGGGTTAGATACAGAGTAAAGCTCCCTCGACACTGTCCCATCAAACACTCCCAGGGCAGGTACAGCATGGGTTAGATACAGAGTAAAGCTCCCTCTACACTGTCCCATCAAACACTCCCAGGACAGGTACAGCACGGGTTAGATACAGAGTAAAGCTCCCTCTACACTGTCCCATCAAACACTCCCAGGGCAGGTGCAGCACAGGTTAGATACAGGGTAAAGCTCCCTCTACACTGTCCCATCAAACACTCCCAGGGCAGGTACAGCACGGGTTAGATACAGAGTAAAGCTCCCTCTACACTGTCCCATCAAACACTCCCAGGGCAGGTACAGCACGGGTTAGATACAGAGTAAAGCTCCCTCTACACTGTCCCATCAAACACTCCCAGGGCAGGTACAGCACGGGTTAGATACAGAGTAAAGCTCCCTCGACACTGTCCCATCAAACACTCCCAGGGCAGGTACAGCACGGGTTAGATACAGAGTAAAGCTCCCTCTACACTGTCCCATCAAACACTCCCAGGACAGGTACAGCACGGGTTAGATACAGAGTAAAGCTCCCTCTACACTGTCCCATCAAACACTCCCAGGGCAGGTGCAGCACAGGTTAGATACAGGGTAAAGCTCCCTCTACACTGTCCCATCAAACACTCCCAGGGCAGGTACAGCACGGGTTAGATACAGAGTAAAGCTCCCTCTACACTGTCCCATCAAACACTCCCAGGGCAGGTACAGCACGGGTTAGATACAGAGTAAAGCTCCCTCTACACTGTCCCATCAAACACTCCCAGGGCAGGTACAGCGCGTTTTAGATACAGAGTAAAGCTCCCTCTACACTGTCCCATCAAACACTCCCAGGGCATGTACAGCACGGGTTAGATACAGAGTAAAGCTCCCTCTACACTGCCCCATCAAACACTCCCAGGGCAGGTACAGCACGGGTTAGATACAGAGTAAAGCTCCCTCTACACTGCCCCATCAAACACTCCCAGGGCAGGTACAGCACGGGTTAGATACAGAGTAAAGCTCCCTCTACACTGTCCCATCAAACACTCCCAGGGCAGGTACAGCACGGGTTAGATACAGAGTAAAGCTCCCTCTACACTGTCCCATCAAACACTCCCAGGGCAGGTACAGCGCGTTTTAGATACAGAGTAAAGCTCCCTCTACACTGTCCCATCAAACACTCCCAGGGCAGGTACAGCGCGTTTTAGATACAGAGTAAAGCTCCCTCTACACTGTCCCATCAAACACTCCCAGGGCAGGTACAGCACGGGTTAGATACAGAGTAAAGCTCCCTCTACACTGTCCCATCAAACACTCCCAGGGCAGGTACAGCACGGGTTAGATACAGAGTAAAGCTCCCTCTACACTGTCCAACCTTGGCTTCCGAGGATTGGGAGCAGTTTAGGATTCAACAAAGGAGGACATAGGGATTAATTAAGAGGGGGGAAATAGAATATGAGAGTAAGCTTGCAGGGAACATAAAAACTGACTGTAAAAGTTTTTATAGATATGTGAAGAGAAAAAGATTGGTGAAGTCAAGCGTAGGTCCTTTGCAGTCAGAATCAGGGGAATTTATAATGGGGAACAATGAAATGGCAGACTAATTACAGGAAACTCTCATTTAAACGGCACCTAAATATCCAGAATTCTCTATTTAACCGGCAAAATTCTCACTCCGAAAGCAACAACTCAATAACTGGCAATGTTTGCGAGTCTGAGTCTCCCGCGGTGGCAGTTCTCCAAACTGCCACTACTCGGCTTCTTGGCGCTGTCGGAAGTCGGAACACCTCAATACCCCTGTAACAGGAGTCGGACTCTCCCGCGCTGCCGGGAGTCATTGCATTGCATTACCCTCAACTGGCAGTACTGTACTTAATCAAGCATCTTCCACCATCCATTTAACACAACATTCTGTAGGGGAGTACCCAATTACTGTATACTGCACATTTCTTGATTTTTTACATAAGAACATAAGAAGTAGGAGCAGGAGTAGGCCAATCGGCCCCTCGAGCCTGCTCCACCATTCAATAAGATCATGGCTGATCTGATCCTAACCGCCAATCCACTATGACAGGACTATCTCCTGAATCTAACAGCATTAGACACACGAAAACAGGAGCAGGATCAGGCTACACGGCCCCTGGGCCCGCTCCGCTACCCACAGGGCCATGACCTATCCGAACTTAGACTCATGTCCAAATTCCTGCCCGCTCCCCGTAACCCTTAATTCCCTTTACTTCTAGGAAACTGTCTATTTCTGTTTCAAATTTATGTAATGATGTAGCTTCGACAGCTTTTTGGGGCAGCATATTCCATGGACCTACCACCCTCTGAGTGAAGTAGTTCCTCCTCATCTCAGTTTTGAAAGAGCAGTCCCTTATTCTAAGACTATGCCCCCTAGTTCTAGTTTCACCCATCATCTGGAACATCCTCCCTGCATCCACCCGATCCAACCCCTTCATAATCTTATATGTTTCAATAAGATCGCCTCTCATTCTTCTGAACTCCAATGAGTAGAGTCCCAATCTACTCAACCTCTCCTCATATGTCCATCCCCTCATCCCCGGGATTAATCGAGTGAACCTTCTTTGTACTGACTCGAGAGCAAGTATGTCCTTTCTTAAGTATGGACACCAAAACTGTATGCAGTATTCCAGGTGCGGTCTCACCAATACCTTGTACAACTGAAGCAATACCTCCCTATTTTTATATTCTATCCCCCTAGCAAGGAAAGCCAACATTCCATTGGCCTTCTTAATCACTTGCTGCACCTGCATACTAACCTTTTGAGTTTCGTGCACCAGGACCCCCAGATCCCTTTGTACTTCAGTACTTTCAAGTTTCTTGCCATTAAGATAATAACTTGCTCTACGATTTTTCCTGCCAAAGTGCATAACCTCACACTTTCCAGTATTGTATTCCATCTGCCAAATCTCTGCCCACTTACTTAGCCTGTCTATGTCCCCTTGCAGGTTTTTTATGTCCTCCTCACTCACTACTTTCTCTCCCATCTTAGTATCATCTGCAAACTTTGATGTGTTACACTCGGTCCCCTCCTCCAAATCGTTAATATAGATTGTAAAGAGTTGGGGACCCAGCACTGACCCCTGCGGAACACCACTGGTTACTGATTGCCAGTCTGAATATGAACCATTTATCCCAACTCTCTGCCTTCTGTTAGATAGCCAATCCTCTATCCATGCCAGAATATTACCCCCAATCCCGTGATTTTTTATCTTAAGCAATAATCTTTTGTGTGGCACCTTGTCAAATGCCTTTTGGAAGTCTAAATACACTACGTCCACTGGTTCACCTTTATCCACCCTATATGTTACTTCCTCAAAGAACTCCAGCAAATTTGTCAAACATGACTTCCCCTTCATAAAACCATGCTGACTTTGTCTTATTAAATTATGATTATCCAAATGTCCTGTTACTGTCTCCTTAATAATGGACTCCAAAATTTTACCTACCACAGATGTTAGGCTAACCGGTCTATAGTTTCCAGCCTTCTGTCTACTGCCCTTTTTAAATAAGGGTGTTACATTAGCAGTTTTCCAGTCTGCCGGGACCTTTGCTGAGTCCAGGGAGTTTTGGAAGATTATTACCAATGCATCCACAATCCCCACCGCCACTTCCCTCAAAACCCTGGGATGTAAGCCATCAGGTCCAGGTGATTTATCCGCCTTGAGTCCCATTATTTTACCAAGTACTACTTCCTTAGTGATTTTAATCGTATTTAGCTCCTCCCCCCCTATAGCCCCCTGCTTGTCAAGTGTTGGGATATTCTTGGTGTCCTCTACTGTAAAGACTGATGTAAAATATTCATTCAGTGTTTTTGCCATCTCCATATTTCCCACCATTAATTTCCCGGTCTCATCCTCTAAGGGACCAACATTTACTTTAGCCACCCTTTTTCTTTTTATATAACTATAAAAACTCTTACTATCTGTCTTTATATTTTTTGCTAATTTACTTTCATAATCTATCTTCCCTTTCTTAATCAATCTTTTTGTTATTTTTTGCTGTCTTTTAAATTTTTCCCAATCCTCTATCCTCCCACTAGATTTGGCTACCTTATATGCCCTTGTTTTTAGTCGAATACTATCCTTAATTTCTTTACTTAGCCACGGATGGCTGTCTTTTCTTTTACACCCTTTTCTTCTCAGTGGAATATATATTTTTTGGAAGTTGTAAAATAACTCCTTAAATGTACACCACTGATCATGTATCGTCTTATCCTTTAACCTATTTTCCCAATCCACTTTACTCAATTCCGCTCTCATACCTTCATAGTCTCCTTTATTCAAGCTTAGCACGCTTGTTTGAGATACAGCCTCCTCACCCTCTAACTGAATATGGAATTCAACCATGTTATGGTCACTCATTCCAAGGGGATCCTTTACTAGGACATTTTTAAATTTTTAAATTTTTCTTTGTTAAAAATAGCCTCGGTAGATAACCCTCTCCGTCATCTGGAATTTTTGATCAACCGGCAACACGCCGGTCCCGTCGGTGCCGGATACCAAAGAGTTTCCTGTAAATACATATTTTGGTTCTGTCTTCACAAAGGAGGACACAAATAACCTCCCAGAGATGTCGGGGAACATAGGGTCTGATGAGAGGGAGGAATTGAATGAAATCAGTATTTGTAAGGAAATGGTGTTAGGGAAATTGACGGGATTGAAGGCCGATAAATCCCCAGGGCCTGATAATCTGCATCCTAGGGTACTTAAGGAAGTGGCCCTAGAAATAGTAGATGCATTGCTGGTCATCTTCTGAAATTCTATGGACTCTGGAACAGTTCCCATGGATTGGAGGGTAGCTAATGTAACCCCACTATTTAAAAAAGGTGGTAGAGAGAAAACAGGGAATTACAGACTGGTAAGCCTGACATCGGTAGTGGGGAAAATGCTAGAGTCCATTATAAAAGATGTAATAGCAGAGCACTTGGAAAACAGTGACAGGATCGGAGAAAGTCAACATGGATTTACAAAAGGTAAATCGTGCTTGACTAATCTACTGGAATTTTTTGAGGATGTAACTGGTAGAATAGATAAGGGAGATCCAGTGGATGTGGTGTATTTGGACTTTCAGAAGGCTTTCGATAAGGTCCTGCTTAAGAGATTAGCGTGCAAAGTTAAAGCACATGGGATTGGGGGTAAGGTACTGACTTGGATAGAGAACTGGTTGACAGACAGGAAGCAAAGAGTTGGAATAAACGAGTCTTTTTCTGAGTGGCAGGCAGTGACTAGTGGGGTACCGCAGGGATCGGTCCTTGGACCCCAGCTATTCACAATATATATTAATGATCTAGACGAGGGAACTAGTTATATCTCCAAATTTGCAGATGACACAAAGCTGGGTGGGCGTGTATGCTGTGAGGAGGATGCCGAGAAACTCCAGTGTGATTTGGACAGGTTGGGTGATTGGACAGATGCATGGCAGATGCAGTATAATGTGGATAAATGTGAGGTTATCCACTTTGGTGGCAAAAACAGGAAGACAGATTATTATCTGAACGGCAATAGATTGGGAAAAGGGGAAGTGCAACGAGACCTGGGTGTCCTTGTGCACCAGTCGCTGAAGGTAAGCATGCAGGTGCAGCAGGCGGTTAAGAAGGCAAATGGAATGTTGGCCTTCATAGCGAGAGGATTCGAGTACAGGAGCAAGGATGTCTTGCTGCAGTTGTACAGGGCCTTGGTGAGACCACACCTTGAGTATTGTGTGCAGTTTTGGTCACCTTATCTGAGGAAGGATGTTCTTGCCATGGAAGGAGTTCAGCGAAGATTCACCAGACTGATACCTGGGATGGCAGGAATGAAGTATGAGGAGAGATTGGGTCGATTGGACTTATACTCGCTGGAGTTTAGAAGAATGAGAGGGGATCTCATTGAAACTTATAAAATTCTAACAGGACTGGACAGACTAGATGCAGGAAGGATGTTCCCGATGGCGGGGAGTCCAGAACCAGGGGTCACAGTCTAAGGATAAGGGGAAAGTCATTTAGGACTGAGATGAGGAGGAATTTCTTCACCCAGAGAGTGGTGAACCTGTGGAATTCTCTACCATACAAGGGAGTTGAGGCCAATTCATTAAATATATTCAAGAAGGAGTTGGATATATTTCTTAAGGCTGAAGGGATCAAGGGATATGGGGAGAAGGCAGGGACAGGGTACTGAATTTGGATGATCAGCCATGATCTCATTGAATGGCGGAGCAGGCTCGAGGGGCCGAATGGCCTACTCCTGCTCCTATCTTCTATGTTTCTATGTTTCCTATTTGACCCTGGGTTGAGCTTCCGGCCCTATATCCGCTCCATCACCAAGACCGCCTACTTCCTCATCCGTAACACCACCCGTCTCCGCTCCTGGCTCAGCCAATCAGCTGCTGAAACCCTCATCCATGCCTTTGTTACTTCTAGACATGATTATTCCAACACTCTCCTGGCCGGCCTTTCGCCTTCCACCATCAATAAACCAAAACTGCCCAACGCATTACCGGCACCCGGCTACCGACCATAGAGCACATATACCAGAAACGCTGTCTACGGAGGTCACGGTCCATCATCAAAGACCCTACCCACCCCAGCCACAGTCTGTTCGCCTCCTGCCATCTGGGAGACGCTACAGATGCATTCGCACCCGTACGACCAGATTTAGGAACAGCTTCTTTCCCAGGGCTGTCATCCTACTGAACTCCACAAATAAACTCTAAAGCCTGCACATCTGCCAATGCACTTTATTATGTTTCTGTTTCTGTTAATGTATTACAAGACAAATGTATGTTGAATGTTTAAATGTCTTAATCCAAATGTACACTCTCGGGAGCCGCAAGCCTACATTTCGTTGTACTGCACTTGTGCACTAACAATGACAATAAAAGTTGATTTGATTTGATTTTCATCCAAAACTCTGCTGCCCGTGTCCTGACTCGCACCAAGTCCCGTGCTCGCTGAGCTACACTGGCTCCCAGTCCGGCAACACCTCAATTTGAAAATTCTCATCCTTGTGTTCAAATCCCTCCGTGGCCTCGCCCCTCCCTCTCTCTGTAACCTCTTCCAGCCCCACAACCCTCCCCGAGATCTCTGCGCTCCTCTAATCCCAGCCTCTTGCGTATCCCCGATTTTCATCGCTCCACCATTAGCGGCCGTGCCTTCAGCTGCCTGGGCCCCGAGCTCTGGAATTCCCTCCCTAAATCTCTCCGCCTCTCTCTCCTCCTTTAAGACGTTCCTTAGAACCGACCTCTTGGTCACCTGTCTTAATATCTCCTGTGGCTCGGTGTCAATTTCTTTCGGATAATCGCTCCTGTGACGCACCTTGGGACGTTTTCCTAAGTTAAAGGCGATATATAAATGCAAGTGATTGCTAGTTCTTGGGTTTAAATTTAACTGTTTATTTTTGAAAACTAAAGCAACACTCAATGAAGCAGGACTCGCTCTGTGTCGCTTCCCGGCACGAGCAACAAAGATCTGTCTCAGGTTTCAACTATTTCCACGCACAGCTGGATAACTAATTGCCTTAAAAATTCAACTTGTTTTTGAAAATTGAACTAATATTTACATGCAGTCTCTCTGGAGCACATAAAGTTAGGCTGACGCTCCCAGTGCAGTACTGAGGTAGCGCTGCACTGTCGGAGGTGCCGTCTTTCGGATGAGACGTTAAATCCAGGCCCCGTCTGCTCTCTCAGGTGGATGTAAAAGATCCCATGACACTATTTCGAAGAAGAGCAGGGGAGTCATCCCAGGTGTCCTGGGGCCAATATTTATCCCTCAACCAACATAACAAAAACAGATTATCTGGTCATTTTCACATTGATGTTTGTGGGAGCTTGCTGTGCGCAAATTAGCTGACATGTTTCCCACATTACAACAGTGACTACACTTCAAAACCGACTTCATTGGCTGTAAAGGGCTTTGAGTTGTCCGGTGGTCGTGAAAGGTGCTATATAAATGCAAGTCTTTCTTTCTCTCTCTCTCTCTCTCCCTCCCCCAACCTATCTCTTTCCCAGTCCTCCCACTCGCTACCCTCCTCAGCTTAATAACATCCCCACCGAAACCTGGGAATCCCTGGCCCAAGACCGCACAAAGTGGAGGAGAAGCATCCGGGAAGGCGCCGAACACCTCGAGTCTCTTCGGCGGGAGCAAGCGGAAGCCAAGCGCAGGCAGCGCACGTCAACCCAAGCACCCCACCCACCCGCCCCTTCAACCACCGTCTGCCCCACCTGTGACAGAGACTGTAGGTCCCGCATTGGACTCATCAGTCACCTGCGAGCTCATTTTTAATGTGGAAGCAAGTCATCCTCGGGTCCGAGGGACTGCCTAAGAAGAAGACACTTTCTGAAGTTTACAGAATACAAATTCACAGGTGTACAATCAGCGTAATTTTTTTCTCATACTCTCACACGTACAGGTGGCTCAATATAATCCCTACTGCAATAAAGCTTTTGTAATTTGTCGTCTTGTTCTTCAAAATTATTTGAAAATAAACTTCTGAGTAGAAAGTGCTAGAAGCTAAGAAAACAAAAAAGAGCCATCATTGTAGCTGGCTGAACATTCGGGGTAAAGCCTGAGACACTGGCACGCTCAGACTCCACAATCCAAATTCAGCTCACAGAGTCACAGCTCTGAGCAAAGGACTCAACTCCAAGCCCAGGCTTCTGGGAGAGGCTGAGGCCTTCATGTAAAAACTTCAACAAATGATTTACAAGACACTGAATACAATTTGGTTGGATAAATTTAATTACATTGATGTGGAATATATAATATTTTAAAGTTTTTATTTTATTTAAACCATTGCTGAGAAAAAAAATGGCAGGCATAAAAAATTTCCGAGAATCAGAGAAATTTACGGCACAGAATGAGGCCATTCGGCCCATCGTGTCCGTGCCGGCCGACAAAGAGCTACCCAGCCTAATCCCACTGTCCAGCTCTTGGTCCGTAGCCCTGTAGGTTACGGCACTTCAAGTGCATATCCAAGTACTTTTTAAATGCGATGAGGGTTTCTGCCTCTCCCACCCTTTCAGGCAGTGAGTTCCAGACCCCCACCACCCTCTGGGTGAAAAAGTTCTCCTCAACTCCCCTCTAATCCTTCCACCAATTACTTTAAATCTCTGCCCCCTGGTTATTGACCTCTCCGCTAAGGGAAATAGGTCCTTCCTATCCACTCTATCTAGGCCCACCATAACTTTATACACCTCAATTAAATCTCCGCTCAGCCTCCTCTGCTCCAAAGAAAACAACCCCAGCCTATCCAATCTTTCCTCACAGCTAAAATTCCCCAGTCCTGGCAACATCCTCGTAAATCTCTAGTGCAATCACATCCTTCCTGTGATGTGGGGACCAGAACTGACCAGGTTTATGGGAACCCGGTAGCAGATTGTGCATTACACACAGTGATAGACTCTCACTGGGCTATTTCAGCAATTGTGTGTTAGACACAGTGACACCATTAACATTGAAAACACCTATTTCAGCACCGTGTAGAGGTATAACATAGGAACAGGAGGAGGCCATTCAGCCCCTCGAGTCTGTTCCGCCGCCATTCAATCAGACCATGGCTGATCTGTATTTTAACTCCATTCACCTGCCTTGGTTCTGTTGTGTTTTGAGTTTTGCTTCAATTAAGTTTGTCCCAGTTCCCAGGTGTTACCTGAAGGGGGTGCTGGGGGGCTCGGTTTTACTTTGTCTTTCACTTTCACTTTCGGGTTCTGCCTTGCAGACAATGTGCTGTAATGTCCACCCACTTACTCAATAAATAGTAAAACATACATTCCGTCTCCTCTATTCATTACTGTTCGGTCAAGATGCAATAGGTTCCATAACCCTTAATACCGTTACCCAACAAAAATCTATCGATCTCAGTTTTGAAGTTTTCAATTGACCCCCAGCCTCAGCAGCTTTTTGGGGGAGAGAGTTCCAGATTTCCACTCCCCTTTGTGTGAAGAAGTGCTTCCTGACATCACCCCTGAACGGCCGGGCTCTAATTTTAAGGTTCTGCCCCCTTGTTCTGGACTCCCCCCACCAGAGGAAATAGTTTCTCTCTCTCGACCCGATCAACTCCTTTAATCATCATCAACACCTCGATCAGATCACCCCTTAATCTTCTAAACTCGAGGGAATACAAGCCCAGTCTGTGCAACCTGTCCTCGTAATTTAACCCTTTTAGCCCCGGGATCATTCTGGTGCATCTGCGCTGACCCCCCTCCAAGGCCGATATATCCTTCCTGAGGGGCGGGGCCCAGGACTGAGCGCAGTCGCTCCAGATAGAGTCTGACCAGAGCTCTGTATAACTGTAACAGGTATGTAACAGGTAGTGGAGGTAGCGACCATGAGCTCTCCATCAAATGCATGCTCCAATTCCTGAATTTAATACATAGAGAATGCATTCACAGAGCATTGCACCAACTTGTTTTCTACAATCTTTGAACTCCCTTATCTACTGTGCAAAATCTATTTAACAGGCATTCAAAGCAGCGTTGGATACTGGGCTAGGAAAGACTGGAACACCCGAGGCAGAAGCTGTGACCTTTTGGTGTGTTCCTTTGTTTCTTGTGTTTGTGTTGGACAATCTCTTGCTTTCTTTTAATTTGCAGTTGTTAGATTATCCAAGATATGCAGTGCTTCAATACACACTGCAGCCAAGTGTACCAAGACAGGAGCCATCGCACGCCTTGCATAGACGATCCCACCCTGCTCACCCTCCGCACAACCTTGACAAGGTACAGACTTAGCGAACATAGCCTAGCGATCGAAAAAGGCAGACACAGGCAGACCAGGCTGCCAAGAGAAGACAGGATATGCTCTCACTGCAGTCAGGGAGTAGTTGAGACAGAGATGCACTTCCTCACAGCCTGTGGAAAATATCAGGGCATCAGAGAGAATTTCTATCAAAAATTCTCACAAATATGCCCTGAATTCAGAAATCTGACTGACAACCAAAAACTCCCATTCCTACTGGGGGAGGAGAGAAGCTGTGTAACACTGGCGGCACACTATGTTACAGCTTGCCATGAACAGAGGGACAACCAGTAAACTAAGACAAGAGTATATATAAACAAGGCGAAAATATATTTATAAACTCAGGGATATACCTGTTTATACACTGTATGAATGGAACCGCGTTTATGTGTTCAACCATAAATGTATTTTGATGCTTTGGCAACATAAGATGTACCTTATCATGCCAATAAAGCGATTTGTATTGTATTGTATTATTATTGTGTGCTTTCCAGTGAGTCAAGGGACACAAACAATCATTGGTGTAGATCGAACATCATTTGGAGCAATATTCATTTTGACAAAAGTGTTAAATTATATATTTGTTGGAATAGACCTGATATCAGCTGTGGCTCAGTGGGTAGCAGCTCACCTCTGAGTCATGGGTTCAAGTCCCACTCCTGAGATTCAAGGCCATCATAGAGGCCAACACTCCCAGTGCAGTACTGAGGGAGCGCTGCACTGTCGGAGGGTCAGTGCCGAGGGAGTGCTGCACTGTCGGAGGGTCAGTGCTGAGGGAGCGCTGCACTGTCGGAGGGTCAGTGCTGAGGGAGCACTGCACTGTCGGAGGGGCAGAACTGAGGGAGTGCTGCACTGTCGGAGGGGCAGTACTGAGGGACCGCTGCACTGTCAGAGGGGCAGTACTGAGGGAGATTCGCACTGTCGGAGGGGCAGTACTGAGGGACCGCTGCACTGTCGGAGGATCAGCACTGAGGGAGTGCTGCACTGTCGGAGGGGCAGTACTGAGGGACCGCTGCACTGTCGGAGGGGCAGTACTGAGGGACCGCTGCACTGTCGGAGGATCAGCACTGAGGGAGTGCTGCACTGTCGGAGGGGCAGTACTGAGGGACCGCTGCACTGTCAGACGGGCTGTACTGAGGGAGGGCTGCACTGTCGGAGGGGCTGCACTGAGGGAGAGCTGCACTGTCGGAGGGGCAGTACTGAGGAAGCGCCGCACTATCGGAGGGGTAGTACTGAGAGAGCGCCACACTGTCGGAGGGGCAGTACTGAGGGAACACTGCACTGTCGGAGGGGCTGCACTGAGGGAGAGCTGCACTGTCGGAGGGGCAGTACTGAGGGAGCGCTGCACTGTCGGAGGGGCAGTACGGAGGGAGCGCCGCACTGTCGGAGGGGCAGTACGGAGGGAGCGCTGCACTGTCGGAGGGTCAGTGCTGAGGGAGCACTGCACTGTCGGAGGGGCAGTACGGAGGGAGCGCCGCACTGTCGGAGGGGCAGTGCTGAGGGAGCGCTGCACTGTCGGAGGGTCAGTGCTGAGGGAGCGCTGCACTGTCGGAGGGTCAGTGCTGAGGGAGCGCTGCACTGTCGGAGGTGCCGTCTTTCAGATGAGACTTGAAACTGATCTCCTGTCTGCTCTCTGAGGTGGATGTAAAATATTCCATGGTCAATATTTTGAAGAAGAGCAGGGGGAGTTCTTCCCGGTGTGCTGGCCAATATTTATCCCTCAATCAACATCACTAAAAAAAAATTATCTGGTCATTATCAAATTGCTGTTTGTTGGAGCTTGCTGTGCACAAATTCGCTGCCGCGTTTCCTACATTATAACAGTGATGCGCTATCAATTACACATAAAAGGCTGAGAGTTAAGAGAGTAACTAAAGGCTTTTATTAACAAAAGAATGAAGGTCTGCCTCGAGTGGTCGACCGGTCCAGAATACAAAGGGGCTGGGGAGCAGTCGCCTTTATACTAGGACTTGTGGGAGGAGTCAGCCGAGGCATGTCCAGGCATGTACACAGTGGAATACAAACAGTGGTTTACCACATTCACCCCTTGTTTAAAATTGAGTCCGGCGGGGTGAAGTGTATTAAAAGTTAGTGTATTGGAGTCTCTCCGGAGGTCTTGTCTGCCGCTGTGATCGGCGTGGCGACGGCAGGGGTAGTGGAGCTTCCGGCGTCGAGTCCCACGTAGGCTGTGGCACAGGCGTGTCGTCCTCGTAGGTGTCGAGCGGGTCGCTGGGCCCAGGCCTGCCGTCTGCTGGGGCTGGATATCGGATCGTGGGGGGGCGGTGGTAGTGAGTAGTGGGTTACTGCGGCCCCCGAGGGTGCAAGGTCTCTTATGGGGACTGTGTCCTCCCGCCCGTCCGGGTATGCAATGTAAGCATACTGGGGGTTGGCGTGGAGGAGGTCGACCCTCTCGACCAGGGGGTCCGTTTTATGGGTCCTCACGTGCCTTCTCAGTAGGACCGGCCCTGGGGACGTCAGCCATGGCGGTAGCGATGTCCCCGACGTGGACTTCCTTGGGAAGACAAACATTTTCTCATGAGGGGTGGCGGTAGTGGCAGTGCAGAGCAGTGACCGAATAGAGTGGAGCGCATCGGGGAGCACATCCTGCCAGCGGGAGGTTGGAAGGCCCCTAGACTTTAAGGCTAGCAGGGCGGCCTTCCAAACTGTCGCATTTTCTCTTTCCACCTGTCCGTTCCCCCAGGGGTTGTAACTGGTGGTCCTGCTTGTGGCAATACCCCTAGTTAGCAGGTACTGACGGAGTTCGTCGCTCATAAACGATGAGCCCCGGTCGCTATGGATATAGCTGGGGAAACCGAACAGGGTGAAGAGGTCGTTCAGACATTTAATGACCGTGGCACTGGTCATGTCCGGGCAGGGGATGGCGAACGGGAAACGGGAGTACTCATCAATAATATTGAGGAAGTACACATTGCGGTCGGAGGAGGGGAGAGGCCCTTTAAAATCAACGCTCAGGCGCTCGAAGGGGCGAGTGGCTTTTATCAGGTGGGCCCTGTCTGGTCTATAAAAGTGCGGTTTGCACTCAGCGCAGACTTGGCAGTTCCTGGTCATGGTCCTGACCTCCTCAATAGAGTAAGGCAGGTTGCGGGCCTTGATGAAGTGGAAGAACCTGGTGACCCCCGGGTGGCAGAGGTCATTGTGGAGGGCCCGCAGTCTATCGATCTGCGCGCTGGCGCAGGTGCCACGCGATAGCGCATCCGGGGGTTCATTGAGCTTCCCGGGCCGGTACAAGATCTCGTAATTGTAGGTGGAAAGTTCGATTCTCCACCTCAAGATCTTGTCATTTTTGATTTTGCCCCTCTGCTTGTTGTTAAACATGAAAGCAACTGAACGTTGGTCAGTGAGCAGGGTAAATCGTTTTCCGGCCAGGTAGTGCCTCCAATGACGCACAGCCTCCACAATCGCCTGGGCCTCCTTCTCAACAGCGGAGTGTCTGGTCTCCGGGCCTTGGAGGGTTCGTGAAAAGAAGGCCACGGGTCTCCCCGCCTGATTGAGGGTAGCGGCCAGGGCAAATCGGACGCGTCGCTTTCCACCTGGAAGGGGATGGATTCGTCCACTGCGTGCATGGTGGCTTTGGCAATGTCTTCCTTGATACGGTGGAAGGCTAAGCGGGCCTCTGCCATCAAGGGAAAAGAGGTGGACTTGATCAGCGGATGGGCCTTGTCCGCATAGTAGGGGACCCACTGGGCATAATAGGAGAAAAACCCTAGGCACCTCTTCAGGGCCTTGAGACAGTGGGGCAGTGGGAGTTCCATAAGGGGACGCATCTGGTCGGGGTCGGGGCCGATGACTCCGTGTTCCACAACACAGCCAAGGATGGCGAGGCGGTTTGTGCGGAATATGCACTTCTCCTTGTTATATGTCAGGTTCAGGAGTTGGGCGGTGCGGAGGAATTTTTCGAGGTTTGCGTCATGGTCCTGCAAGTCACGGCCGCAGATGGTCACATTGTCCAGATATGGGAAAGTGGCCTGCAACGCATTTTGATCTACCATCCGGTCCATCTCCCTTTGGAAGACGGAGACCCCGTTGGTGACGCCAAAGGGAACCCTAAGGAAGTGATAGAGGCGGCCGTTTGCCTCAAAGGCAGTATACTGGTGGTCCTCAGGGCGGATAGGGAGCTGGTGGTACGCTGATTTCAGGTCAATGGTCGAGAAGACGCGGTACTGCGCGATCAGGTTGACCATATCAGCTATGCGGGGCAGTGGGTAGGCGTCCAGCAGGGTGTAGCGATTTATTGTCTGGCTGTAGTCGATGACCAGGCGCTGCTTCTCGCCGGTCTTAACGACCACAACCTGGGCTCGCCAGGGGCTGGTGCTGCCCTCAATAATCCCTTCCTTCAGGAGTCGCTCCACTTCGGTTTTAATGAAAACCCTGTCCCCGGCACTGTATCGCCTGCTCTTTGTGGCGATGGGCTTACAGTCGGGGGTGAGGTTAGCAAACAGTGGGGGGGGGGGTGACTCTGAGTGTGGAGAGGTTGCACCTGGTGCGCGGCGGGCAATTTGGGAGCTGCTGGCTGCGGACTGTGAGTGGGGGTAGGGGTCCACCGTACGCCATCGTAACACTTTTAAGGTGGCACTGAAAATCTAACCCCAGCAGGACGGCAGCGCAGAGGTCGGGCAGGACCAGAAGTTTAAAATGATCGTACACGGTCCCGTCTACTACGAGTGTCACTACGCAGTAGCCGCCGATGTCCGCCGACTGGGACTCGGAGGCCATAGAAATCCGCTGGTGCGCAGGCAGGACTGGGAGAGAGCAATGCCGCACCGTGTCGGGGTGGATGAAGCTCTCCGTGCTCCCAGAGTCAAAAAGGCAGATTGTATCGTGGCCATTTACCTTAATGTCCATTGTGGAGCTGGCCAGCTGGTGCGGTCTCGCTTGGTCCAGTGTAACGGATGCCAGCGTAGGGGTCGGTGTGTCGCTGCGGGTATCAGATGAGGCGGTGTTGGGGGCCTGCTGCGTTCCGGCTGTCGTCCAAGATGGCGGCGTCCATGATCCCCATGTGGCTGGAGGCGTCCAAAATGGCTGCTGTACCGGTGGTTCGCACATGGCCGGGGAGGCCCAAGATGGCGGCCCGCATGGCCCACACGCGGCGCTGCTGGGGTTCGGGGTGGCTTTGGCCCTGCAGACGTTAGCGTAGTGTCCCTTCTTCCCGCAGCCCGAGCAGATCGCGTTTTTCGCCG
This sequence comes from Somniosus microcephalus, assembly GCF_052327205.1. Classification (NCBI taxonomy): domain Eukaryota; kingdom Metazoa; phylum Chordata; class Chondrichthyes; order Squaliformes; family Somniosidae; genus Somniosus; species Somniosus microcephalus. The sequence continues at coordinate 342,659,265 of NC_140990.1, read as the reverse complement.
GGCAGCGCGCTCTGGGGTGTTTTGCCTGGCCACAGAAGTAGCATTTCTGGCCTTGGGGCACTGCTGTCTGGCCTTGGGACACTGCTGCGGTAGTTGGGCCGTTGCTGGGGTGGCACGGCGCTATGAGGCAGTCCTACCGTGTCCCAGGCTGTCATTCCCCGCGGCGTCCACGGTGCAGAGAAGTAGGCATCCATGCCCCGGTCGGCTGCATCCAGTGATAGTGCGAGTTCAGAGGCCTTGTTGAGGTCGAGGTCACTCTGCTCCAACAGTCGCTGTCGGGTGTAATTGGATCTGTGGCCCGCTACAAAAGCGTCCCGGATAAGTTCCTCTGTGTACACGGCGGCCTTTACATCCTTACAACCACAGGCCCGGCCAAGCACAGACAGTGCCTGAAGGTATTCCACGGTCGATTCCCCAGGTTGTTGTTTACGACTCCCCAGAAGGTGCCTGGCGTACACTTCGTTCACTGGGCGCGTGTACTGGTCCTTGAGGAGCTTGATAGCGTCCGCGTACGAGGTCGCGTCTTGGATGACCGAGTACACTCGGTGGTTCACTTTGGAGGTCAGGACATCCAGTTTGTCCTCGTCCGATTTGATTGCTGCGGAGGCGGTCAGGAATTTTTCGAAACACTTAAGCCAGTGAGTAAACTTGGTGGATGAGTCCGCCTCCCGATGATCTAAGTCCAGGCATGCTGGTGTGAGGATCTTCTCCATTATAAAAATTTTGTTCATAAAATTGATGCGCTATCAATTACTCATAAAAGACTGAGAGTTAAGAGAGTAACTAAAGGCTTTTATTAACAAAAGAATGAAGGTCTGCCTCGAGTGGTCGACCGGTCCAGAATACAAAGGGGCTGGGGAGCAGTCACCTTTATACTAGGACTTGTGGGAGGAGTCAGCCGAGGCATGTCCAGGCATGTACACAGTGGAATACAAACAGTGGTTTACCACAAACAGTGACTACACTTCACTGCTTCACTGGTTGTGAAGCGCTTTGGGACATCCTGAGGTTCGGACAGACGCTATATAAATGCAAGTCTTTTTTCCGACTGCTATCGAAATCTGTGCCAATGTCCTGGGACCATTGTTTCAAATGCCTGCATGCTGGATAATCCCGAGTAACCATCTCAGCTTCCTCATTCTCGGGTTATGCTTCCAAGGGTAATGAAGAACGTTTCTTCATTTTCCTGCTCCTCTCATCTAACGTTGTGTCATTTCATCCTATTTCAGAGCTCACCCCTCTCAGTTCAATGGCATACCCAATGGCTCCATTCCCATTTCCTTCTTCATCATCCCAAACTCAGTCCAGTCCCTCAAATGCGACCAAAAAGGATAATTCTACAACAACATAAACCAGCTGTCAAAAATATCCTCTTGTATTCCTGTATCCGTCGATTTAAAGCAAATGTATATTCTACTAACTTACCTGGAGTCCACAAGAGGTGAAAAGGAAAGCAACTCGGAACTTATGGCTAGATTCTTACTGTTCCAATTGAGGGAGAACAGGTCAACATTGAACATCTTGCAGGACGTCAGTACCGGGGAACAGTACAATGTCCATTCAAGACACGATCAAACACACACCGGGCAGGTACAGCACAGGTTAGATACAGAGCAAAGCTCCCTCTACACTGTCCCATCAAACACAAACACAAAGCAAAGTGATGGAAGGTGTCGTCGACAGTGCTATCAAGCGGCACTTACTCAGCAATAACCAGCTAACTGACGCCCAGTTTGGGTTCCGCCAGGGCCACTCAGCTCCTGACCTCATTACAGCCTTGGTCCAAACATGGACAAAAGAGCTGAACTCAAGAGGTGAGGTGAGAGTGACTGCCCTCGACATCAAGGCAGCATTTGATCGAGTGTGGCATCAAGGAGCCCTAGCAAAACTGAAGTCAATGTGAATCAAGGGGAAAACTCTACATTGGTTGAAATCATACCTAGCACAAAGGAAGTTGGCTGTGGTTGTTGGAGGTCATTCATCTCAATCACATGACATCACTGCAGGAGTTCCTCAGGGCAGTGTCCTAGGCCCAACCATCTTCAGCTGTTTCATCAATGACCTTCCCTCCATCATAAGGTCAGAAGTGGGGATGTTCGCTGATGATTGCACACTGTTCAGCATCATTCGAGACTCGTCAGATACTGACGCAGTCCGTGTCCATATGCAGCAAGACCTGGACAACATTCAGACTTGGGCTGACAAGTGCAAGCAACATTCGCACCACACAAGTGCCAGGCAATGACCATCTCCAACAAGCGAGACTCTAACCATCTCCCCTTGACATTCAATGGCATTACCATCGCTGAATCCCCCACTATCAACATCCTGGGGGTTACCATTGATCAGAAACTGAACTGGACCAGCCATATAAATACTGTGGCTACAAGAGCAGGCCAGAGGCTGGGAATTCTGCGGCGAGTGTCTCACCTCCTGACTCCCCAAAGCCTTTCCACCATCTACAAGGCACAAGTCAGGAGTGTGATGGAATACTCTCCACTTGCCTGGATGAGTGCAGCTCCAACAACACTCCAGAAGCTCGACACCATTCAGGATAAAGCAGCCCGCTTGATTGGCACTCCATCCACCACCTTCAACATTCACTCCCTCCACCACCGGCGCACTGTGGCTGCAGTGTGTAACCATCTACAAGATGCACTGCAGCAACTCGCCAAAGCTCCTTCAACAGCACCTTCCAAACCCGCGACCTCTACCACTTAGAAGGACAAGGGCAGCAGACGCATGGGAACATCACCACCTACAAGTTCCCCTCCAAGCCACACACCATCCTGACTTGGACCTGTATCGCCGTTCCTTCACTGTCGCTGGGCCCAAATCCTGGAACTCCCTTCCTAACAGCACTGTGGGTGTACCTACACCATATGGACTGCAGCGGTTCAAGGCGGCGGCTCACCACCATCTTCTCAAGGGCAATTAGGGATGGGCATTAAATGCAGGCCTAACCAGCGAGGCCCACATCCCATCAATGAATAGGACTCCCAGGGCAGGTACAGCACAGGTTAGATACAGAGTAAAGCTCCCTCTACACTGTCCCCATCAAACACTCCCAGGGCAGGTACAGCACGGGTTAGATACAGAGTAAAGCTCCCTCTAAACTGCCCCAACAAACACTCCCAAGGCAGGTACAGCATGGGTTAGATACAGAGTAAAGCTCCCTCTACACTGCCCCATCAAACACTCCCAGGGCAGGTACAGCACGGGGTTAGATACAGAGTAAAGCTCCCTCTACACTGTCCCATCAAACACTCCCAGGGCAGGTACAGCACGGGTTAGATACAGAGTAAAGCTCCCTCTACACTGCCCCAACAAACACTCCCAGGGCAGGTACAGCACGGGTTAGAGACAGAGTAAAGCTTTCTCTACACTGTCCCATCAAACACTCCCAGGGCAGGTACAGCACGGGTTAGATACAGAGTAAAGCTCCCTCTACACTGTCCCATCAAACACTCCCAGGGCAGGTACAGCACGGGTTAGATACAGAGTAAAGCTTCCTCTACACTGCCCCAACAAACACTCCCAGGGCAGTTACAGCACAGGTTAGATACAGAGTAAAGCTCACTCTACACTGTCCAATCAAACACTCCCAGGGCAGGTACAGCACGGGTTAGATACAGAGTAAAGCTCCCTCTACACTGCCCCAACAAAAACTCCCAGAGCAGTTACAGTACGGGTTAGATACAGAGTAAAGCTCCCTCTACACTGTCCCATCAAACACTCCCAGGGCAGGTACAGCACAGGTTAGATACAGAATAAAGCTCCCTCTACACGGTCCCATCAAACACTCCCAGGGCAGTTGCAGCACGGGTTAGATACAGAGTAAAGCTCCCTCTACACTGTCCCATCAAACACTCCCAGGGCAGGTACAGCACAGGTTAGATACAGAGTGTCATGAATCTTATCATCCGGCAGAAATGACTCATGAAATAACACTGGGTGGCCAGCTGGTGGTGCCGTCCATGGAGTATAAATACTCGGGCGTGGGCCCAGTTTGCCCAGGACGTTTTTGCAACCAGGAACTGGTGATGTAACTAGAATCTCATGGTTGTTAAACAGTTGATTAAAGCCTTGTTTTATATGCAACCAAGTGCGTAGTGAGTTTTCTTATGTCAATTTAATCAACTGTGTATCAGCTCCACGCTCTGAGCGATTTCGGGAACAGCCAGCTACAACTTCAACTGTAAAAGGAACTAGGACGTAGTAATCAATCCATCATGGACAAACTACTCAGACCCGCCCGTCTTGACCTGGACCCAAATTCCCCGACAACTGCTAAGGTATGGAAACACTGGTATCGTACCTTCAGCAACTTCCGCAGGGTGTGTGGTGAGAATGTTCCTAATAAATTAGAGATACTTACCAATTATGTATCTCCTGATGTGTTTGACTATATCGAAGACTGTGTAGACTATGACTCCGCTATTCTAATATTACAGCGACTATATGTTAAGGCCCCAAACAAAATTTTTGTTCAGCATCTGCTGGCCACAACTCGACAACAACCCGGGGAATCACTTCACGAATTCCTTGAAAAGCTTCGCAGGCTCAGCAAGGATTGTAATCTTAAAGCTGTCACAGCTGAGCAGTACCAGGAGGAGTTAATTCATGATTCCTTTATTAATGGGATTGCGTCTCCCTTCATACACCAGCGTCTGTTGGAGCATAAAACCCTCGAGTTACAGGCTGCCTATTACCAGGCATGTTTTCTACTCTGAGCAAAGAGGAATGCAGATACCTATCTTTTACCACGTGCACGGGCTGCTGCTATCGCTTTTAGTGACTCCTTCGATAGGCCTCGGGCGGAAGCCCTCACTGATGATGACTCTAACCTAGCGGATGACAACCCTACCCTAGAAGCCCTCACTGATGACGACCCTGCCCTCGTGGCATCTTGGCAATCTGGAAGGAAGTGTTTCTTCTGTGGAGGTGCGTTCCATTATAGGAAATTTTGTCCTGCTCGTAACGCAACCTGCAATCATTGCTGCAAGAAAGGTCACTTTTCTAAGGTATGCCAGTCAAGAGCCTCTGTTAGTAAGAAAGGACACTTTTCTAAGGTATACCGGTCGAGAGCCCCTGTTAGTTTTGCAGCTACTATCTATAAAACTGCTCCTCCCCCAAGAACCACTACTAAGGTTACAGCTGTCAAGGGTAAAACTGCCCCTCCTCCCATCACAGCTGTTTTTCCCCAAAAGTCTGTCCCATGCAGCCACGAAGGTTTTAGTAAATGGACACATTTTGAGTGCACTAATCGACTCATGCAGCTCTGACAGCTTCATTAGTGAGCGGGCTGTCAGTAAGTTAAAACAGCGTATTTACCCCTCGGACAGGGAAATTGCAATGGCTCCGACGACACTGACCACCAACTCTTCCGGCTTTTGTCTTGTTGACCTTATTCTCAATGGCTGCACTTATTTCTCCACCCGGCTCGGGGTGCTCAAAAACGTATGCAGTGATGTGCTCCTGGGACAGGATTTCCAGAAACAACACAAAAGACTCACTTTCGAGTTTGGAAGGTCAAAGCCGGAGCTTACTATTTCCAAAGCACCGTTTTGTGCGCTTTCGGCGGCTTCGCTCGACGAGCCCTCCCTGTTTGCCAATCTTTCCCCCCGATATAAGCCCATAGTCACTAAATCATGATGTTTCAGCCAAGATGATCTATCCTTTATCGAGGCAGAGATCCATTGCCTTCTAGCTGACGGTATCATTGAGCCATGTTCATCTTCCTGGCGGGCTCAAGTCGTCGTTGTTAAAAATCCTCTGAAGCAACACAAGAAACGTCTTTGCATCGATTACTCGCAAACTATTAACCAGTATACCAACCTGGATGCCTACCCACTACCACGCATCGATGACATGGTCAATAACCTTGCCAACTACAAGGTATTTTCAACTTTTGATTTAAAGAGCGCATACCATCAAGTACCATTAAAGGACACTGACAAAAAGTATACGGCCGTTGAGGCCAATGGTCGGCTTTACCAGTTTTGTCGCCTTCCATTTGGGGTCACCAATGGGGTAGCCGTCTTTCAACAGGCAATGGATAGCCTAGTCAAACAGGAGAACTTAACAGGCACTTTTCCATATCTGGATAATATCACCATTGCTGGTCATGACCAGAAGGAGCATGATGCCAACCTGCAGAAATTTTTTGATGTTCTCCGTCATCGCAACTTAACCTTAAATTAGTTCAAATCTGTGAAATCAGTACCATCAGTCAACATCCTTGGCTACTGGGTGGGCAATGGTGTCATCAAACCGGATCCGGAGCGACTTCGTCCGCTTCAGAAGCTCCCTCCCCCTACGAATCTCGGCTCTCTTCATCGGGCGTCTGGCATGTTCGCCTATTATGCGAAATGGATACCCAACTTCTCCAACAAGATCCAGCCCCTGCTTCACACAAAGTAATTTCCGTTGGAGGCAATGGTTATTTCAGCTTTCAACCTCCTCAAGCGACAACCGAAAAAAGCCACACTTCGTTCCATTGATGAAAATCTTCCTTTCGTGGTCGAGTGCGATGCATCGGATGTGGTGATCTCTGCTACCTTGAATCAAGGCGGTCGACCCGTTGCATTTCTGTCCAGAACTTTGCAGGGTAGCGAGCTCCATTATCCTCCTGTCGAGAAGGAGGCTACGGCCATCATCGAAGCGGTACGTAAATGGAGTCATTTTCTCGCTCGTCGCCATTTCACGCTTATAACCGATCAGCGCTCCGTGGCCTTTATGCTGGATAACCGGAAACGCACTAAGATCAAGAATAACAAAATACAACTCTGGAGGATGGAATTGGCTGCCTTTGGATACATCATACATTATCGACCCGGCAAAGAGAATGTGGCCCCGGATACCCTCACGTGGGCATTCTGCTTTTCTATGTCAACTTCGACTCTGGCGGATCTTCATACTGACTTATGCCATCCTGGCGTTACCCGTATGTGGCACTTTGTGCGATCTAAAAATCTCCCATTTTCTACGGAAGATGTGAAAGGAACATGCTCCACCTGTAGAATTTGTGCGGAGTTAAAACCACAATTCTTCCGTCCATCGGATGGCTCGCTCATACACGCTATGCAGCGACTCAGCATTGATTTTAAGGGCTATTGCCTTCCTCAACGCGAAACACCTACTTACTTACTATGGTGGACGAATATTCACACTTTCCCTTTGCTTTCCCCTGTCCCAATATGCTTACTTCCACAGTGATCAAATGCCTCGATCAAGTCTTTTCCCTTTGCGGTACGGCCAATTTCATCCACTCTGATCAGGGGCCCTCCCTCATGTCAAGCGAACTCAAAAGTTATCTTTCCCAACAGGGAATCGCCACAAGTAAAACAACACCATATCATCCCATCGGTAACGGACAGGTTGAGAGATACAACGCTATCAGTTGGAATGCTGTTCGTCTTGCACTGAGGTCACGCAACCTACCAGGCCAGCAGTGGGAAACTGCTCCCTGACGTGTTGCATTCCATCAGGTCTCTTCTTTCTATGTCCACCAATGTCACTCCTCACGAGCGATTCTTCAGCTTCCAGTGTCGCTCCACTCATGGGACGTCCCTACCGTCATGGTTGGCAGCTCCTGCCCCGTGCTGCTCCAAAGATTCGTCCGATCTTCCAAAAACGATCCCCTCATCAACGAGGTGGAACAAACAGACGTTAATCCCACATACGCGCACGTGCGGTACCCTGATGGCTGAGAGTCCACCGTTTCACTCCGAGATCTGGCTCCCTGTCCAACCGGTCCCACGGACTCAACTGATAGAGGGACCCACGGTAATGATGTCGACACTCTGCGCTCCTTTGAGGATGATGCCCTACCTGGGACATCAAGGGCTCTGCCGGCAACTCCACCGGATCAACTCGGGGAGCAGAGCGCTCCCCATGGGATGGCCACCTGAAGCCAGGACGCCGGTCAATCCCCGGCTACCAAATAAGATGAAGCCAGATCTGCGCCTGTGAGGACCCGCACACGGAGTCACAATCTCCCCAGTCTCCCTCCGGTCGATCAAGGCGACACGGGTTCTGTCGATCCACCAGTACGGACCAAGTGACCCAGGGACCAAGACAAGGTCCGAGGAACCGTGCCTTCCAGCCACAAGCAAAGATCTAAAAGACTGCAGCTATTAGTGGTCCGTCTAATCCGCTAGAAGGAAGTCGTCGCACGTCCAAATCTATCAGGCGGGGAGAATGTCATTAATCTTATCTTCATGAAGAAATGACTCATGAAATAACACTGGGCGGCCAGCTGCTGGCGTCGTCCAAGGAGCATAAATACTCGGGCGTGGGCCTAGCTTGCCCAGGACGTTTTTGTAACCAGGAACTAGTGATGTAATTAGAATCTCATGGTCGTGAAACAGTTGATTAAAGCCTTGTTTTATACTCAACCAAGTGCTTAGTGAGTTGTCTTACGCCGCAGAGTAAATCTCCCTCTACACTGTCCCATCAAACACTCCCAGGGCAGCTACAGCATGGGTTAGATACAGAGTAAAGCTCCCTCTACACTGTCCCATCAAACACTCCCAGGGCAGGTACAGCACGGGTTAGATACAGAGTAAAGCTCCCTCTACACTGTCCCATCAAACACTCCCAGGGCAGGTACAGCACGGGTTAGATACAGAGTAAAGCTCCCTCTACACTGTCCCATCAAACACACCCAGGGCAGGTACAGCATGGGTTAGATACAGAGTAAAGCTCCCTCTACACTGTCCCATCAAACGCTCCCAGGGCAGGTATAGCATGGGTTAGATACAGAGTAAAGCTCCCTCTACACTGTCCCATCAAACACTCCCAGGGCAGGTACAGCACGGGTTAGATACAGAGTAAAGCTCCCTCTACACTGTCCCATCAAACACTCCCAGGGCAGGTACACCACGGGTTAGATACAGAGTTAAGCTCCCTCTACACTGTCCCATCAAACACTTCCAGGGCAGGTATAGCATGGGTTAGATACAGAGTAAAGCTCCCTCTACACTGTCCCATCAAACACTCCCAGGGCAGGTACAGCACGGGTTAGATACAGAGTAAAGCTCCCTCTACACTGTCCCATCAAACACTCCCAGGGCAGGTACAGCACGGGTTAGATACAGAGTAAAGCTCCCTCTACACTGTCCCATCAAACACTCCCAGGGCAGGTACAGCACGGGTTACATACAGAGTAAAGCTCCCTCTACACTGTCCCATCAAACACTCCCAGGGCAGGTACAGCACGGGTTACATACAGAGTAAAGCTCCCTCTACACTGCCCCATCAAACACTCCCAGGGCAGGTACAGCACGGGTTATGTTGTGTCTGTGTATAATAAGACACAGACTGCAGGAGAATGGTACAACAGGTGTTTACTAAACGTGGCTAACACTGGAACTGATCTGTGCCGATTACTACTGAGGGCTATATACAGGTGTGGTCACTGCCGGTACTGCAGTATACATGAGCTGTAAAAAGTAGTTCCCCCCTTAAAGGTATATACATTACAATTCCTCCCCTTTTAGATTAACAGTACCATAACACTCATTTAACAATTAAATATCAAACTAATTACAATTAACACTTTTAACATGCAACATTAGCTGAAAATAGTCTATTTATATATTCAGTATTTGGGGAGGCTTCCTGATCCTTTCTGGATAGCGCCTTTCCCGAGTGTCTTGCTCTTGGTGCAGAGGCGATTCTGGCTCCCTGTCGTCGGTTGGTTCATCAGCTTCTGATGCTACTGTTTCTGGGGTAGATGCGACCTGTACGTCGGGTTCATCACCACGTACGTATGGGCGAGGCATGGGGTTGACTTGTTCCTGTGACTCTAGGATCTGGTCAACATGGCGTCTCACGATGCTCTCCCCAACGTCCACTGCGTACATTAGTGGGCCCTGCCGTGTGCATATCGTTCCTGGCTGCCATTATTCTGTTCGGTAGTCGCGGGCCAAGACTGGTTGCCCTACATTGAAGCTCCTTGTTGGCTTCTCATGGATGTGCTGGAATGGCTTACTCTCAACATCTCTTCGTACGTTTGTCTGAGCAAATCCATACGAGATCTTAACCTTCGGTTAAAGAACATCATGGCTGGGGCCTGGTTGGTGACTGCATGTGTCGCATTCCAGTAGGCGAACAGGAAATTGTCCACCTTGTGCTGCAGCGGAATGTTGTCATTGTACATAGCCTTTATTGCCTTCTTAAAGGTTTGTACGAACCTCTCAGCCAATCCATTTGTGGCTGGATGATACGGGGCGGATGTGTAATGCCTTACCCCATTCTGTTTCAAGAACCTCCGGAACTCTTCAGACACAAACTGTGGTCTGTTGTCGGAGCAAATCTGTTCTGGCAAGCCATTCCTGGCAAAAATGGTCCGTAGGACTGCAATAGTTTTCTCCGTGGTGGTGGAGGACATTTTGATGATCTCAGGCCATTTCGAGTGCGCATCCACGGCTATTAAAAACATTGAGTCCATGAATGGACCAGCAAAATCAATATGCACCCGTTGCCATGGAGATGAGGGCCACTCCCATGGGTGTAGAGGGGCCTGTGGGGGTGCATTTTGGACTTTCTGGCATCCTGAGCAACTCTTGGTCAGGTCCTCGATTTGTTTATCGATTCCCGGCCACCACACATAAGCCCTGGCTAGGCTTTTCATTTTTACCCCTCCCAGATGACCCTCATGAAGCTCATTGAGCACTCTATCCCTTAACTTGGGTGGAATTACCACTCGGGATCCACACATCAAGGTCCCCTGGCACACTGACAGCTGTTCTCTCCTTGTCGAGAATGCTGGCAACAGTGAGTCGCCATGTGCTGGCCATCCCTTCACCGTCAAATCATATACCCGAGACAGTGTCGGGTCATTTCGGGTTTCCTTTTCGATACAAGCGTTAGTTACCGGTAGGTATTCAACTATAGTCGAATGGAATATTTCGACAGGATCCTCCGCAGTAGGCAGTGGCAGGCGTGATAGCCCATCAGCATTTCCATGCTGTTTCGTGCCCTTATATTCAATCTCATAGTGGTGCATCCCTAGAAAAAGTGACCATCTTTGTAGTCGTTGCGCAGTCATCACCGGAACGCCCTTCTTCGGATTAAAAATGGAGACAAGAGGCTGGTGATCCGTCAGCAAGGTGAATTTCTGCCCGTGCAGATAGTGATTGAACTTTTTCACTCCCCACACTAGGCTGAGGGCCTCCCTGTCAATCTGGGCGTAGTTACGCTCGGCTGAGGTTAGTGATCGTGACGCAAAGGCTATTGGCCTGTCTGAGCCGTCCGAGAATTTGTGCGACAGCACCGCTCCAATGCCGTAGGGTGACGCATCACATGCCAACTGAATTGGTAATGCCGGGTTGTAATGGGCCAATACCTCTTTCGATGTGATTAGTGTTTTGCTCTTCTGGAAAGCTCGTCTACATTCGTCACTCCACTTCCATGGCACCCCAGTTTGCAGTAGGGTGTTCAGTGGGTGTAGTATTGTAGACAAATTTGGTGAGAACTTATGGTAGTAGTTTACCAGCCCGAGGAACGACCTCAGTTGTGACACATTTTCCGGTGCTGGAGCCTTGACTACTGCCTCACTCTTCTCTGGGGACTTATGTAACCCCTCTTTATCGATAACGTGGCCACAATACGAGATCTGTTTTCTAAAAAAACTCGCATTTGGGGCGGTTAGCTCGGAGCCCATATTCCTGCAATCTAGTGAGCACCTGCTCCAGGTTGGCAAGGTGATCACTGTCATTTTCGCCCGTGACCAGGATGTCGTCCAAATAACACTGGGTCCCTGGGATCCCTTGCAGGACTTGTTCCATTGCCCTCTGCCAAATAGCCGGAGCTGATGCTACCCTGAATACCAGCCGGTTGTATTGGTAGAGACCTTTATGGGTGTTGATTGTGAGGTCTTTTTTTGATGCTTCTTCTACCTCCATTTGCAGATACGCCTGGGCCAGATCAATCTTAGTGAAGCGTTTCCCTCCAGATAGCGAGGCGAAAATATCTTCAATCCGCCGAAGTGGATATTGTACGGTGTGAAGGACCGGGTTCACTGTTACCTTAAAGGCCCCACAGATGCGAACCTTCCTTGGTTCCCCAGGCGTGCTGCTCAATGACTTTTTCATCACAGGGACGATGGGTGTAGCCCACTCGCTCCAGTCTACCTTGGACAGTACACCTGAACGTTCCAGACTCTCCAGCTCTGCTTCGACGGCTGGGCGTATCGCATAAGGTACCGGTCTGGCCTTAAAAAATTTTGGGCTTGCGTTTTCTTCAATTTTAATCGTCGCTGTCATGCCTTTTAGTGTTCTGAGTCCTTGCTGGAACACTTCTTTCGCGTCAGTTAGGATCTTTGACAGTCGCCCAGGTGTGATGTCGTCATCCTTTTTGTCAGCCACAGTCAGTGCCTGTATGGAATGCCAATCCAGTTGCATTTTCCGGATCCATTCACGTCCCAGTAATGGTGGTCCTCCATCTTGTAATACATACAGGTCTAGTTTTGGTGTTTCCTTCCCGTTATATATAACGGTCACCCTTATTTTTCCTTTGGGGTAGACTTTTTGCCCCGTGTACGTCTTCAAAATAATTTTTGTGTCTCTCAAGGGTATGTGTGAGAATAGCCGCTCGTAGTCCCGTCGGTTTATGACTGTTAGGGCTGATCCTGTGTCCAATTCCATCTTTACCTGGACTCCTGCTATCTTGAGAGTGACCCAAATGGTTCGGTGATCCTCCGTTGTGATCACATTATGTAGTTTCAGACAACTCAGTTCCCTGCTTTCGGAGTCATTCTCACTCTTTTGTTCGTCTGAACTATTCTCCGTCATCTTATGTACCTTCTTGTACTTTTCTTTGGTAGGTTTCTTATTGCTGGTTTTCTTTCCCGACCTGCAGACTCGTGCTATGTGTCCTACTTTTCCACACTGTCTGCACACTTTGTCTTTGAACCAGCAATCATTCAAGTCGCGTGTTGTTCTGCCGCAGTGATAACACTTCTCTGTTCCATATGACATTTCGTTTGTGCCATATTCTTGCGGTCTCTGTTGTATCTCTGCAGCACCCCGTGCTGCTGCTTCGTATGATACCGCAATGCTGAAAGCCTTTTCCAGCGTAAGGTCCTTTTCAGATAAAAGCCGTTTCTGGGTTCCTTCACTTTGAAGCCCACACACAAACTTGTCCCTTAAGGTATCTGCCAGTCCCGCTCCAAACTGGCAGTGTTTCGATAGTTTGCGCAGTTCTGTTAAATAATCAGCATTGCTTTCATCCTTATGCTGGTTCCGTTTGTGAAGCATGAATCTTTCTGCTATCAGCAGCGGTGTGAGGTTTAAATGTTCCTGTAGTATCGTTACTATGTCTTCAAAACTCATTTCCATTGGCTTCGTTGTGGTTACTAGATTTCGTAATAAACCATACGTCTTTGCACCCATTAAATTTAACAATACCGACGCTTTCTTGTCATCTGACACCTCAATTGCCTTGCAGTATACCTCTATTCGTTCGACATATGTAGTCCAATCTTCGACTTCATTGTCAAATGCGGTGATACTGCCACTCTTCGGCATTTTGGGTGTGGTTTAAAATGGCGTCTCCCAATGGCTTAAAATGGTGTCTCCCGCGCTTTCCTTCCTCCCCCGCTGCTGCCAACGCCGCTCCCGGCGGTTCTCGTGGCAATGGCGGCGCCCTGTAGGTTTCGCGCGCTTCTCCTGCGCTGCTGCCAACGCCGCTGTCGGCGGTCCTCGTGGCAATGGCGGCGCCTCGCGGGCTTCTGCGCGTCTCTCTCTCCCTCTCTTCCGATGCTGCTCAGCCCCTGAACACCGGCTGTGCCCTGTGCGCTCTGCCCTCTCTCTCTCTCCCCCGTCGACGCTGCTCGGCCCTTTGCTGTGCCGCTTGGTCGGGCTCTAGCCCGCCGCTGTCCGGGAAGGGTCTGCGCACTACCTGTTGCCAGCCCGTTTCGCTGGACCACCTTGACTGGAAAGCCAAGCCTGGCTCTCGACAGCCTCCCCCGCAATTCTCGAGTCTCTGCTGGATGACTGGGCGGTTGCCCGTGGTCGACGCCCGAGTCTCTGGCCTTGACCTCCAATCCACTGATCTCCAGGAACGAATCCCCGGGAGGTGATGCAGAGTTGCAGGTAGGTTCGAACTTGCCTCGTCGCCAATATTGTGTCCGTGTATAATAAGACACAGACTGCAGGAGAACGGTACAACAGGTGTTCACTCAACGTGGCTCACACTGGAACTGATCTGTACAGATTCCTACTCAGGGCTATATACAGGTGTGGTCACTGCCGGTACTGCAGTATACATGAGCTGTAAAAGATAGTTCCCCCCTTAAAGGTATATACATTACAGGTTAGATACAGAGTAAAGCTCCCTCTACATTGTCCCATCAAACACTCCCAGGGCAGGTACAGCACAGGTTAGATAGAGAGTAAAGCTCCCTCTACACTGTCCCATCATACAGTCCCAGGGCAGGTACAGCACAGGTTAGATACAGAGTAAAGCTTCCTCTACACTGTCTCATCAAACACTCCCAGGGCAGGTACAGCACGGGTTACATACATCGTAAAGATCCCGCTACACTGTCTCATCAAACACTCCCAGGGCAGGTACAGCACAAGTTAGATGCAGAGTAAAGCTCTCTCTACACTGTCCCATCAAACACTCCCAGGGCAGGTACAGCACAAGTTAGATACAGAGTAAAGCTCCCTCTACACTGTCCCGTCAAACACTCCCAGGGCAGGTACAGCACGGGTTAGATACAGAGTAAAGCTTCCTCTACACTGTCTCATCAAACACTCCCAGGGCAGGTACAGCACAGGTTAGATACAGAGTAAAGCTCCCTCTAAACTGTCCCATCAAACACTCCCAGGGCAGGTACAGCACAGGTTAGATACAGAGTAAAGCCCCCTCTACACTGTCCCATCAAACACTCCCAGGACAGGTACAGCACGGGTTAGATACAGAGTAAAGCTCCCTCTCCACTGCCCCATCAAACACTCCCAGGGCAGGTACAGCACAGGTTAGATACAGAGTAAAGCTTCCTCTACACTGTCTCATCAAACACTCCCAGGACAGGTACAGCACATTTTGATGAAGGGCCATCGACCTGAAACGTTAACTCTGTTTCTCTCTCTACAGATGCTGCCTGACCTGCTGAGTATTTCCAGCATTTTCTCTTTTTATTTTAGGTAAGTACGGGTTAGATAGAGTAAAATGACGATTTGTGCACATTTACCCCCAGGTCTCTCTGTTCATGCACCCCCTTCAGGATTGTACCCTTTAGTTTATATTGCCTCTCCTCGTTCTTCCTACCAAAATGTATCACTTCGCACTTTTCTGCGTTAAATTTCATCTGCCACGTGTCCGCCCATTCCACCAGCCTGTCTATGTCTTCCTGAAGTCTATCCCTATCCTCCTCACTGTTCACTATACTTCCAAGTTTTGTGTCATCTGCAAATTTTGAAATTGTGCCCTGTACACCCACATCCAAGTCATTAATATATATCAAGAAAAGCAGTGGTCCTAGTACCGAGCCCTGGGGAACACCACTGTATACCTTCCTCCAGTCCGAAAAACAACCGTTCACCGCTACTCTCTGTTTCCTGTCACTTAGCCAATTCCGTATCCATGCTGCCACTGTCCCTTTTATTCCATGGGCTTCAACTTTGCTGGTAAGCCTATTATGTGGCACTTTATCAAACGCCTTTTGGAAATCCATGTACACGTCAACCGCATTGACCTCATCAACCCTCTCTGTTACCTCATCAAAAAACTCAAAGTTACTATAACACGATTTGCCTTTAACAAATCCGTGTTGGCTTTCCTTAATTAATCCAGACTTGTCCAAGTGACTGTTAATTTTGTGCCTGATTACTGTTTCTAAAAGCTTCCCCACTACCGACGTCAAACTGACTGGCCTGTAGTTGCTGGGTTTATCTTTATTTTGAACAAGGGTGTAACATTTGCAATTCTCCAGTCCTCTGGCACCAACCCCGTATCTAAGAACGATTGGAAGATTATGGCCAGTACCTCCGCAATTTCTTCCGTCACTTACCTCAGCATCCTAGGATGCATCCCATCCGGTCCTGGTGACTTATCTACTTTAAGAACAGCCAGCCTTTCGAGTACCTCCTCTTTATCAATTTTTATCCCATCCAGTATCTCCACTACCTCCTCTTTCACTATGACTTTGGCAGCATCTCCTTCCTTGGTGAAGACAGATACAACGTACTCATTTAGTACCTCAGCCATTCCCTCTGCCTCCATGTAGTAGGTCTCCTTTATGGTCTCTAATCAGCCTCACCCCTCCTCTTACTACCCGTTTACTATTTATATGCCTGTCGAAGACTTTTGGATTCCTTTTATGTTAGCTGCCATTCTATTCTCATACCCTCTCTTTGCCTCTTTTATTTTCTTTTTCACTTCTCCTCTGAACTTTCTATATTCAGCCTGATTCTCACTTGTATTCTCGACCTGGCATCTGTCATACGCGCTCTTTTTCTGCTTCATCTTACTCTCTATCTCGTTCATCATCCAGGGAGCCCTGACTTTAGTTGCCCTGCCTTTCCCCCAAGTGGGAATGTACCTCGACTGTACCCGAACTATTTCCTCTTTAAAGGCAGCCCATTGTTCCATTAGTTTTGCCTGCCAATCTTTGATTCCAGTTTACCCGGGCCAAATCCGTTCGCAAACCACTGAAATTTACCTTCCTCCAATTAATTATTTTTACTCTAGATTGCTCCCTGTCCTTTTCCATAGCTAATCTAAACCTTATCATACTATGAGGGATAAACGGGTCATTTTCAGGTTGGCAGGCTGTAACCTGCCGCAAGGATCAGTGTTGGGGCCTCAGCTATTCACAATCTATATTAATGACCTCGATGAAGGGACCAAGGCCTAGAAATTCATTATAGCCACTTTTGGGGCAGTAAAGTCGGGCGGCCGCTAAAGTTTGCGCCCGGCGCAAATTCGAGGCCACTTCCCCGATATTCATTAGCTTCGACCTAAGAGTTTGCTCGAGCGCTAAAACTGGCGATGCACGGCTCTCTTTAGGCGCTAAGCCGGCGGCCCGGGCGCTAACACCGGAAGGTGGGCGCAGGGCAGGTGCGGCAAGCTGCTGATTGACGGCAGACACTCTGGCTCCAGTGAGCTCTTAAAGGGGGAGGGTGGATTTGGTTTTTTGAAAGGCCGAGACTGCTGTATTTGTGTTGTTGGGGAGGGCTTCTCTCCATCAGTTTGTTATGTGGTACAACAACAACAACACCTCCTCCTCCTCCTCTTCTCCATCATCCATCTTTGTCTCTCACAAAGTGTTGCAAAACGGCTGCCTTTTCTACTGCAGGAGTGCCCTTTAATTTGCGCTCCCCGCGGCCCGCCTCGGCTGTGTACCGTTCCACTTCACAGTCGTTAGGGCCGCCCGGCGCACAATGGGGCGGCGCGAGTGAAGTTCCGGTTCCGGGCGCACAAAGGGCGTTGCACGACGAAATGACGTCATGATCTGCGCGCGCAGCAGGGCGCGCGCTAAGACTTTGCGCCGGCGCTAAATGTCTACTGAAGTTGGGGCGAGGCGCAGATCGCACTGCGCCCGGGCGCTAAGCGCCTAGCGCTCGAGATCTACTCCTCCTAAGGCGCTAACGGCTGGCGCGCCCAACTGAATTTCTAGGCCCAAGTGTAATGTATCCAAGTTTGCTGATGATACAAAGCTAGGTGGGACAGTAAGCTGTGAGGAGAACACAAAGGGCTGGACTTTCCAAGCCCCAAGGAGGCGGGCATGGAGGTGGGACAGCTGGTAAATGCGGAGAAAGTGGGGGCGGATGGCAAAACCACCCCAATCCCGCCTCCGTGCCCTTTTGCCAGGAGGCGGGAAGATGTGCAGCTTCGGGTCCTCTCTCCTGGAGGAGGGAAAGGCACTTAATCCTTGTAACTGCCTGTTAATAGGTAGTTAACAGGCAGAAAAAAGGATTAGTGCCATTTTACCTTCACATGTGAAGGCTTCCCGACCTCGGAGAACCCCGCCGGGTTGGAGGAGACGTGGAGGAGGTCTGCGGGGGTCAGAGGCACCTGGACGTAAGGCGTAGAGGTGAGTGATGGGTGCAAGTGTGGAGTGGTAAATATGCAAGGTGAGTGATCAGTTTAAAAGTGTTCACTTACCTTGTTTTCTTCCTACAGCCTTTAGCCAACATCCTGCTTGTCAATTTCACAGACTGGCTGTTGGAACCTCCATTCCTACAGACATGTGAAATTTACAAATTTGAAAGGTGTGATTAGTCCTCAACACAAGGACTCATCAAACTAAAGAGCATGTCCGTGTTTGACAGCTTCACAGAGCTTCACAGAGCTGTCAAACGCTGTCATTTCTTCTTTCGAGAAGTCTTGACAGATTGCACATCTGACGTTGATGTGCTCTGTCAGTGACTTCCTCCCTAATTGACCTGCTGAGCCCGCAGGGCGGGCTTAACAAGGTCAATCAGGGGAAAATCCCTCTGGTTGGTCAGACGAGCATGGAGGCGGGACATTGACACGACAAGCAGCTGTCCCGCCTCCAACTCAACTCCATTCACAAAATCCAGCACGAAGAGTCTACAAAGGGATATAGATAGACTAAGTGAGTGGGCAGTAAGGTGGCAGATGGAGTAGAAACATAGAAGATAGGAGCAGGAGTAGGCCATTCGGCCCCTCGAGCCTGCTCCACCATTCAATGAGATCATGGCTGATCATCCAAATTCAGTACCCTGTCCCTGCCTTCTCCCCATATCCCTTGATCCCTTTAGCCTTAAGAAATATATCCAACTCCTTCTTGAATATATTTAATGAATTGGCCTCAGCTGCGTTCTGTGGTAGAGAATTCCACAGGTTCACCACTCTCTGGGTGAAGAAATTCCTCTTCATTTCTGTCCTAAATGGCTTATCCCTTATCTTTAGACTGTGACCCCTGGTTCTGGACTCCCCGCCATCGGGAACATCCTTCCTGCATCTAGTCTGTCTAGTCCTGTTAGAATTTTATAAGTTTCGATGAGATCCCCTCATTCATCTAAACTCCAGCGAGTATAAGCCCAATCGACCCAATCTCTCCTCATACGTCATTCCTGCCATCCCAGGTATCAGTCTGGTGAATCTTCGCTGCACTCCCTCCATGGCAAAAACATCCTTCCTCAGATAAGGCGACTAAAACTGCACACAATACTCAAGGTGTGGTCTCACCAAGGCCCTGTACAACTGCAGCAAGACATCCTTGTTCCTGTACTCAAACCCTCTCGCTACGAAGGCCACCATACCATTTGCCTTCTTAACCGCCTGCTGCACCTGCATGCTTACCTTCAGCGACTGGTGCACAAGGACACCCAGGTCTCGTTGCACTTCCCCTTCTCCCAATCTATTGCCGTTCAGATAATAATCTGCCTTCCTGTTTTTGCCACCAAAGTGGATAACCTCACATTTATCCACATTATACTGCATCTGCCATGCATCTGCCCAATCACCCAACCTGTCCAAATCATACTGGAGTTTCTCGGCATCCTTCTCACGGCACACACGCCCACCCAGCTTTGTGTCGTCTGCAAACTTGGAAATATTACATCTAGTTCCCTCGTCTAGATCATTAATATATATTGTGAATAGCTGGGATCCTAGGACTAATCCCTGCGGTACCCCACTAGTCACTGCCTGCCACTCGGAAATAGACCCATTAGTTCCAACTCTTTGCTTCCTGTCTGCCAACCAGTTCTCTATCCAAGTCAGTACCTTGCCCCCAATCCCATGTGCCTTAACTTTACATGCTAATCTCTTATGCGGGACCTTATCGAAAGCCTTCTGAAAGTCCAAATACACCACATCCACTGGTTCTCCCTTATCTATTCTACCAGTTACATCCTCAAAAAATTCCAGTAGATTAGTCAAGCACGATTTACCTTTTGTAAATCCATGCTGACTTTGTCCAATCCTGTCACTGTTTTCCAAGTGCTCTGCTATTACATCTTTTATAATGGACTCTAGCATTTTCCCCACTACCGATGTCAGGCTTACCGGTCTATAGTTCCCCGTTTTCTCTCTACCACACTTTTTTGAATAGTGGGGTTACATTAGCTACCCTCCAATCCATGGGAACTGTTCCAGAGTCGCTAGAATTTTGGAAGATGACCAGCAATGCATCTATTATTTCTAGGGCCACTTCCTTAAGCACCGTAGGATGTAGATTATCAGGCCCTGGGGATTTATCGGCCTTCAAACCCATCAATTTCCCTAACACCATTTCCCTACAAATACTGATTTCATTCAGTTCCTCCCTCTCATTAGACCCTATGTTCCCCAACATCTCTGGGAGGTTATTTGTGTCCTCCTTTGTGAAGACAGAACCAAAGTATGTATTTAATTGGTCTGCCATTTCTTTGTTCCCCATTATAAATTCCCCTGATTCTGACTGCAAGGGACCTACGCTTGACTTCACCAATCATTTTCTCTTCAGATATCTATAAAAGCTTTTAGTCAGTTTTTATGTTCCCTGCAAGCTTACTCTCATACTCTATTTTCCCCCTCTTAATTAATCCCTTTGTCCTCTTTTGCTGAATCCTAAACTGCTCCCAATCCTCAGGTTTGCTGCTTTTCTGGCCAATTTATATGTCCTCTCCTTGGATCTTATGCTATCCCTAATTTCCCTTGTTAGCCACGGTTGAGTCACCTTTTTTGTTTTATTTTTATGCCAAACAGGGATGAACAAATTCTGTAGTTCATCCATGCGATCTTTGAATGTTTGCCATTGCCTATCCACCGTCAACCCTTTGAGTAACATTCCCCAATCAATCCTACCCAAGTTGCGCCTCATACCATCGTAGTTTTCTTTATTTAAATTCAGGACCCTAGTCTCTGAGTCAACTACTGCACTCTCCATCTTAATGAAGAATTCTATCATATTATGATCGCTCCTCCCCAAGAGGCCTCACACAACAAGATTGCTAATTAATCCTTTGTCATTACATAATACCCAGCCTAAGATGGCCTGGTCTCTGGTTGGTTCCTCAACATATTGGTCCAGGAAACCATCCTGTATACACTCCAGGAATTCCTCCTCCACAGTATTGTTACTAATTTGGTTAGCCCAATCTAAAGGTAGATTAAAGTCACCCATGATAACTGCTGTGCCCTTATTGCACGCGTCTCTAATTTCCCATTTAATGCTATTCCCAACCTCTGCATTACTGTTTGGGGGTCTGTATTCCACTCCCACTAACGTTTTCTGCCCCTTGGTATTTCTCAGTTCTACCCATACAGATTACACATCATCAGAGCTAATATCCTTCCTTACAATTGTGTTAATCCCCTCTTTAACCAGCAATGCTACCCCACCTCCTTTTCCTTTTTGCCTGTCTTTCCTGAATATTGAATACCCCTGGATGTTGAGTTCCCAGCCTTGGTCACCCTGGAGCCATGTTTCCGTAATCCCAATCATATCATATCCGTTTATCTCTATTTGCACAGCTACTTCATCCACCTTATTACGAATGCTCCTCGCATTAAGACACAAAGCCTTCAGGCTTATTTTTTTAACACTCTTAGACCTTTTAGAATTATTATTTACTGTGGCCATGTTTGATTTAAACCCTTGATTTTCTCCTTCCTGTCTTTTCCTTTCCTGTCTCCCTGCTCAGGTTCCCAACCCCCTGCCATTTTAGTTTAAACCCTCCCCCAGAGCACCAGCAAACACTCCCCCTAGGACATCGGTCCCAGCCCTGCCCAGGTGCAAACCGTCCGGTTTGTACTGGTCCCACCTCCCCCAGAACCGGTTCCGATGTCCCAGGAATTTGAATCCCTCCCCGTTGCACCATTCCTCTAGCCACGTATTCATCTGAAATATCCTTCTATTTCTACTCTGACTAGCACGTGGCACTGGTAGCAATCCTGAGATTACTACCTTTGAGGTCCTATTTTTTAATTTACCTCCTAACTCCCTATATTCAGCTTTTAGGACCTCATCCCATTTTTAACCTATATCGTTGGTACGTATATGCACCACGACAACTGGCTGTTCACCCTCCCCTTCCAATGTGCTCTGCAGCCGCTCTGAGACATCCTTGACCCTTGCACCAGGGAGGCAACATACCATCCTGGAGTCTCGTTTGCGGCCGCAGAAACGCCTATCTATTCCCCCAGTATAATGTACGGAAATGTGAGGTTATTCACTTTGGTAGGAAGAATAGAAAAACAGAATATTTTTTAAATGGTGAGAAACTTTCAAATATTGGTGTTCAGAGAGATTTGGGTGTCCTCATGCAAGAAACACAGAAAGCTAGCATGCAGGTACAGCAAGCGAAAAGGAAGGCAAATGGCATGTTGGCCTTTATTGCAAGGGGGTTGGAGTATAAGAGTAAGGAAGTCTTGCTACAAGTGTACAGGGCCCTGGTGAGACCACACCTGGAGTACTGGGCACAGTTTTGGTCTCCTTATCTAAGGAAGGATATACTTGCCTTGGAGGCGGTGCAACGGAGGTTCACTAGATTGATCCCTGGGATGAGAGGGTTGTCCTATGAGGAGAGATTGTGTAGAATGGGCCGATACTCTCTGGAGTTTAGAAGAATGAGAGGTGATCTCCTTGAAAAATAAGATTCTGAGGGGGATTGACAGGGTAGATGCTGAGAGACTGTTTCCCCCCCTGGCTGGAGAGTCTAGAACCAGGGGTCACAGTCTCAGGATAAGGGGTCGGCCATTTAAGACTGAGATGAGGAGGAATTTCTTCACTCAGAGGGCTGTGAATCTTTGGAATTCTCTGCCCCAGAGGGCTGTGAATGCTGAGTCTTTAAGTATATGCAAGGCTGAGATCGATAGATTTTTGGACTCGAGGGGAATCGAGGGATATGGGGATCGGGTGGGAAAGTGGAGTTGAGGTCGATGATCAGCCATGATCTCATTGAATGGGGGAGCAGGCTCGAGGGGCCGAATGGCCGACTCCTGCTCCTATTTCTTATGTTTTTATCACTGTTCCCGAAATGTTCACCTACTGACACTTGCTCCACTTAACCTACCTCCTTCCCCAGAACCAGATCCAGCAATGCCAACTTCCTCGTCGGGCTGGAAACATACTGATCAAGAAAGTTCTCCTGAACACACTTCAGAAATTCTTCCCCCTCTCTGTCCTTTACACTATTTCGATCCCAGTCTATATTAGAATAGTTGAAGTCCCCCATTATCACTACTTTATAGTTCTTGCACCTCTCTGTAATTTCCCTGTAAATTTGCTCCTCTATATCTTTCCCACTAGTTGCTGGTCTATAGAATACACCTAGTAGTGTAATGGCACCTCTATTATCTCTTAACTCTAGCCAAATAGATTCTGTCCTTGACCCCTCCAGGACATCCTCCCTCTCCAGCACTGTAACATTCTCCTTGACCAATACTGCCACACCACCTCCTATCTTTCCTTCCCTATCTTTCCTGAGCACGTTATAACCAGGAATATTTAATACCCAATCCTGCCCCTTTTTGAGCCAGGTCTCAGTTATTGCCATGACATCATATTCCCATGTGGCTATTTGCACCTGCAGCTCACCGACCTTATTTACCACCCTTCGTGCGTTCACACACACGCACTGTAAACCTGTCTGAGACCATCCTGTGTTCTCTCTTAGTCTGACCCCACCTAATACCTTATTATTTATTACTTTACTGCTCCCTGCCTCTCCCAATCCTTTGCACCCCTACCTCAGTCTATCAGTCATTGAAACCCTCAACATGTCTTCGTCACCTCGAGATTCAACTATTCCAACGCTCCTCTGGGGAGACTCTCATCCTCCAATCATCGTAAACTTCAGCACGTTCAAAAACTCTGCTCCCCCTATCCTATCCCACCCCAAGCTCAACTTGCCTATCACCCTTGTGCTTGCTGAGAACCAACTTCTCAAATGTAAAGATGTGATATTTAAATCCCATCATGGCCTGACCTCTCCCAATCTATGTAACCTCCTCCAGCCCTAAACTTCCCTCAGCGCCAACTCTCCATTCCCTTGAGTACAGAAACCTCCCCAATCCCTTCGCCCCACCACTGGCGGCCTTGCCTTCAACAGGCTCGGAATTCCCTTCCTAAACCTCTCCGCCTCTCTCTCTCCTCCTTGAAGACGCTCCTTAAAACCTAACTCTTTGGCCAAGCTTTTGGTTACCTCGTCTAATAGTTTCTTCCTCTCCAGCTCTTGTCCATTATTTATGTCTTTTGTTTAATTATTCGTTCAAGGGATGTGGGCGTCGCTGGCAAGACCAGCGTATATTGGCCAACCCGAACTGCCCTTGAGATGGAGGTGGTGGGCCGCCTTCAATACAACCAGGTGGTTTGCTGGGCCAGTTCAGAGGGTGATTAAGAGTCCAGCACATTGCTGTGGCTCTGCCTGAATATAAAGTTGATGTTACGGATCGACCACCTTGGGAAATCAACGGGAATTAAAATTGGTCCGTTTCTTCACTCCCCCAGTGACCAGTTTGAAAATCTAACCCCTTCCCCCTAGCCAATTTCTTTCATTTTTTGAGGGTGTGGGGGGGGCGAAGGTAGGTGAGTGACGTTACCAATGGGGAATGGAGCACGCACGGTGAGAGGGAGACATAGGGTGAGGACTGGCCCCTTGTTGTCACATCATGAAGTTATGCCCGAGGAGGTTGTGGATTTCGATGGATCTGCTGAGCATTCTCTCTCTACCCAGACCATTTAGAAGCATTAAATGAGGTTATAGGAGTAGAGTGGACGACACCAGTAAGGGTTTTGAGACCTCTCTTTATTGCACTAGAACCTTTGGAGGACACTCTAAGACAAGGGAATTACCTTTGAACAGTTGCAAAATCAGAGAATGAGGGGATAGGAAACTCAGCTCTGGATCTGTCCCATCATCAATACCTTGGTTTGGCTGAAACAGCATCAAAATATTGTAATCCCATATTCTGCAGCACATTTTCCAAAGAGTTGGATCTAGGCAGCAGTTTGGATAGGGTTGCTGGATATCCTGGCATTCCCGCTTTTGTACGCTGTGTTCTAGTACATTCTATTTCAATAGCTTTACCACACCAAGTAACTTGGATGATTCATGCCGAGTTATCTCACGTTCCTGCCAGGACACACGGTCTGAGGCTACCGAGGGGGTCAATCCAAGTGTCAAGTGTTGACTGTGACTAAGCACAATTGCCCGGGTTTGAGACGAGCCCTGGTGGATCTTACAGCAAAGGAACTACGTCTGAATGAAGCCCCCCCATCAATCACCCAAACAAAGACCGTCATTAAACCTTTGGATCTACAGTCCAATACCAGGCAGGGCCAAGGCTCAAACACGCCACTCTGTGCATGTGGTTAAGTAGATCTGTATGCACAGCAAAAATGCACACACTTGCGTACAGGTATGTGTATGTGCATGTCTACATGTCTATGGGCACACATGTTTAGGAGTGGCTCACCTCCTGACCCCCTCAAAGCCTCTCCACTATCCTCACCTGGATGGGAGCAGGCACAACAACACTCAAGAAGCTCAGGACAAAGCTGTTCGCTTGTTCAAAGCACCTGCCACTGGACTCAATCTACACCACCGGCGCACCGTGGCTGCAGTGTGTACCATCTACAAGATGCACTGCAGCAACTCGCCAAGGCTTCTTCGGCAGCACCTCCCAAACCCGCGACCTCTTCCACCTAGAAGGACAAGGGCAGCAGGCGCATGGGAACACCGCCACCTCCAAGTTCCCCTCCCAGTGACGCACCATCCTGACTTGGAAATATATCGCCGATCCTCCATCACGCTTGCTCTCTCTCTGGAACGTTCCGCGGATATATTTTCCCCGTGGTACGTGTGTCAGGACTGGTTATTATAAATGAACGGAATGCTTAAAGCGTTTCAGTGAAAACACTGGAGACATTTAACAAGCAGGCCACGTCCAATCTCCACTGGCTCCGTGTCCTTGTTTCCAAACAATCCACTGCCTGGCACCACTGTCTCAGTGACGTCCTCACTCCACGTGACACACACCGGAGTCTCCATTTGTCTATCTCTGGATCATTACTTTTCCCCACTCTCTCTCCCCACAGTTATTATCACAGAATCACAACAGTGCAGATAGAGGCCATTTCGGCCCATCGAGCCTGCACCGACACATATCCCATCCGATCCCCGTAACCCCTACACCAACACATACCCCACCCTATCCCTGTAACCCTACGTATTTAATCCCCCTAACACTAAGGGTCAATTTATCATAGCCAATCAACCTAACCCGCACATCTTTGGACTGTGGGAGGAAACTGGAGCACCCGGAGAAAACCCACGCAAACACGGGGAGAATGTGCAAACTCCACACAGACAGTCGCCCGAGGCCGGATTCGAACCCGGGTCTCTGGTGCTGTGAGGCAACAGTGCTAACCACTATGCCACCGTGCCGCCCATTATACTCTAGTTTCTTGGGATTCTCTCCCAAAACCACTTCCCTTCAATACTTGTACGATAGCAAAATACTGCAGATGTTGGAAATCCGAAATAACAACAGAAAATGCTGGAAAAACTCAGCAGGTCAGGCAACATCCGTGGAGAGAAATTTGAGTTGACGTTTCGGGTCGAACCCTTCTTCAAAACTGGAAAGAAAAGAAAATAGATCGAAGGCAGGGCTGCGATCGAACAAAAGAAGTGAAAGAAACAAAAGAGCTAGACGAGATGGTAATAGGCTGAGATTGGGTGTAAAGTGTACTGGCAGGGCAAGGGATAGCTGCCAGGTGTGAGAGTTAAACAAAAGGAAAGGGGGGGGGGGGAAAGGAGTGCAAAAATTACAAGAAAAAATGTGTAATAGGGACCGAGGTTATGATCTGAAATTGTTGAACTTGATATTGAGTCCGGAAGGCTGTTAAGTGCCTAATCGGAAGATGAGGTGCTGTTCCTCGAGCTTACGTTGACCTTCCGTGGAACAATACAAGAGGCCGAGGATGGTGAGGTCCGAGTGGGAATGGAGCGGTGAATTAAAATGACAGGCGACCGGAAGCTCAGGGTCACCCTTACGGACTGAACGGAGGTGTTCCACAAAGCGGTCACCCAATCTGCGTTTGGTCTCCCCAATGTAGAGGAGACCGCATCGTGAGCAGCGAATACAGTATACTAGATTGCGAGAAGTACAAGTAAATCGCTGTTTCACCTGGAAGGGGTGTTTGGGGCCCTGGACAGTGGGAAGGGGGAGGTATGGGGCAGGTGTTACATCTGCACTGTCGGAGGGGCAGTACTGAGGGAGTGCTGCACTGTCGGAGGGGCAGTACTGAGAGAGCGCCGCGCTGTCGGAGGGTCTTTACTGTGGGAGCGCTGCACTGTCGGAGGGACAGTACTGAGGGAGAACTGCACTGTCGGAGGGACAGTACTGAGGGAGTGCGGCACTGTTGGAGGGACAGTACTGAGGGTGAGCTGCACTGTCAGAGGGGCAGTATTGAGGGAGCACTGCACTGTCGGAGGGACAGTACTGACGGAGTGCTGCACTGTCAGAGGGGCAGTACTGAGGTAGCGGTGCACTGTCGGAGGGGCAATACTGAGAGAGTACTGCACTGTCAGAGGGGCAGTACTGAGGGAATGCTGCACTGTCGGAGGGGCAGTACTGAGGGAGCGCTGCACTGTCGGAGGGTCAATATTGAGGGAGCGCTGAACTGTCGGAGGGGCAGTACTGAGGGAGCACTGCACTGTCGGAGGGGCAGTACCGAGGGAGTGCTGCACTGTCGGAGGGGCAGTACTGAGGGAGCGCTGCACTGTTGGAGGGGCAGTACTGGTTTATAGTTTCTAAGGTGTGATATTCACCATCTAGAATCGGGGCAGAGGGTATTTAAGAATAATATTAATAAATTTAATTAATTACATAGAATGGGAGATCAGGTGATGTGTTGCTGCTGCAATATGTGGGAGCTGGTGAACACCATTGATGTTCACGGTGATCACATTTGCAGTAAGTGTTGGCTGCTCGAGGAACTCCGGCTCAGTGTTGAAGAGCTGGAGTCCGAGCTTCAAACACTGAGGCACATCAGGGAGGGGGAGAGTTACCTGGACTCTGTGTATCACGAGGTATTCACACCAATTAGATTAATTAATTCAGATGTAGTCCGTGGCCAGGGTCAGGATGGTGTGACTAAAATTGAGGCAGGTACGGGGATCCAGGAGGTAGTGTTGGAGGAGCCGCAGCCCTTGCACTTGTCCAACAGGTTCGAGGCTCTTACTCCCTGTGAGGTTGGGAACAGGGACTGCGGGGAGGATGAGCAACCTGGCCACAGCACCGTGGAGCAGGGGGCCATTCAAATGGGGGGAGTTAAAAGAAATGTTGTAGTGGTAGGGGATAGTATCATTAGGGGGGTAGATAGAGTTCTTTGCAGCCGAGAGCGAGAGTCCCGAAGGCTGTGTTGCCTGCCCGGTGCCAGGGTTAAGGACATCTCCTCTGGACTGGAGAGAAACTTGGAGTGGGAGGGGGAGGATCCAGTTGTCGTGGTCCATGTTGGTACCAACGACATAGATAGGACAAGGAAGGAGATTCTGCTGAGGGAGTTTGAGCAGCTAGGGGCCAAATTAAAAAGCAGAACCACAAGGGTAATAATTATTACCTGAGCCACGAGCAAATTTGGCTAGGACAAATAAAATTAGAGAGTTAAATGCGTGGCTCAAAGACTGGTGTGGGAGAAATGGGTTTTGCTTCCTGGGACACTGGCACCAGTACTGGGGCAGGAGGGAGCTGTTCCGTTGGGACGGGCTTCACTTGGCCAGTGCTGGGACTAGAGTCCTGGCGGATCATATAACTAGGGCTGTAGAGAGGGCTTTAAACTAACTAGTGGGGGGTAGGTTCCTAGAGAGCAAATAATAAAAATGACAACAGAGAAGGTCATAGACTTAGGTAGCAGTGGGGAAATTAAAAACCAAAGCATGTCAGGAAGGGGCAGAAGGTATGGAGTAAAAGGTAAAGTAATAAAAAGGGCAAAAGCAAGAACTAAGTGTCACAAAACATATTTGAAAGTTCTCTATCTGAATGCACGTAGCATTCATAACAAAATAGACGAGTTAATGGCACAAATAACTACATATGGGTATGATCTTGTGGCCATTACAGAAACATGGCTGCAGGGTAACAATGCCTGGGAATTAAACATACCAGGTTATTTAACGATCAGGAAGGACAGGCAGGAAGGAAGGGGAGGTGGGGTGGCTATGTTAATAAAGGAAGGAATCACTGTAATACAGAGAAATGATATTGGGTCAAAAGATCAGGATAATAAAACAGTTTGGGTGGAGGTAAGGAATAATAAGGGGAAAAAAACACTAGTGGGCGTAGTCTATAGGCCTCCGAACAGTGGCAACTCTGTTGGACGGAGTATCAATCAGGAAATAGTTGAGGCTTGTAATAAGGGAACATCTATAATTATGGGGGATTTTAACTATCATATTAATTGGACAAATCAAATTGGGCAGGGCTGCCTTGAGGATGAGTTCATTGAGTGTATTAGGGATGGGTTTCTTGAGCAGTATGTAACTGAACCGACCAGGGGGCAAGCAACCTTAGATCTGGTCCTGTGTAACGAGACGGGATTAATTAAAAATGTCCGAGTAAAGGATCCCCTTGGAATGAGTGACCATAACATGGTTGAATTCCATATTCAATTAGAGGGTGAGAAGGTTGGATCTCAAACAAGCGTGCTAAGCTTGAATAAAGAAGACTATGAAGGTATGAGAGCGGAATTGAGTAGAGTGGATTGGGAAAATAGATTAAAGGGTAAGACGATACATGATCAGTGGTGTACATTCAAGGAGTTATTTTACAACTTCCAAAAAAAATATATTCCACTGAGAAGAAAAGGGTGTAAAAGAAAAGACAGCCATCCGTGGCTAAGTAAAGAAATTAAGGATAGTATTCGACTAAAAACAAGGGCATATAAGGTAGCCAAATCTAGTGGGAGGATAGAGGATTGGGAAAACTTTAAAAGACAGCAAAAAATAACAAAAAGATTGATTAAGAAAGAGAAGATAGATTATGAAAGTAAATTAGCAAAAAATATAAAAACAGATAGTAAGAGTTTTTATAGTTATATAAAAAGAAAAAGGGTGGCTAAAGTAAATGTTGGTCCCTTAGAGGATGAGACCGGGAAATTAATGGTGGGAAATATGGAGATGGCAAAAACACTGAATGAATATTTTATATCAGTCTTTACAGTAGAAGACACAAAGAATATCCCAACACTGGACAAACAGGGGGCTAAAGTGGGGGAGGAGCTAAACACGATCAAAATCACTAAGGAAGTGGTACTCGGTAAAATAATGGGACTCAAGGCGGATAAATCACCTGGACCTGATGGCTTACATCCTAGGGTCTTGAGGGAAGTGGCGGTAGGGATTGTGGATGCATTGGTAATAATTTTCCAAAACTCCCTGGACTCAGCAAAGGTCCCGGCAGACTGGAAAACTGCTAATGTAACACCCTTATTTAAAAAGGGCAGTAGACAGAAGGCTGGAAACTATAGACCGGTTAGCCTAACATCTGTGGTAGGTAAAATTTTGGAGTCCATTATTAAGGAGACAGTAACAGAACATTTGGATAATCTTAATTTAATAGGACAAAGTCAGCATGGTTTTATGAAGGGGAAGTCATGTTTGACAAATTTGCTGGAGTTCTTTGAGGAAGTATCGTATAGGGTGGATAAAGGGGAACCAGTGGATGTAGTGTATTTAGATTTCCAAAAGGCATTTGACAAGGTGCCACACAAAAGATTATTGCTTAAGATAAAAAATCACGGGATTGGGGGTAATATTCTGGCATGGATAGAGGATTGGCTACCTAACAGAAGGCAGAGAGTTGGGATAAATGGTTCATTCACAGACCGGCAATCAGTAACTAGTGGTGTTCCGCAGGGGTCAGTGCTGGGTCCCCAACTCTTTACAATCTATATTAACGATTTGGAGGAGGGGACCGAGTGTAACATCTCAAAGTTTGCAGATGATACTAAGATGGGAGGGAAAGTAGTGAGTGAGGAGGACATAAAAAACCTGCAAGGGGACATCGACAGGCTAAGTAAGTGGGCAGAGATTTGGCAGATGGAATACAATACTGGAAAGTGTGAGGTTATGCACTTTGGCAGGAAAAATCGTAGAGCAAGTTATTATCTTAATGGCAAAAAACTGGAAAGTACTGAAGTACAAAGGGATCTGGGGGTCCTGGTGCACGAAACTCAAAAGGTTAGTATGCAGGTGCAGCAAGTGATTAAGAAGGCCAATGGAATGTTGGCTTTCATTGCTGGGGGGATAGAATATAAAAATGAGGTATTGCTTCAGTTGTACAAGGTATTGGTGAGACCGCACCTGGAATACTGCGTACAGTTTTGGTGTCCATACTTAAGAAAGGACATACTTGCTCTCGAGTCAGTACAAAGAAGGTTCACTCGGTTAATCCCGGGGATGAGGGGATGGACATATGAGGAGAGGTTGAGTAGATTGGGACTCTACTCATTGGAGTTCAGAAGAATGAGAGGCGATCTTATTGAAACATATAAGATTGTGAAGGGGTTGGATCGGGTGGATGCGGGGAAGATGTTCCCGATGACGGGTGAAACTAGAACTAGGGGGCATAGTCTTAGAATAAGGGGCTGCTCTTTCAAAACTGAGATGAGGAGGAACTACTTCACTCAGAGGGTGGTAGGTCCATGGAATATGCTGCCCCAAAAAGCTGTAGAAGCTACATCATTACATAAATTTAAAACAGAAATAGACAGTTTCCTAGAAGTAAAGGGAATTGAGGGTTACGGGGAGCGGGCAGGAATTTGGACATGAGTCTAGGTTCGGATCGGTCATGGCCCTGTGGGTAGCGGAGCGGGCCCAGGGGCCGTGTAGCCTGATCCTGTTCCTATTTCGTGTGTCTAATTCTGTTAGATTCAGGAGATGGTTCTGTGATAGTGGATTGGCGGTTAGGATCAGATCAGCCATGATCTAATTGAATGGCGGAGCAGGCTCGAGGGGCCGATTGGCCTACTCCTGCTCCTATTTCTTATGTTCTTATGTTCTTATGAGGGAGCGCTGCACTGTCGGAGGGGCAGTACTGAGGGAGTGCTGCACTGTTGGAGGGGCTGTACTGAGGGAGCGCCGCACTGTTGGAGGGGCAGTACTGAGGGAGCGCTGCACTGTCGGAGGGGCAGTACTGAGGGAGCGTTGCACTGTCGGAGGGGCAGTACTGAGGGAGTGCTGCACTGTTGGAGGGGCTGTACTGAGGGAGCGCTGCACTGTTGGAGGGGCAGTACTGAGGGAGCGCGGCACTGTCGGAGGGGCAGGACTGAGGGAGCGCTGCACTGTTGGAGGGACAGTACTGAGGGAACTCTGCACTGTCGGAGGGTCTGTACTGAGAGAGTGCCGCACTGTCGGAGAGTCTGTACTGTGGGAGCGCAGCACTGTGGGAGGGACAGTACTGAGGGAACTCTGCACTGTCGGAGGGACAGTACTGAGGGAGCGCCGCACTGTCGGAGGGACAGTACTGAGGGAGTGCGGCACTGTCGGAGGGACAGTACTGAGGGAGCGCAGCACTGTCGGAGGGGCAGTACTGAGGGAGCGCTGCACTGTCGGAGGGACAGTACTGAGGGAGTGCGGCACTGTCGGAGGGGCAGTACTGAGGGAGTGCGGCACTGTCGGAGGAACAGTACTGAGGGCGTGCGGCACTGTCGGAGGGGCAGTACTGAGGGAGAGCCGCACTGTCGGAGGGACAGTACTGAGGGAGTGCGGCACTGTCGGAGGGACAGTACTGAGGGAGCGCCGCACTGTCGGAGGGGCAGCACTGAGGGAGCGTTGCACTGTCGGAGGGACAGTAATGAGGGAGTGCGGCACTGTCGGAGGGGCAGTACTGAGGGAGTGCGGCACTGTCGGAGGGACAGTACTGAGGGAGTGCGGCACTGTCGGAGGGGCAGTACTGAGGGAGAGCCGCACTGTCGGAGGGACAGTACTGAGGGAGTGCGGCACTGTCGGAGGGGCAGTACTGAGGGAGCGCTGCACTGTCGGAGGGGCAGTAATGAGGTAGCGTTGCACTGTCGGAGGGACAGTACTGAGGGAGTGCGGCACTGTCGGAGGGGCAGTACTGAGGGAGTGCGGCACTGTCGGAGGTGCCCTCTTTCAGATTCGACGTTAAATCGAGTCCCCGTCTGTCCTCTCAGGTGGATGTAAAAGATCCTTCAGCCGCTATTCGAGAAAGAGCAGGGGGAGTTCTCCCCGGTGTCCTGGGGCCAATAATTATCACTGACGCAACATCACTGAAAACAGATGACCTGGTCATTATCTCATTGCTGTTTGTGGGAGCTTGCTGTGCGCAAATTGGCTACCGCGTTTCTTACATTACAACAGTGACTACACTTCAGAAAGTACTTCACTGGCTCTTTCATTCTTGGAACCTACCCACCCAATCCAATCTGGGCATCCGCGAGTGACTTCAGTCCCACCCTACGTGCGACCACACTGTGGTTGACTCTTGCTGCCGTCAGGGCGACGAAGGATGGGCATTAAATACAGCCTTGCCAGCCACGCCCATATCCTGTAATATATATAATTTTAAAAAGTCCCTCTTTTCCTGTGTGAAATGTTGGGGATGTTTTTTTCCACTCGCTGCATGGTCAGAAGCCGGCCCTGATTGAGAAGAGCGAGGGAGTGGACGTTACAGCTGAGCCATGATTGGTCGGGATTAACAACTCTTTCACCAACTTGGACAGCTTCGGGGCAAATCGCTGCAAAGCACCATTCTGAGTGGCACCCATTGCAACAAAAAAAACCCACAAGGAAACGTTTCCAAGTACACGATTTAAACATATCCCATTGTACTTCCAATAAAAACCATCTCAGTACATATTAGCATCGAGAGGGAGGAGGTGCTAGCGGTTTTAGCAGGCCAAAAAGTGGATAAATCCCCAGGCCCGGACGAGATGTATCCCAGGCTGCTGTGGGAGGCAAAGGAGGAGATTGCAGGGGCTCTGACACAAATTTTCAGAACCTCTCTGGCCACAGGGGATGTACCAGAGGACTGGAGAACAGCTAATTTAGTACCATTATACAAGAAGGGTAGCAGGGATAAACCAGGGAATTACAGGCCAGTGAGCCTAACATCTGTGGTAGGGAAATTATTGGAAAAAATTCTGAGGGACAAAATTAGTCTCCACTTGGAGAGGCAAGGATTAATCGGGGATAGTCAGCATGGCTTTGTCAAGGGTAAATCATGTCTGACAAATCTGATTGAATTTTTCAAGGGGGTGACTAGGGGGGTGGATGAGGGAAATGCTGTGGATGTGGTTTACATGGACTTCAGTAAAGCTTTTGACAAAGTCCCGCATAGGAGACTGGTCAAGAAGGTAAGAGCCCATGGGACCCAGGGTGCCTTGGCGCGTTGGATCCTAAACTGGCTGAGTGGCAGGAGGCAGAGGGTGATGGTCGAAGGTTGCTTTTGTGACTGGAAGCCTGTGTCCAGTGGGGTACCTCAGGGATCGGTGCTGGGTCCCTTGTTGTTTGTGATCTACATAAATGATTTGGATGAGAATATAAAAGGTATGATCAGTAAGTTCGCAGATGACACGAAAATTGGTGGGGTGGTAAATTGCGAGGAGGAAAGCCTCAGGCTACAGGACGATATAAACGGGTTGGTCAGATGGGCGGAAAAGTGGCAAATGGAATTTAACCCTGAAAAGTGCGAGGTGATGCATTTTGGACGGACAAATAAGGCAAGGGAATACACAATGAGTGGTAGGACCCTCGGAAGTACAGAGGGTCAGAGGGACCTTGGTGCATGTACATAGATCCCTGAAGGCAGCAGAACAGGTAGATAAGGTGGTTAAAAAGGCATATGGGATACTTGCCTTCATTAGCCGAGGCATAGAATATAAGAGCAGGGAGGTTATGATGGAGCTGTACAAAACGCTGGTGAGGCCACAGCTGGAGTACTGTGTGCAGTTCTGGTCGCCTCACTATAGGAAGGATGTGATTGCTTTGGAGAGGGTGCAGAGAAGATTCACCAGGATGTTACCTGGGATGGAGCGCCTCAGCTATGAAGAAAGACTAAACAGGCTGGGGTTGTTTTCCTTGGAGCAAAGAAGGCTGAGGGGGGACCTGATTGAGGTGTACAAAATGATGAGGGGCATAGATAGGGTAGATAAAGAGGAACTTTTCCCCTTAGTAGGGGGGTCAATAACAAGGGGGCATAGATTCAGGGTAAGGGGCAGGAGATTTAGAGGGGATTTGAGGAGGAACTTTTTCACCCAGAGGGTGGTTGGAATCTGGAACTCACTGCCTGAAAGGGTGGTAGATGCAGGAACCCTCACAACATTCAAGAAGCATTTGGATGAGCACTTGAAATGCCATTGCATACAAGGCTATGGACCAAATGCTGGAAAATGGGATTAGACTGGACAGGGATGGATGGGCGGTGCAGACACGATGGGCCGAAGGGCCTCTTTCTGTGCTGTAAAACTCTATGACTCTCCTCCACGCCACCAGAACAAATCTCTTCAAAGATCCAAAACTCAAACAGGGAACAAATCATGGCCTGAAGCGAGGTCGAGGGGATGGTCTTGTGGGCAGAGCTTGGTGAGGGTGGGGTGATGACTCGACATATTTAGTGGCTGCAAAGAAGATATCATCATTGATTCGGGTTTGCTGGTGGTTTACAAAATTCACAAATCCTTCGCCTGAAGGTGAATTTGTTTAGTTCAGAAAATAATACTTAAAATTTAAACAACTATTGATTTTCTTCAACATTATATCATTGCTAGAAATGGAACGCGCTCATATCTACCATGATCTAAGTGAATTGTGGAACAGGCTCGAGGGGCTGAATGGCCTCCTCCTGTTCCTGTGTAACAGACTCGAGGGGCTGAATGGCCTCCTCCTGTTCCTGTGTAACAGGCTCGAGGGGCTGATTGGCCTCCTCCTGTTGCTGTGTAACAGGCTTGAGGGGATGAATGGCCTCCTCCTGTTCCTGTGCAACAGGCTCGAGGGGCTGAATGGCCTCCTCCTGTCCCTGTGTAACAGGCTCGAGGGGCTGAATGGCCTCCTCCTGTTCCTGTGTAACAGGCTCGAGGGGCTGAAGGGCCTCCTCCTGTTCCTGTGTAACAGGCTCGAGGGGCTGAATGGCCTCCTCCTGTTCCTGTGTAACAGGCTCGAAGGGCTTAACGGCCTCCTCCTGTTCCTGTGTAACAGGCTCGAGGGGCTGAACGGCCTCCTCCTATTCCTGTGTAACAGACTCGAG
This sequence comes from Somniosus microcephalus, assembly GCF_052327205.1. Taxonomy (NCBI): domain Eukaryota; kingdom Metazoa; phylum Chordata; class Chondrichthyes; order Squaliformes; family Somniosidae; genus Somniosus; species Somniosus microcephalus. Next base: position 342,623,085 of record NC_140990.1, on the reverse strand, counting down.
GGGCTTAATGGCCTCCTCCTGTTCCTGTGTAACAAGCTCAAGGGGCTGAATGGCCTCCTCCTGTTCCTGTGTAATAGGCTCGAGGAGCTGAATGGCCTCCTCCTGTTCCTGTGGAACAGACTTGAGGGGCTGAATGGCCTCCTCCTGTTGCTGTGTAACAGGCTCGAGGGGCTGAATGTCCTCCTCCTGTTCCTGTGCAACAGGCTCGAGGGGCTGAACGGCCTCCTCCTGTTCCCGTGTATCTGGCTCGAGGGGCTGAATGGCCTCCTCCTGTTGCTGTGCAACAGGCTCGAGGGGCTGAATGGCCTCCTCCTGTTCCTGTGCAACAGGCTCGAGGGGCTGAATGGCCTCATCCTGTTCCTGTGTAACAGTCTCGAGGGGCTGAACAGCCTCCTCCTGTTCCTGTGTAACAGACTCGAGGGGCTGAATGGCCTCCTCCTGTTCCTGTGTAACAGGCTCGAGGGGCTGAATCGCCTCCTCCTGTTCCTGTGTAACAGGCTCGAGGGGCTGAATCGCCTCCTCCTGTTCCTGTGTAACAGGCTTGAGGGCTCCTCTTATTCCTGTGTCCTAGCCGACATTGATCCTGCAACCAATATCACTAAAACAGATTAATCTTACATCGAGTGTACGGCACAGAAACAGGCCATTCGGCCCCACTGCTCCGTGCCGGTGTTTCTGCTCCACGCGAGCCTCCTCCCACTCCTCTTCATCTCACCCCATCAACATATCATTCTATTCCTTTCTTCCTCGTATGTTTCTCCAACCTCCCCTTAAATCCATCGATACTATTCGCTTCAACCACTCCCTGTGGTAGCGAGTTCCACATTCTCACCACTCTCTGGGTAAAGAAGTTTCTCCTGAATTCCCGATTGGATTTATCAGTGACTGTCTTATATTGATGGCCTCTAGTTCTGGTCTCTCCACAAGTGGAAACATCTTCTCGACGTTCACCCTATCGAACCCTCTCATGATTTTAAAGACCTCGATCGGGTCTCCCCTGAGTATCTGAGCCAAGGTTCGATACAAGTTGAACATAACTTCCCTACTTTTCAATTCTATCCTCTCGAAATGAACCCCAGTACTGGGTTTGCTTTTTTATGGTCTTTTTAACCGGCGTCGCTAGTTTTAGTGATTTGTGTATCTGTGCCCCAGATCACTCTGCTCCTCGACCCCATTTAGACTCTTATTTTCCAAGGAGTGTGGGGCCTCTTTATTCCTCCCATCAAAATGTACCACCTCACACTTATCTATGTTGAAATTCATTTGCCAATTACACGCCTATTCTGCAAGGTTATTAATGTCTTCCTGTATTTTGTCACAGTCCTCCTCAGTATTAACTATAACCCCCCCAATTTGGTGTCATATACCTGATCGTGTATTTGTGGGATCTTGCTGTGCGCATATTGGTTGCTGCATTTCCCTACGAAACAACAGTGACTGGAATTTAAAAGTACAGTACCTCATTGGCTGTGAAGCACTTTGGGACGTCCTGAGGTGGTGAAAAGCGCGATAGAAATGCGAGTTTCTTTTTCTTTTTAAAAGAGCATGTTTGCGTTGATGCACAGATGGTGGTTAAAGGGTAGAGTGAATTATAACATTACACATCTCAAACTTTAGAAAGGGAACTTGTCCAACACTCTTCTCCGTCTAGTTCCTGCTCATGACGGGTAAACTCCCTGTCCCTCGTGTGGATGTGACTCCAGGCCCTGGAGATGGAAGGGTTGTCCTCTCCTTGCTTTTGGTCAATAGCTTTGGGACATGATTGACTCTGACTCTGTCCCCGGAGCCTTTCTTACACATTGAGTGGCTGGGACAGTAAGTAGGAAACCTTCTCCCGCTGCCAGTCCCGAGCTCAGAGAGTGGGTAGACAACCCACCTCAACATTCCTAAGCCTCGATGGCAGAGCAGATGATTTGCTCCAAAGCTTTTGTGATAGGGGCTCACCTGACATTAACCCAGGGCAACACTCCCCTCTCCCTAAGTCTCCAGCACACACAACAAAGCAGCACGGAGCCCTTCCCCTCAGCATCCTCTCCCTCTGACTCTCAATCTGTCCAGAGGATCACAAGCTCACCGGGGCTTAAGCCCAGCAACAGTGAGGAATGTTACCTTCCTGCATAAGACCATAAGAAATAGGAGCAGCAATCGGCCATTCGGCCCCTCAAGCCTGCTCCGCCATTCAATAAGATCATGGCTGATCTTCTACCTCATCTCCACTTTCCTGCACTATCCCCATATCCCTTGATTCCCTTAATATTCAAAAATCTATCGATCTCTGTCTTGAATATACTCAATGACTGAGCCTCCACAGCCCTCTGGGGCAGAGAATTCCAAAGATTCACCACCCTCTGAGTGAAGAAATTTCTCCTCATCTCAGTCCTGAATGGCCAACCACTTATTCTGAGACTGTGACCCCTGGTTCTAGACTCCCCAGCCAGGGTAAACAACCTCCCTGCATCTACCCTGTCAATCCCCCTCAGAACCTTATCGGCTGAAAATTCAGTAGCCTTAGCGCCTCATTTGAGGCGCTAGAGGGCCTTGCGCCGGAGTTATGGCCAGTAGTGAAATTCCCTGGGGCCCTAAATCGGCGTTGCTCCGGTAGCGCTGCGCCGGCACCGATGACGTCATCGGTGTGCGCAGCGTCCCGGTTGCCGTGGTAACCCGCCCGAACTCCGAAATTGAGTTGCGGCCGCCTCGCCCGTGGCAGCCGCAACCAGCGTTTTGTCAGAGGTGCCGCACTGCAGTTAGCGCCGGCGCATTAAAGGCCCCGCGGCGGCCGGCTGCTTTCCCGCCGGACGCCTGCCCGCAGCTCCCTCCCCGGACTTCTCTCCCCCCGCCCCCCCCCCGGAACAGATGCAAGCCCGGCACTTGTCCGAGGTGCCGGGCTCATTTTTAAGCAGATTTGCGCGGGCCGCGGCCGGGTGCAGGCAGCTCCTCCTTAACGGAAGGAGGAGGCCTGCGCTTCCCCAGCCTGCCGCACCGCATCGGGTGCCGCAGCGCCGGAATTGCGGCGCGAAACGGCAGTTAGCGCCCTTTTCCAGGCGCTAAGACCCTTCAGTAGCGCCGGCAGCCGTTTGGGCGCGGCGCCACTGAATTTTTGGCGCGCGCAGGAGACTTAGCGCCGGCACTAATTTCCGGCGCTAAAGCCCTGGCTAAGCCAAAACCCAATTTCTAGGCCTATATGTTTTAATGAGGTCACCTCTCATTCTTCTAAACTCTAGAGAATATAGGCCTAGTCTACTCAATCTCTCCTCAAAGGACAATCCCCCCATCCCAGGAACCAGTCTGGTGAACCTTTGTTGCACTCCCTCTATGGCAAGTATATCCTTCCTTAGGTAAGGGGACCAAAACTGTACACAATACTCCAGGTGTGGTCTCACCAGGGCCCTATATAATTGCAGTAAGATGTCTTTACTCTTATACTCAAATCCTCTTGTAATAAAGGCCAACATACCATTTGCTTTCCTAATTGCTTGCTGTACCTGCATGTTAACTTTCAGTGATTCGTGTACAAGGACCCCCAGGTCCCTCTGAACACCAACATTTCCCAATCTCTCACCATTTAAAAATATTCTGCTTTCCTATTTTTCCTACCAAAGTGGATAACTTCACATTTCTCCACATTATATTCTATTTGCCATGTCCTTGCCCACTCACTTAGCCTGTCTATATCCCCTTGAAGCCTCCTTACATCCTCCTCACAACTTACATTCTCACCCAGCTTTGTATCATCAGCAAACTTGGATATATTACATTTGGTCCCCTCATCCGAATCATTGACATAGATTGTGAATAGCTGAGGCCCAAGCACTGATCCTTGCGGGTACCCCACTAGTTACAGCCTGCCAACCCAAAAATGACCCGTTTATTCCAACTCTCTGTTTTCTGTCCATTAACCAATCCTCAATCCATGCTGTATATTACCCCCAATCCCATGAGCCCCAATTTTGTTTAATAACTTCTTGTGTGGCACCTTCTTGAAAGCCTTCTGAAAATCCAAATACACCACATCCACTGGTTCCCCCTTATCTATTCTGCAAGATACAACCTCAAAAAATTCTAACAGATTCGTCAAACACGATTTCCCTTTCATAAATCCGTGTTGACTCGGCCCAATCCTATTATTATTTTCTAAGTGCCCTGTTACCACGTCCTTAATAATAGATTCCAGCATTTTCCCTACTACTGATGTCAGGCTAACTGGTCTGTAGTTCCCCATTTTCTCTCTCCCTCCTTTCTTAAATAGTGGGGTTACATTTGCTACCTTTCAATCCATTGGAACCCTTCCAGAATCTGTGAATTTTGGATGACAACCAATGCATCGTCTATCTCTATAGCCATCTAGGATGCAGGCCATCAGGTCCAGGGGATTTATCAGCTTTCAGTCCCATTAAATTCTCCAGTACTTTTTTTACTAATACTCCAGACCTCATAAAGCCTTGGTCAAAACATGGACAAAAGAGCTGAATTCCAGAGGTGAGGTGAGAGTGACTGCCCTTGACATCAAGGCAGCATTTGACCGAGTGTGGCATCAAGGAGCCCTAGTTAAAGTGAAGTTAATGGGAATCGGGGGGGAAAACTCTCCACTGGCTGGAGTCATACCTAGCACAAAGGAAGATGGTTATGGTGGTTGGAGGTAAATCATCGCAGCCCCGGGACATGGCTGCCGGAGTTCCTCAGGGCAGTGTCCTAGGCCCAAACATCTTCAGCTGTTTCATCAATGACCTTCCCTCCAGCATAAGGTCAGAAATGGGGATGTTCGCTGATGACTGCACAGTGTTCAGCGCCATTCACAACTCCTCAGATAGTGAAGCAGTCCATGCCCATATGCAACAAGACCTGGACAACATTCAGGCTTGGGCTGATAAGTGGCGGGTAACATTCGCGCCACACTAGTGCCAGGCAATGACTATCTCCAACAAGTGAGCGTCTAACCAGTGCCCCTTGACATTCAACGGCATTACCATCGCCGAATCCTCCACCATCAATATCCTGGGGGGGGGGGTCACCATTGACCAGAAACTTAACTGGACCAGCCACATAAATACTGTGGCAACAAGAGCAGGTCAGAGGCTGGGTATAAGTGGAGTTGAGGCCAAGATCAGATCAGCCATGATCTTATTGAATGGCGGAGCAAGCTCGAGGGGCCAAATGATCGACTCCTGCTCCTACGTCTAAAAAATTCTGCGGCGAGTGTCTCACCTCCTGACTCCCCAAAGCCTTTCCACCATCTACAAGGCACAAGTAAGGAGTGTGATGGAATACTCTCCACTTGCCTGGATGAGTGCAGCTCCAACAACACTCGAGAAGCTCGACACCATCCAGGACAAAGCAGCCCGCTTGATTGGCACCCCATCCACCACCTTAAACATTCACTCCCTCCACCACCGGCGCACCGTGGCTGCAGTGTGTACCATCTACAAGATACACTGCAGCAACTCACCAAGGCTTCTTCGGCAGCACCTCCCAAACCCGCGACCTCTTCCACCAAGAAGGACGAGGGCAGCAGGCGCATGGGAACACCACCACCGCATCACCACCTCCAAGTTCCCCTCCAAGTAACACACCATCCTGACTTGGAGGTATATCGCCGTTCCTTCATCACCTTCTCAAGGGCAACTAGGGATGGGCAACAAATGCTGGCCTTGCCAGCGACGCCCTGATCCCATAAGCGAATAAAAAGATGATGTCTTCCTCCACCTCCCTTCCACTATTAGGTGGTCTGTCGACTAGCTCTATTAGTGTGATTGATCCTTTATTATCTTTTATCTCTATCCACATGTCTTGCTGATAGCTGCATCACTTTTTTTTACTGCCATGTTATCCCTAATAATTACAGCTATTCCACCTCCCCTTTTCCCCTCTCTATCTTTCCTAAATATGTTATACCCTGTAATATTTAATTCCCAGTCCTGATTTTTCTGTAGCCATGTCTCAGTAATCCCTATGTTTGGTTCCTCGCAACGCATGATTGCCTCCAGCTCCCCTGTTTTATTATGGACACTGTGTGCATTGCTGTACAGACAGATTAACTCATTTTTAATGGCAGCTCCTTTCACTTGATTTTTAATAAATGTTTTTACACTCCTGTTCTCGAACTCTATTTATTCCCTGGCCACCAATGTCCTCCCTTACTTTACTCGTTCCTCTGCCCTCCTTTCCTGTTCTGTTTATATTTAGGCTGGTTTCATTTCTTATAGTTCCCTCCCCACATCTTACAAGTTTAAAGCCTTTGCCACCTCCCTATTTACCCTTTCCACTAGGACACGGGTCCCATCCCGGTTCAGGTGGAGCCCATCCCATTGGTACAGCTCCTTCCTGTCCCAGTACTGGTACCAGTGTCCCATGAAAAGGAACCTCTCTTTCCCACACCGACCCTTTATCCATGTGTTAATTCTTTGACTGCTTCGATGCAAATTTGCACATGGCTATCGAGATTATTGTCCTCGAGGTCCTGCTTTTTAATTTAGCTCCTAACTCCTGATGCTCCTTCAGCAGGACCTCCTCCCTGTTCCTACCTGTCGTTTGTTCCGACATGGACCACGACAACTGGATTTACCCCCTCCCTTTCCAAATTCTTCTACAGCTGCCTCGAGATATCCCTTACCCTAGCACCGGGGAGGCAACACATCCTTCAGGATTCTCGTTCTTGGCTTCTATAGGTAGGTAAAATGGAAAGGATTAACAAAAGTAAACATGGATCCCTTATAGGCTGAGACAGGAGAAATCATAATGAGGAATATGGAAATGGCAGAGAAATTAAACAAATACTCTGGGGGTGATTTTCATTCAGAAATCAGGAAGGAGGCGGGACTACAACTTTCGGGGTTGTAGTCCCGCCTCCATCGAGATGCGGCCAATCCACACGATTTTACCTTGATTGACCTTGTTGAGCCCGCCCAGTGGGCTCAGCAGGCCAATTAAGGGCCACCCGGCAACAGGTGACGTCACAGACTGAAATTTCATCTGTCAAGACATTTTGACAGATGAAATATCAGTGTTTCACAGCTGTTTGAAGCTGTCAAACACTGACAGTCTTACTTCTAACCTGAGTCCTTCTACACAGACTCAATTAGAAATCTCGCCGGCACTGAAAGCTGCAGGCTGTCACTTTTGACAGATCGCAGCCATTCTGCTTTCTGTGCCGGTTAGATGATGGACTCCCGAAACCTAGAGGAAGGAAGGCTGTGTGGTAAACCACTTTTATCGTTCACTATCGTTACACTATAGTTATCACTGTTATATCGTTACTCTATGGTTATCACTGTTCACACTGTTGTATCACTATATGAGGTCGCCTCTTGTCACACTGTTATACCTGGGCTGACCACTGCTGACTCCGCCCATGGCTCCACCTACCTGCCCAGGTATAAAGGTGGTCGACTGGCTGGTATTCCTCCTTGTTGGATCCGATCACCCACGAGGGTGGGCTCTGTTATTTAGCCAATAAAAACCTATAGTTACTTTCTTAACTCGTCGCTTTTCATTGGATGAATTGATAGGTATATCAGGCTGTAAAGGTAAGTACAGGTAATTTAAACTTCTTTACATACTTTAAACACACCAAACACACTTACCTTTGCACTCATGCACCCATCACTCACCTGAACACCGACATCGCGACCCCTCCAAGTCCTTCAACCCGACGGCCCGACTCCTCTAACTTGGCGTGGTTTGGAGCCGTCAGGAATTCCACACTTCAAGCTTTAAAATAGGGATTAGGCTAAAAACTGCCCGTTAACTACCTGTTAACAGGCAGTTAATTGGCAGTAATCCCTTCCCGCCTCGGGGAGGCGGGTCGGGTACCCGCCTCCTTTGAAACTTACATGGAGGCGGGTTGGGGGCGAGATGGTGTCGGGACCCCCAAATTCGGGACTTTAACCCCCTGCACGCCTCCAATCCCGACTCCACAGGTCAATGAAAATCGACCCCTTTGTGTCTGTCTTCACGGAAGAAGACGCAAAAAAACTCCTGGAAATAGAGGAGAACCAAGGGTTTAGTGAGAATGAGCAACTGAAAGAAATTAGTTTTTTTTATTTGTTCATGGGATGTGGGCGTCACTGGCAAGGCTAGCATTTATTGCCCATCCCTAATTGCCCCTTGAGAATGTGGTGGTGAACTGCCTTCTTGAACCGCTGCAGTCCGTGTGGTGAAGGTGCTCCCACAGTGCTGTTAGGGAGGGAGTTCCAGGATTTTGACCCAGCGGCGATGAAGGATCGGTGATATATTTCCAAGTCAGGATGGTGTGTGACTTGAAGGGGAACTTGGTGGTGTCCCCATGTGCCTGCTGCCCTTGTCCTTCTAGGTGGAAGATGTCGCTGGTTTGGGAGGTGCTGCCAAAGCCTTGGTGAGTTGCTGCAGTGTATCTTGTAGATGGTACACACTGCAGCCACGGTGCGCCGGTGGTGGAGGGAGTGAATGTTTAAGGTGGTGGATGGGGTGCCAATCAAGCGGGCTGCTTTGTCCTGGATGGTGTCGAGTTTCTTGAGTGTTGTTGGAGCTGCACTCATCCAGGCAAGTGGAGAGTATTCCATCACACTCCTTACTTGTGCCTTGTAGATGGTGGAAAGGCTTTGGGGAGTCAGGAGGTGAGACACTCGCTGCAAAATACCCAGCTTCTGACCTGCTCACAGTATTTATGTGGCTGGTCCAGTTAAGTTTCTGGTCAATGGTGACCCCCAGGATGTTGTTGGTGGGGGATTCGATGATGGTAATGCCATTGAATGTCAAGGGGAGATGGTTAGACTCTCGCTTGTTGGAGATAGTCATTGCCTGGCACTTCTGTGGCGCAAATGTTACCTGCCAATTATCAGCCCAAGCCTGAACGTCGTCCAGGTATTGTTCCATGCGGGCATGGACTGCTTCATTATCTGAGGAGTTGTGAATGGCGCTGAACACTGTGCAGCCATCGGCGAACATCCCCATTTCTGACCTTATGTTGGAGGGAAGGTCATTGATGAAGCAGCTGAAGATGGTTGGGCCTGGGACACTGCCCTGAGGAACTCCTGCAGCAATGTCCTAGGCTAAGATGATTGACCTCCAACCAACACAACCATCTTCCTTTGTGCTAGGTATGACTCCAGCCAGTGGAGAGTTTTCCCCCCCATTCCCATTGACTTCAGTTTTACTAGGGCTCCTTGATGCCACACTCAGTCAAATGCTGCCTTGATGTTAAGGGCAGTCACTCTCACCTTACCTCTGGAATTCAGCTCCTTTGTCCATGTTTGGACCAAGGCTGTAATGAGGTCGGGAGCCGAGTGGTCTTGGCGGAACCCAAACTGAGCATCAGTGAGCAGGTTATTGATGAGTAAGTGCCGCTTGATAGCACTGTCGCTGACACCTTCCATCACTTTGCTGATGATTGAGAGTAGACTGATGGGGCGGTAATTGACCGGGTTGGATTTGTCCTGCTTTTTGTGGACAGGACATACCTGGGCAGTTTTCCACATTGTCGGATAGATGCCAGTGTTGTAGCTGTACTGGAACAGCTTGGCTAGAGGCACGGCTAGTTCTGGAGCACAAGTCTTCAGCACGACAGCCGGGATGTTGTCGGGGCCCATAGCCTTTGCTGTATCCAGTGCGCTCAGCCGTTTCTTGATATCACATGGAGTGAATCGAATTGGCTGAAGGTTGGCTTCTGTGATGGTGGGGACCTCGGGAGTCGGCCAATATGGATCATCCACTCGGCATTTCTGGCTGAAGAAGGTTGCAAACGCTTCAGCCTTGTCTTTTGCTATATACTTTGTGATGTACTTGAACAAATTAGCATTGACCAGGAGGAGGTATTAGCGGTTTTAGCGGGCTTAAAAGTGGATAAATCCCAGGCCCAGACGAGATGTATCCCAGGCTGTTGTGTGAGGCAAGGGAGGAGATTGCAGGGGCTCTGACACAAATTTTCAGAACCTCTCTGGCCACAGGGGAGGTGCCAGAGGACTGGAGAACAGCTAACGTAGTACCATTATTCAAGAAGGGTAGCCGGGATAAACCAGGGAATTACAGGCCAGTGAGCCTAACATCAGTGGTAGGGAAATTATTGGAAAAAATTCTGAGGGACAGAATTAGTCTCCACTTGGAGAGGCAGGAATTAATCAGAGGTAGTCAGCATGGCTTTGTCAGGGGGAGATCATGTCTGACCAATTTGATTGAATTTTTCGAGAGGGTGACTAGGTGTGTGGATGAGGGTCGTGCGGTTGATGTAGTCTACATGGACTTCAGTAAGGCTTTTGACAGAGTCCCACATGGGAGACTGGTCAAGAAGGTAAGAGCCCATGGGATCCAGGGCAATTTGGCACATTGGATCCAAAATTGGCTTAGTGGCAGGTGGCAGAGGGTGATGGTCGAAGATTGTTTTTGTGACTGGAAGCCTATGTCCAGTGGTGTACCGCAGGGATCAGTGCTGGGTCCTTTGCTGTTTGTAGTGTGCATTAATGATTTAGATATGAATGTAGGAGGTATGATCAGTAAGTTCGCAGATGACACGAAAATTGGTGGAATGGTAAATAGCGAGGAGGGAAGCCTCAGGCTACAGGATGATATAGACAGGTTGGTCAGATGGGCAGAACAGTGGCAAATGGAACTGAACCCTGAATAGTGTGAGGTGATGCATTTTGGGAGGACTAACAAGGCCAGGGAATACACAATGAATTGTAGGACCCTAGAAAGGACAGATGATCAGAGTGTCCTCACTGTGAAGACGGGACTTCGTCTCCACAGCGACCGTGCGGTGATCACTGCTACCAATACTGTCATGGACAGAGGCATCTGCGACAGGTAGATTGATGAGGACGAGGTCAGGTAGGTTTTTCCCTCGTGTTGGTTCGCTCACCACCTGTCGCAGGCCCAGACTGGCAGTTATGTCCTTCAGGACTTGGCCAGCTCGGTCAGTAGTAGTGCTACAAAGTAGGGAAATGGGTAAAAAACATAGAATAATAATCATGGGGATTTCAACTACCCCGATATTAATTGGACAGAAGAGGTAGGTAAAGGGGATAAGGGAATGGAGTTCCTACAATGTGTACAGGACTCCTTTCTAACCCAGTATGTAAAAAGCCCAAGGGAGGATTCGCTATTGGATCTAGTAATGGGGAATGAACCAGAGCAGATAAGAGAAGTAAAAGTAGGGGAACATCTGGGCAATAGTGACCATAATATAATACGCTTTAAGATAATAATTGAGAAGAACATAGGTATGACAAAGACCAGGGTAATAGATTGGAGAAAAGCTGATTTTGAGGGGCTGAGAAAGAACTTGGGAAAATAAAATGGGCAACAATATTGGCAAACAACGATGTAGAACAGCAATGGGAAACATTTAAAATGGTGTTCAACAGAGTCCAGGAAAAATATATTCCACTAAAAAGAAAGGACAAGCTAAACACTAATGAGACTCCGTGGATGAATAAACCCACAAGGGAACAATTGAGGGTAAGGATAGGCATACATTAAGTACATGGACAGTAAGGGAGAGAATATGCAGAGAGTAGGACAGAAGTCAAAAAGACAATTAGGAAGGCAAAGAGGAACTATGAAATTAAATCATCAAGGATCATAAAACAAAATAGTAAAATATTTTACAGGCACGTAAACAAAAAAAGGAAGGTTGGGATGGGAATAGGGCCATTAAGGGATAGACAGGATAATACCACAGGTAACGATAGAGAGATGGCAGAAATATTAAATAATTACTTTGCTTCAGCATTTACCAGGGAGATAGAACAGGTGGACATGCCATTGGATGATGAAATGAGTAGTGAGATAAGTGCATTTAAAATAAAAAGAGATATATTAAATAAACTAATGAAACTCAAAGTGTATAAAAACCCTGGTCCGGACGGATTACGTCCACGCATTTTAAAAGGATCTAGGGAAGAGATAGCAGAGGCATTACTACACATATTTAGTAATTCATTAGAAAAAGGTGTAGTGACAGAGGACTGGCGGATAGCTAACGTAATACCGATATTTAAGAAGGGGGATAGAACATGTCCAGGGAATTATAGACCAGTCAGCTTAACATCGGTGGTAGGAAAAATAATGGAATCCCTACTAAAGGAGAAAATAGAAGAACATCTAGAAACCAAAAGTATAATAATGAAGTCAGCATGGATTTCAAAAGGGAAAGTCTTGCTTGACCAACCTCATTGAATTTTTGAAGAGGTAACAGAGAGAGTAGACAAGGGTAATGCAGTAGATGTAATTTATCTGGATTTTCAAAAGCCCTTCGATAAGGTACCCCATAATAGACTGATGAACAAGGTCAGAGAATGCGGAGTCAGGGGACAAGTAGCAGAATGGATTGCTGGCTGGCTTCAGGACAGAAAGCAGAGAGTGGGAGTAAAGGGTAGCTATTCACAGGGGCAGAAGGTGGGTAGTGGTGTTCCACAAGGATCAGTGCTGGGACCACTGCTGTTCACAATTTACAGTAACGATTTAGACTTTGGAATCAAAAACACAATTTCTAAATTTGCGGATGACACCAAATTGGGGGGATAGTCAATACTGAGGAGGACAGCAACAAGTTACAGGAGGACATTAATAAACTTGCAGAATGGGCATATAATTGGCAAATGAAGTTCAACACAGATAAATGTGAGGTATTACATTTTGGTAGGAAGAATAGGGAGGTCACATCACTTGGAAAATAAGAATCTAAATGGGGTAGAGGAACAGGGATCTCGGAGTACAAATACACAAATCACTAAAAGTTGCGACACAGGTTAGCAAGGCCATAAAAAAAGCAAACCAAGCACTAGGGTTTATTTCTAGAGGGATTGAATTGAAAAGTAGGGAAGTTATGCTAAACCTGTATAATAATAATAATCAACTTTATTGTCATTGTTAGTGCACAAGTGCAGTACAACGAAATGTAGGCTTGCGGCTCCCGAGATTGTACATTTAGATTAAGACATTTAAACATTCAACATACATTTGGCTTGTAATACATTAACATAAACATAACCATAATAAAGTGCATTGGCAGATGTGCAGGCTTTGGAGTTTATTTGTGGAGTTCAGTAGGATGACAGCCCTGGGAAAGAAGCTGTTCCTAAATCTGGTCGTTCGGGTGCGAATGCATCTGTAGCGTCTCCCAGATGGCAGGAGGGCGAACAGACTGTGGCTGGGGTGGGTAGGGTCTTTTATGATGGTCCGTGACCTCCGTAAATAGCATTTCTGGTATATGTGCTCTATGGTCGGTGTAAGAGTCATGAAAGTTTAAGAAAGAAAATACTTTAAAATATTGGTTAAATAGTATAATAGTTAATTTACCTGACTGACTTATTGTATTGAGAAACCCCCTATTTTCTTGTTCCAGTAGTATAGTCTGAGATACCCCCTTTATTCTTGCTACAATGGTACAGTCCTTAAGCTTGTCACATGGTATCCAGCCATTTTACAGTTCAAGCTGCACGAGGCTGGAGAGAAGGTAAAGGCTTTTGAGGGCTGGAGCAATACAGTTTTTGACCGTGTTCATTTAAACGTGTTTTGCTTTGTAATTCTGTTTGTAAGGTGTTACAGTAAACAGTTTAAAGACAAAGTTACGTTTTGGAACGTTTTATTTCGACACGTGTCTACTCGTTGTTAAAAGCCTCAAAGCTCAGTGGCTGCATGTTTGGAAATTACGAAGCGCCACTACATTAGTCAAAAACTAGCTCCCTAAGAAGGAAAGGACGGAATTGTCGGCGAACGTATACATGAATGGTCACGGAGCCAGACGACAATATAAGAAAGCGAAGGTACAGTGACTGTTACTTGCCTTGTTCATTCTATTGAGAAGCTAAATAAGAGCTGCGGGTAAAATGGCCGAGGCCTTACGGAGCCGTGAGGAGCTTCCCCCAGCCAGAAGGATTGTTGGCCAAAAGAGGGAAGTAAAGCTCACCCCAAAGGCAATAGAAGAGAAGTTACATAGAAGAATAGGTGCAAGGAGGGCTAAATTAGCTCAGATAACTGGAAAAATGAAGATAATTGATTGTCTCATGGAAGATAATGCTAATATTAAGAAAGCTGAAGACATAATGCATTATGATTTCTCCAAGTTGCATGAAGAATTTAATGTACTCAATGAAGATGTATTAGCACTTCTGTCTGAAGAAGAGGGAAACGCTGATCAGCACAACTGGTTTGATCTTAAATCATCCAGCATTAAGGACTATGTCAAGGCCACAGAACAGTGGATGTTAAAGATTCGTCAAGATGCTGATACAGCAGAGAAAGATAAAGATGACGATGAAGTTGGACCAGATGATAGCATTTCAGAGACTTCAGCCAGACTGAGCAAAAATCGAAAAGAAGGTAGCTCTGTTTCTGGACACAGGTCAGTCGCTTCTACCACACGCTCGTCGCGACGCATGAGAGAGGAGGTTGAACAGGCAGCATTGATGGCGCGCGCAGCATCTTTAGTGGAGAAGCAAGCTCTTGAACGGGAAGAGGCCCAACTGCAGGCCCAACAGGCCCAACTGCAGGCCCAACAGGCCCAAGTGCAGGCAAAGAAAGAACAGCTGGAGATACAAACAGCTATTGCGGTCTCAGATGCCAGGTTGAGTGTGTATGAAGATTATGAAGGCTCACAGGATGGCATGAACGAATACTGCCAGTCAATGTTGTCACACAGAGTTGGATCCAGGGCACCTTCAAGAGTTAAAAGAGAGTCCGAAGGCCATCTCCTGGCATTACAGCGTGGAAGAGTGGCCTCTCCACTAACAGGAGCATGTGATGCTACCCCAGACGTCAGACGGTCTAGACTAGACCCTGCTGATGACCACCAGAGGCCTGAAGACACAGGGAGAAGCCTATACCGAGTGATGCAACGTCAGAACGAAATTACAGAGATGCTTGTAAAACAACAGAATCTGTTTCGACTCCCTCAAAGAGACATACCAGTGTTCCAAGGCGACCCACTCAAGTATAAGCCCTTCATCAGATCCTTCGAACAAGCCATTGACTCCAAAACAGAGAGCAGCAGTGAGCAGCACGGTGGCATAGTGGTTAGCACTGTAGCCTCACAGTGCCAGGGACCTGGGTTCGAATCCGGCCTCGGATGACTGTCTGTGTGGAGTTTGCACATTCTCCCCATGTTTGCGTGGGTTTCCTCCGGGTGCTCCGGTTTCCTCCCACAGTCCAAAGATGTGCGGGTTAGGTTGATTGGCTATGATAAATTGATCCTTAGTGTTAGGGGGATTAAATACGTGGGGTTACGGGGATAGGGTGGGATATGTGATGGTGTAGTGGTTACGGGGATCGGGTGGGATATGTGTCGGTGCAGGCTCAATGGGCCGAAATGGCCTCTATCTGCACTGTGGGGTTTCTGTGATTCTGTGATAAGTTGTACTACCTGGGACAGTACACCAGTGGTAAACCACAAGACCTGGTCAAAAGCTGTGAACACATGAGGCCGGACCGGGGATACATAGAAGCCAGGAAGTTGCTGCAGGAGCACTATGGTAATGAGCTGAAGGTAGCCACTGCATATATTGAAAAGGCTACCAAGTGGCCACAGATCAGATCGGAGGACGGAGAGGCATTGAAGGCATATGTTCTTTTTCTCATAGGATGTCGCAACACCATGGAGGATGTTGAATTCCTGGAAGAGATGGACAATCCTACGACTATGAGAATCATCATCTCTAAGCTTCCTTACAGGATGAGAGAACAATGGAGAAGAACAGCCTTTGAGATAATGGAGAGACGGAAAAGTAGAGCCAGGTTTGCAGACTTAGTGAATTTCATAGACAAACAGGCTAAAATTGCTAGGGACCCATTGTTTGGAAACATCCAGGATGTCAGCCCAACTACTGATGGAAGAGTGAAAGCCAAGCCTGCTGAATCAAAGACTCTCAGGAAAGGTGGTTCCAGGGGAAGCAGCTTTGCAACTATCGTCACTCAGGCTGGGGAAGAAAGGTCTCAGAACTCATCTCCCAAAAAGAGCAGCACAGTGACGCCTGCTAATGCCTTTCAGAAGCCATGTTTATTCTGCCAGAAGAATCATACATTGGATTTCTGCAGTGACATCAAAGCACAGCCACATAAAGACAGAATTGAATTTCTGAAGTACAATGGCATATGTTTTGGATGTCTCTCTCAGGGGCACCTGAGTAGAAACTGTAAGCAAAGAACAACATGCAGAGTGCACACTCGGAAACATCCCAGTCTGCTGCATATCCACAAAGAAGAACAAGTCTCCAAGAAGAGTGAAGAAAACAATACCGACGAGAAGGTTGTTTCAAGTGCTCTGGTGTCGCTAGAACCAGAGACTTGTGGATTCACTGGGGCCGGTGACAGTGATTGTATTCTTGCCATCGTACCTGTAAAGATCAAGTCTAAGAGGAGTGAGAAGTTTGTGGAGACTTACGCCTTCATGGATCCAGGTAGTTCAGCAACGTTCTGCACAGAATCACTCATGCGACAGCTGAACGTTAAGAGGCAGAAGAACAGAAATCCTATTACGCACCATGGGTCATGAGAAGTCAGTGCAAAGTTATATCCTGTCAGACTTAGAAGTGTGTGGACTTGAAGAGAAGGACTTCATAGACCTGCCTAATGTTTTCACACAGAGGGAGATTCCTGTTAAAATAGGAAACTTAGCCCTGCAGAAGGATGTGGAGAGATGGCCTTAACTGGAAAAGGTGCGTCTCCCATATATTGAAGCAGAAATTGGCCTATTAATTGGAACCAATGCCTACAAAACTATGGAGCCATGGCAGATGATAAACAGCAAGGATGACAGACCCTACGCAGTCAGGACAGCCCTTGGATGGGTAGTCAATGGACCGGTAAGGAGAGATGATGGCAACAAGTCGAACAAGGAGCAACGACAAAATGTAACAGTTAATTGTATCTCTATCGCAAGCATTGAAGAGCTGTTGATACAGCAGTTCAACGCAGACTTTTCAGAACGCAGCTGTGAGGAAAAGAGAGATGTCACAAGAAGACCATCAGTTCATGGATTTGATGACAAGGTCTACACAGTTCATTGATGGCCACTATCACATTGGTTTGCCACTGAGAAGACAGACTGCGAAGATGCCGAACAATCGCTGCATAGCAGAGCAGCGCGCCATCAGTCTAAAGAGAAAGCTGAACAAGAACCCCGACTTTCACGAAGACTACAAAGGCTTCATGAGAAACATCATAGCGAAAGGCTATGCTGTAAAAGAGCCCGAGGAACAGTTGAACAGAGACGATGGAAGAGTCTGGTACATTCCTCATCACGGTGTGTATCACCCAAAGAAGAAAAAGATCCGTGTAGTGTTTGACTGCGCCGCCTCATTCAGAGGAACTTCACTGAATGACCAGCTGCTTCAAGGTCCTGATCTTACTAATACCCTCATTGGCGTCTTGACTAGGTTTAGACAAGAGCTCGTTGCCATGATGGCAGACATAGAATCAATGTTCTACCAAGTCAGAATCCCTGATGAAGATGCTGATCTTCTGCGTTTCCTTTGGTGGCCAGATGGCGACGTTAGTCAAGCGATGGTGGAATGTAGAATGGCCGTACACTTGTTCGGAGCCACATCATCTCCCAGCTGTGCAAGCTACGCTCGCAGAAAAACTGCAGAAGATGGCAAAGGCAAAGCACCATCAGAGGCTGTGGAGACAATCTTCAGAAACTTTTATGTCGATGACTGTCTGAAGTCCGTGTCAACAGAAGACGATGCCATTGCACTGTCAAGAGACCTTAGGACTCTGTGTTCGAATGGAGGATTCCATCTGACTAAGTGGATAAGCAACAGCAGAGCAGTTCTAGCTTCTATCCCAGAAAAGGAAAGAGCCACTGAAGTCAAAGATCTGGACCTGAGCCACGATGTCCTTCCTATTGAGAGAGCTCTTGGTGTACAATGGTGCATTGAGTCAGACACGTTCAACTTCAGAATAATGGTGAACGAAAGACCATCCACAAGACGAGGGATTCTCTCCGTGGTCAGTTCCATCTACGACCCTCTTGGATTCCTGGCACCACTCATTCTGCCGGTGAAGCTGATCCTACGAGAGCTGTGTAGAGACAAGAGAGGATGGGATGAAGATATCCCAGAAGGCCAAGCTCAGAGATGGCTCAGATGGTTGACAGATTTGCAACAACTTTCTAGCTTCAACGTCAGTAGATGCATCAAGCCTGTGAGTTTTGGAGTTACAAAGACGGCTCAACTACATCATTTCTCGGACGCCAGTGAGGACGGCTATGGCACGGCTACTTACCTCTTGCTGACAAATCAACAGGGCCAGAAACATTGTGCCTTCCTCATGGGGAAATCCAGGGTGGCTCCGCTGAAGCAGGTCACCATCCCGAGACTGGAGTTGACGGCAGCGGTTGTTGCAGTTAAAGTTGACCAGGTGATGCGGAAAGAGTTACAGCTCCCATTAGAAGAATCTGTCTTCTGGACGGATAGCACGACGGTGCTGAAGTATATAGAGAATGAGAAGATACGCTTCAAGACCTTCGTAGCAAACAGAATCTCATCCATTAGAGAAGCTACACAACCATCTCAATGGAGGTATGTAAACACCTCATTAAACCCAGCAGATCAAGCCTCACGGGGATTGAAGGCTGAAAACTTCATGAGGAGTGAAACTTGGATACAAGGCCCAAGTTATCTGCTGGAAACAGAGAGATCATGGCCAGAAAGACCAGATATGCCAAGTCAGATTGCTGAAGACGGCGTCGAAGTCAAGAGATCAGTCACAGTAAATCTCATAACTACGAAAGAGAACTTTGACACAGTGAACAAGCTTGTTAACCATTTCTCAGGATAGCACCAGTTGAGGAAAGCAGTTGCATGGTTTCTAAGGTTGAAAGAGTTGCTGCTACACCTGAGCGGTAAGAGAAAAGAGTACCGAGCCACTATCCATCAGTCTGAAAGTAACCCTGATAAGCAGAGAATGCTTCTACAGCAATATATGCACCAGCACAAGACCACATTGGGTAAGAATTCATTGACTGTGGAGGATTTGGCCAAGGCTGAGATGGAGATAGTTCGCTTCAGTCAAAGACAAAGATATCCAGAAAAAATCAAAGCTTTACAGCAAAATACTCCAATCAAGAAAGGTAGTCATATCTACAAGCTGGACCCTACACTGCAAGATGGAGTACTGAGGGTGGGAGGGAGACTAAACAAATCTGCTATGCCAGAGGAGGCCAAGCATCCTGCTATCCTTTTTAAGGACCTCCGGGTTGCTACTCTCATTCTTCAGCATATACACCAGAGTATTGGACACAGTGGGAGGAATCACGTGCTTGCGAAGCTAAGACAAAGATACTGGATTCCAGGAGCTAATTCTGTAATAAGAAAAATACTCTCTGAATGCATTGTTTGCAGACGGTTACACGCTAGAGCTGGGGAGCAGAAAATGGCAGACCTGCCTGAAGACCGTTTGTTACCAGACAAGCCCCCATTTACAAACGTAGGGGTGGACTATTTTGGGCCTTTCGAGGTAAAGCGAGGACGGAGCCTTGTCAAGAGATATGGTGTGCTTTTCACTTGTTTGACCATCAGAGCAGTTCATATTGAGGTGGCACACACGCTTGACACTGATTCCTGTATTAACGCCCTGCGGCGCTTTGTCTGTAGAAGAGGACAGGTGTCCATTATGCGTTCTGATAATGGCACTAATTTTGTCGGAGCGGAGAGAGAACTACGGGAAGCTATTGAAGGTTGGAATCAGCTTAAAATACAGGAAGCCATGATGCAAACAGGAATTAAGTGGATCTTCAATCCACCGGCTGCATCCCACCATGGAGGTGTCTGGGAAAGACAGATACGCACCGTAAAAAAACTACTCAGTTCTGTACTGAAGCTGCAAGTGCTTGACGACGAGGGACTTCAAACCGTTCTGTGTGAGGTTGAAGCCATCATTAATGACCGACCGATAACTAAGACATCAGATGATCCCAATGACCTCGAAGCCCTGACTCCGAACCACCTGTTGTTGTTGAAAACACAGCCAGTCATGCCCCCGGGAGTCTTCAAAAAGGAAGATCTGTATGCCCGTCAGAAGTGGAGGCAAGTTCAGTATATGTCAGACCTTTTCTGGACCAGATGGACAACAGAATACTTACCTCTGCTACAGGAGCGTCAAAAATGGTCCAAAATAAAGAGGAACTTCATTGTCGGAGACATCGTCTTAATCGTGGATGATTCAGCCCCTAGAAATTCTTGGTTGATGGGAAAAATAATTAAGACCATGCCAGACTCCAGAGGCGTTGTTCGTCACGTTTGTTTGCAAACCAAGACCAGTACCCTGGAAAGACCGATCACAAAGCTCTGCCTGCTACAAGAAGCAGCGTGAAAGGTTCCTGAATGAAAAAAGTGGACATTTATATTGTAAATATGTTGAACTCATTAGTTTATGACTCTTAAGAATGTTTGAGTAATTGATATGCTTCATGTGCCTAGTCAATTAGGGGCCGGAATGTAAGAGTCATGAAAGTTTAAGAAAGAAAATACTTTAAAATATTGGTTAAATAGTATAATAGTTAATTTACCTGACTGACTTATTGTATTGAGAAACCCCCTATTTTCTTGTTCGAGTAGTATAGTCTGAGATACCCCCTTTATTCTTGCTGCAATGGTACAGTCCTTAAGATTGTCACATGGTATCCAGCCATTTTACAGCTCAAGCTGCACGAGGCTGGAGAGAAGGTAAAGGCTTTTGAGGGCTGGAGCAATACAGTTTTTGACCGTGTTCGTTTAAACGTGTTTTGCTTTGTAATTCTGTTTGTAAGGTGTTACAGTAAACAGTTTAAAGGCAAAGTTACGTTTTGGAACGTTTTATTTCGACACGCGTCTACTCGTTGTTAAAAGCCTCAAAGCTCAGTGGCTGCATGTTTGGAAATTACGAAGCGCCACTACAGTCGGTAGCCGGGTGCCGGTAATGCGTTGGGCAGTTTTGACTACCCGCTGCAGGGCTTTCCGGTCATAGTAGCTACAGCTGCCATACCATACTGTGATACAGTTC
This sequence comes from Somniosus microcephalus, assembly GCF_052327205.1. Taxonomy (NCBI): domain Eukaryota; kingdom Metazoa; phylum Chordata; class Chondrichthyes; order Squaliformes; family Somniosidae; genus Somniosus; species Somniosus microcephalus. The sequence continues at coordinate 342,602,139 of NC_140990.1, read as the reverse complement.
GTCAGGATGCTCTCTATTGTGCAGCGGTAAAAGTTAGAGAGTATCAGGGGTGACAGGTTACATCCCTTCAGCCTCCTTAGGAAATATAGGCGCTGCTGGGCCTTCTTCACCAGAGAGGAGGTATTGAGGGACCAGGAGAGGTCTTCCGTGATGTGGATTCTGAGGAACTTAAAGCTGTCCACCCTTTCCACCACAGAACCTTGGTTAGACCACACTTGGAGTACTGCGTACAGTTCTGGTCGCCATATTATAAAAAGGATATAGAGGCACTGGAGAGGGTGCAGAGAAGATTTACAAGGATGATACCAGAAATGCGAGGGTATACATATCAGGAAAGGATGAACAGACTGGGTCTCTTTTCTCTTGAAAGAAGGCTGAGGGGTGACCTAATAGAGGTCTTTAAAATTCTGAAAGGTTTTGTTAGAGTGGATACAGAGAGAATGTTTCCACTTGTGGGGAAGAGCATAACGAGAGGCCGTCAATATAAGATAGTCACCAAGAAATCCAATAGGGAATTCAGAAGAAACTTCTTTACCCAGAGAGTGGTGAGAATGTGGAACTCGCTGCCACAGGGAGTGGTTGAAGCGAATAGTATCGACACATTTAAGGGGAGGCTGGACAAGCATATGAGGGAGAAGGGAATAGAGGGTTATGCTGATAGATTTAGATGAGGAAAGACGGGAGGAGGCTCGAGTGGAGCATAAACACCGGCATGGACTGGTTGGGCCGAATGGCCTGTTTCTGTGCGTATATCCTGTGTAAGCTTTTACAGTCTGCTTTCATGTCTCTCGCGAGTTTACTCTCATATTCTATTTCTTTTTCAATTTCTTGACTGGTGGCAATGTGCCGCTGATGAGCAGGAAGTGGATGAGAGTCCTCACCACCGCCGACACTTGCCCAGCTTTGGAAAAGATGGCACCAGCTCAGGACAAGCCGAGTGTTGCTTTCCACGTTACCCCAGTGCAACCCCGGTGCCCAACTGGGCTGACACGGATCGCGACGCTCGCCGGCGGGGCTCGAGGGTTTCATAAGGGTTTTGGCAGAGCTCAATGTTTCCCCAGGAGCCAATTCGTAATTTCTGTGAATCATCCAGATACAAATGACGCAAGAGGTGATCGGCCTTTCCAGAAAGGAAAAGATAGCAACTGTTTTCACTTCTGCTGTTTTCTTAGACAATAGAGTATCGGAGAGTTGAGCCAAACTACTGATGTAAAGAGAACGCTCCCAGTGACTCATGTGTGTAACCTTTCCAATTGACATTTCTCAAACAAATGGGAGTAACAATATTTAATCATGTAGAAAATATGTGGAGCGCTTTCTCTCCCTGGGCATCTGGGACACTAGACTCCAAGAGCAGCAGTGATTCCAAACTGGTTAAGAACAATGGCTCGTAATTAATGGACGCGGTCATTCTATAGTCCTGTTTGCAAAGTTGATCCACTTCCAACTGGGGGAGCGCTGCACTGTCGGAGGGGCAGTACTGAGGGAGCGCAGCACTGTCGGAGGGGCAGTACTGAGGGAGCGCTGCACTGTCGGAGGGGCAGTACTGAGGGAGCTCTGCACTGTCGGAGGGGCAGTACTGAGGGAGCACTGCACTGTCGGAGGGGCAGTACTGAGGGAGCGCTGCACTGTCGGAGGGGCAGTACTGAGGGAGCGCTGCACTGTCGGAGGGGCAGTACTGAAGGAGCGCTGCACTGTCGGAGGGTCAGTGCTGAGGGAGCGCTGCACTGTCGGAGGGGCAGTACTGAGGGAGCGCTGCACTGTCGGAGGGGCAGTACTGAAGGAGCGCTGCACTGTCGGAGGGGCAGTACTGAGGGAGCGCTGCACTGCCGGAGAACAGTACTGAGGGAGCACTGTACTGTCGGAGGGTCAGTACTGAGGGAGCGCTGCACTGTCGGAGAACAGTACTGAGCAAGCGCTGCACTGTCGGAGAACAGTACTGAGGGAGCGCTGCACTGCCGGAGGGGCAGTACTGAGGGCGCGCTGCACTGCTGGAGGAGCAGTACTGAGGGAGCGCTGCACTGCCGGAGGGACAGTACTGAGGGCGCGCTGCACTGCCGGAGGGGCAGTACTGAGGGAGTGCTGCACTGTCGGAGGGACAGTACTGAGGGAGCGCTGCACTGTCGGAGGGGCAGTACTGAGGGAGCGCTGCACTGTCGGAGGGTCAGTACTGAGGGAGCGCTGCACTGTCGGAGGGTCAGTACTGAAGGAGTGCTGCACTGTCGGAGGGTCAGTACTGAAGGAGTGCTGCACAGTCGGAGGGTCCATACTGAGGGAGCGCTGCACTGTCGGAGGGTCAGTACTGAGGGAGCGCTGCACTGTCGGAGGGTCCGTACTGAGGGAGCGCTGCACTGTCGGAGGGTCAGCACTGACTTCACCAATCTTTTTCTCTTCACATATCTGTAGAAGCTTTTACAGTCAGTTTTTATCTTCCTTGCAAACTTACTCTCATATTCTATTTTCCCCCTCTTAATTAATCCCTTTGTCCTCCTTTGCTGAATCCTAAACTGCTCCCAATCCTCAGCTTTGCTGCTTTTTCTGGCCAATTTCTATGTCATCTCCTTGGATCTTATGCTATCCCTAATTTCCCTTGTTAGGCACGGTTGAGTCACCTCTTTTGTTTTATTTTTATGCCAAACAGGGATGAACAAATTCTGTAGTTCATCCATGCGATCTTTAAATGTTTGCCATTGCCTATCCACCATCAACCCTTTAAGTAACGTTCCCCAATCCATCCTAGCCAACTCGCTCCTCATACAATCGTAGTTTCCCTTATTTAAATTCAGGAACATAGTCTCTGAGTCAACTACTTCACTCTCCATCTTAAAGTCCTTGAATGCCTCCCACTGCTCTGACACTGATTTACCTTCAAGTAGCTGTGTCCAATCCACTATGGCTAAATCCCCTTTGAGCTTAGCAAAATTTGCTTTTCCCCAATTTAGAATTTTTATTCCTGGTCTATCCTTGTCCTTTTCCATAACTACCTTAAATCTAACAGAATTATGGTCACTAGCACCAAAATGCTCCCCCACTGATACGCCTTCTACCTGCCCAGCTAAGTCGAGAACCGCCCCCTCCCTTGTTGGGCTTGCTACATACTGGCTAAAAAAAGTTCTCCTGGATGCAATTTATGAATTCTACACCTTCTATACCCTTCACACTAAACAGAGGTAGAGAGTACTGTAATGTATATACCTTTAAGGGGGGAACTATCTTTTTACAGCTCATGTATACTATAGTACCGGCAGTGACCACACCTGTATATGGCACTGAGTAGTAATCTGTACAGGCAGTTCCACTGTGAGCCACGTTGAGTAAACACCTGTTGTACCGTTTCTCCTGCAGTCTGTGTCTTATTATACACAGACACAACATTGTCGACGAGGCAAGTTCGAACCTACCTGCAACTCTGCATCACCTCCCGGGGATTCGTTCCTGGAGATCAGTGGATTGGAGGTCAAGGCCAGAGACTCGGGCGTCGACCACGGGCAACCGCCCAGTCATCCAGCAGAGACTCGAGAATTGCGGGGGAGGCTGTCGAGAGCCAGGCTTGGCTTTCCAGTCAAGGTGGTCCAGCGAAACGGGCTGGCAACAGGTAGTGCGCAGACCCTTCCCGGACAGCGGCGGGCTAGAGCCCGACCGAGCGGCACAGCAAAGGGCCGAGCAGCGTCGACGGGGGAGAGAGAGGGCAGAGCGCACAGGGCGCAGCCGGTGTTCAGGGGCTGAGCAGCGTCGAAGAGAGGGAGAGAGAGACGCGCAGAAACCCGCGAGGCACCGCCATTGCCACGAGGACCGCCGAGAGCGGCGTTGGCAGCAGCGCAGGAGAAGCGCGCGAAACCTACAGGGCGCCGCCATTGCCAAGAGAGCCGCCGGGAGTGGCACTGGCAGCAGCGGGGGAGGAAGGAAAGCACGGGAGACGCCATTTTAAGCCATTGGGAGACGCCATTTTAAACCACACCCAAAATGCCGAAGAGTGGCAGTGTCACCGCATTTAACAATGAAGTCGAAGATTGGACTACATATGTCGAACGAATAGAGGTATGCTGCAAGGCAAATGAGGTGTCAGATGACAATAAAGCGTCGGTATTGTTAAATTTAATGGGTGCAAAGACGTATGGTTTATTACGAAATCTAGTAACCCCAACGAAGTCAATGGAAAAGAGTTTTGAAGACATAGTAACGATACTACAGGAACATTTAAACCCCACACCGCTGCTGATAGCAGAAAGATTCAAGTTTCACAAACGGAACCAGCATAAGGATGAAAGAAATGCTGATTATTTAACAGAACTGCGCAAACTATCGAAACACTGCCAGTTTGGAGCGGGACTGGCAGATACCTTAAGGGACAAGTTTGTGTGTGGGCTTCAAAGTGAAGGAACCCAGAAACGGCTTTTATCTGAAAAGGGCCTTATGCTGGAAAAGGCTTTCAGCATTGCAGTATCATATGAAGCAGCAGCACGGGGCGCTGCAGAGATACAACAGAGACCGCAAGAATATGGCACAAACGAAATGTCATATGGAACGAAGTGCTATCGCTGCGGCAGAACAACACACGACCAGAATGATTGCTGGTTCAAAGACAAAGTGTGCAGACATTCTGGAAAAGTAGGACACATAGCACGAGTCTGCAGGCCAGGAAAGAAAACCAGCAATAAGAAACCTACCAAAGGAAAGTACAAGAAGGTACATAAGATGACGGAGAATAGTTCAGACGAACAAAAGAGTGATAACGACTCCGAAAGCAGGGAACTGAGTTGTCTGAAACTACATAATGTGATCACAACGGAGGATCACCGAACCATTTGGGTCACTCTCAAGATAGCAGGAGTCCAGGTAAAGATGGAATTGGACACAGGATCAGCCCTAACAGTCATAAACCGACAGGACTACGAGCGGCTATTCTCACACATACCCTTGAGAGACACAAAAATTATTTTGAAGACGTACACAGGGCAAAAGGTCTACCCCAAAGGAAAAATAAGGGTGACCGTTATATATAACGGTAAGGAAACACCAAAACTAGACCTGTATGTATTGCAAGATGGAGGACCACCATTACTGGGGCGTGAATGGATCTGGAAAATACAACTGGATTGGCATTCCATACAGGCACTGACTGTGGCTGACAAAAAGGATGACGACATCACACCTGGGCGACTGTCAAAGATCCTAACTGACGCGAAAGAAGTGTTCCAGCAAGGGCTCGGAACACTAAAAGGCATGACAGCGACGATTAAAATTGAAGAAAATGCAAGGCCAAAATTTTTTAAGGCCAGACTGGTACCTTATGCGATCCGCCCAGCCGTCAAAGCAGAGCTGGAGAGTCTGGAACGTTCAGGTGTACTGTCCAAGGTAGACTGGAGCGAGTGGGCTACACCCATCGTCCCTGTGATGAAAACGTCGTTGAGCAGCACGCCTGGGGAACCAAGGAAGGTTCGCATCTGTGGGGACTTTAAGGTAACAGTGAACCCGGTCCTTCACACCGTACAATATCCACTTCCGCGGATTGAAGATATTTTCGCCTCGCTATCTGGAGGGAAACGCTTCACTAAGATTGATCTGGCCCAGGCGTATCTGCAAATGGAGGTAGAAGAAGCATCAAAAAAAGACCTCACAATCAACACCCATAAAAGTCTCTACCAATACAACCGGCTGGTATTCGGGGTAGCATCAGCTCCGGCTATTTGGCAGAGGGCAATGGAACAAGTCCTGCAAGGGATCCCAGGGACCCAGTGTTATTTGGACGACATCCTGGTCACGGGCGAAAATGACAGTGATCACCTTGCCAACCTGGAGCAGGTGCTCACTAGATTGCAGGAATATGGGCTCCGAGCTAACCGCCCCAAATGCGAGTTTTTTAGAAAACAGATCTCGTATTGTGGCCACGTTATCGATAAAGAGGGGTTACATAAGTCCCCAGAGAAGATTGAGGCAGTCGTCAAGGCTCCAGCACCGGAAAATGTGTCACAACTGAGGTCGTTCCTCGGGCTAGTAAACTACCACCATAAGTTCTTGCCAAATTTGTCTACAATACTACACCCACTGAACACCCTACTGCAAACTGGGGTGCCATGGAAGTGGAGTGACGAATGTAGACGAGCTTTCCAGAAGAGCAAAACACTAATCACATCGAAAGAGGTATTGGCCCATTACAACCCAGCATTACCAATTCGGTTGGCATGTGATGCGTCACCCTACGGCATTGGAGCGGTGCTGTCGCACAAATTCTCGGACGGCTCACAGAGGCCAATAGCCTTTGCGTCACGATCACTAACCTCAGCCGAGCGTAACTACGCCCAGATTGACAGGGAGGCCCTCAGCCTAGTGTGGGGAGTGAAAAAGTTCAATCACTATCTGCACGGGCAGAAATTCACCTTGCTGACTGATCACCAGCCTCTTGTCTCCATTTTTAATCCGAAGAAGGGCGTTCCGGTGATGACTGCGCAACGACTACAAAGATGGTCACTTTTTCTAGGGGCGCACCACTATGAGATTGAATATAAGGGCACGAAACAGCATGGAAATGCTGATGGGCTATCACGCCTGCCACTGCCTACTGCGGAGGAAGCACCAGCAGTGGATCCTGTCGAAATATTCCATTCGACTATAGTTGAATACCTACCGGTAACTAATGCTTGTATCGAAAAGGAAACCCGAAATGACCCAACACTGTCTCGGGTATATGATTTGACGGTGAACGGATGGCCAGCACATGGCGACTCACTGTTGCCAGCATTCTCGACAAGGAGAGAACAGCTGTCAGTGTGCCGGGGGACCTTGATGTGTGGATCCCGAGTGGTAATTCCAACCAAGTTAAGGGATAGAGTGCTCAATGAGCTTCATGAGGGTCATCTGGGAGGGGTAAAAATGAAAAGCCTAGCCAGGGCTTATGTGTGGTGGCCAGGAATTGATAAACAAATCGAGGACCTGACCAAGAGCTGCTCAGGATGCCAGAAAGTCCAAAATGCACCACCACAGGCCCCTCTACACCCATGGGAGTGGCCCTCATCTCCATGGCAACGGGTGCATATTGATTTTGCTGGTCCATTCATGGACTCAATGTTTTTAATAGCCGTGGATGCGCACTTGAAATGGCCTGAGGTCATCAAAATGTCCTCCACCACCACGGAGAAAACTATTGCAGTCCTACGGACCATTTTTGCCAGGAATGGCTTGCCAGAACAGATTTGCTCCGACAACGGACCACAGTTTGTGTCCGAAGAGTTCCGGAGGTTCTTGAAAAAGAATGGGGTAAGGCATTACACATCCGCCCCGTATCATCCAGCCACAAATGGATTGGCTGAGAGGTTCGTACAAACCTTTAAGAAGGCAATAAAGGCTATGTACAATGACAACATTCCGCCGCAGCACAAGGTGGACAATTTCCTGTTCGCCTACCGGAATGCGACACATGCAGTCACCAACCAGGCCCCAGCCATGATGTTCTTTAACCGAAGGTTAAGATCTCGCCTGGATTTGCTCAGACCAAATGTACGAAGAGATGTTGAGAGTAAGCAATTCCAGCACATCTATGAGAAGCCAACAAGGAGCTTCACTGTAGGGCAACCAGTCTTGGCCCGCGACTACCGAACAGAAAAATGGCAGCCAGGAACGATATGCACACGGCAGGGCCCACTAATGTACACAGTGGACGTTGGGGAGAGCATCGTGAGACGCCATGCTGACCAGATCCTAGAGTCACAGGGACAAGTCAACCCCATGCCTCGCCCATACGTACCTGGTGATGAACCCGACGTACAGGTCGCATCTACCCCAGAAACAGTAGCATCGGAAGCTGATGAACCAACCGATGACAGGGGGCCAGAATCGCCTCCGCACCAAGAGCAAGACACTCGGGAAAGGCGCTATCCAGAGAGGATCAGGAAGCCCCCACAAAGGCTGAATGTATAAATAGACTATTTTCAGCTAATGTTGCATGTTAAAAGTGTTCATTGTAATTAGTTTGATATTTAATTGTTAAATGAGTGTTATGGTACTGTTAATCTAAAAGGGGAGGAATTGTAATGTATATACCTTTAAGGGGGGAACTACTTTTTACAGCTCATGTATACTGTAGTACCGGCAGTGACCACACCTGTATATAGCACTGAGTGGTAATCTGTACAGGCAGTTCCCGTGTGAGCCACGTTTAGTAAACACCTGTTGTACCGTTTCTCCTGCAGTCTGTGTCTTATTATACACAGACACAACAAGTACAAAAGCAAGGAAGTTATGATGAACCTTTATAAAACACTGGTTTGACCTCAACTGGAGTATTGTGTCCAATTCTGGGCACCACACTTTAGGAAGGATGTGAAGGCCTTAGAGAGGGTGCAGAAAAGATTTACAAGAATGATTCCAGGGATGGGGGACTTCAGTTACGTGGATAGACTGGAGAAGCTGGGGTTGTTCTCCTTGGAGCAGAGAAGATTGAGAGGAGATTTGATAGAGGTGTTCAAAATCATGAGGGGTCTGGACAGAGTAGATAGAGAGAAACCGTTCCCATTGGCGGAAGGGTCGGGAACCAGTGGACACAGATTTAAGGTGATTGGCAAAAGAACCAAAGGCGACAGGAGGGAAACTTTTTTACGCAGCGAGTGGTTAGGATCTGGAATACACTGCCTGAGAGGATGGTGGAGGCAGACTCAATCATGGCTTTCAAAAGGGAATTGGATAAGTACCTGAAGGGAATAAATTTGCAGGGCTCCGGGGAAAGGGCGGGGGAGTGGGACTAGCTGAAGTGTTCTTGCAGAGAGCTGGCACGGGCTCGACGGTCCGAATGGCCTCCTTCTGTGCTGTAACTATTCGATGATTCTATGGTACTACATCCACTGGTTCACCTCTATCTAACCTGCTAGTTACATCCTCAAAAAACTAGAATAAATTGGTTAAACACGATTTCCCTTTCATAAAACCCTGTTGACTCTGCCTAACCATGTTAAGATTTTCTAAGTGCCCTGTTACCACTTCCTTAACAATGGATTCCAGCATTTTCCTGATGACTGATGTCAGGCTAACTGGCCTGTAGTTCCCTGGTTTCTCTCTCCCTCCTTTGCTGATTAGCGGGGTTACATTTGCCACCTTCCGATCCTCTGGGAAGCCTTCTAGAATCTATGGAATTGTGGAAGATCACAACCAATGCATCCACTCTCTCTGCAGCCACCTCTTGTAGAACCCGAGGATGTAGGTCGTCAGGTCCAGGGGAGTTGTCGGCTTTTAGTCCCATTAGTTTCTCCAGTGCTTTTCCTCTACTGATATTAATTACTTCAGGTTCCTCGCTCTCAGGAGCCCCTTGGTTCCCCACTATTTTTGGGGAACTACGGGGAGTGGGGAGGGGCAGAGAGAGGGAGTGTGGGAGAGAGAGAGGCAGAGAGAGGGAGTGTGGGAGAGAGGGGGGCAGAGAGAGGGAGTGTGGGAGAGAGAGGCAGAGAGAGGGAGTGTGGGAGAGAGAGGGGCAGAGAGAGGGAGTGTGGGAGAGAGGGGCAGAGAGAGGGAGTGTGGGAGAGAGGGGGGCAGAGAGAGGGAGTGTGGGAGAGAGAGGGGCAGAGAGAGGGAGTGTGGGAGAGAGGGGGGCAGAGAGAGGGAGTGTGGGAGAGAGGGGGGCAGAGAGAGGGAGTGTGGGAGAGAGAGGGGCAGAGAGAGAGAGGGAGTGTGGGAGAGAGGGGGCAGAGAGAGGGAGTGTGGGAGAGAGAGAGGCAGAGAGAGGGAGTGTGGGAGAGAGAGAGGCAGAGAGAGGGAGTGTGGGAGAGAGAGGGGCAGAGAGAGGGAGTGTGGGAGAGAGGGGGGCAGAGAGAGGGAGTGTGGGAGAGAGAGGGGCAGAGAGAGGGAGTGTGGGAGAGAGAGGGGCAGAGAGAGGGAGTGTGGGAGAGAGAGAGGCAGAGAGAGGGAGTGTGGGAGAGGGGCAGAGAGAGGGAGTGTTGGAGAGGGGCAGAGAGAGGGAGTGTGGGAGAGGGGCAGAGAGAGGGAGTGTGGGAGAGGGGCAGAGAGAGGGAGTGTGGGAGAGAGAGGGGCAGAGAGAGGGAGTGTGGGAGAGAGGGGGGCAGAGAGAGGGAGTGTGGGAGAGAGAGGGGCAGAGAGAGGGAGTGTGGGAGAGAGAGGGGCAGAGAGAGGGAGTGTGGGAGAGAGAGGGGCAGAGAGAGGGAGTGTGGGAGAGAGAGAGGCAGAGAGAGGGAGTGTGGGAGAGAGAGGGGCAGAGAGAGGGAGTGTGGGAGAGAGAGGGGCAGAGAGAGGGAGTGTGGGAGAGAGAGGGGCAGAGAGAGGGAGTGTGGGAGAGAGGGGGGCAGAGAGAGGGAGTGTGGGAGAGAGAGGGGCAGAGAGAGGGAGTGTGGGAGAGAGAGGGGCAGAGAGAGGGAGTGTGGGAGAGAGAGAGGCAGAGAGAGGGAGTGTGGGAGAGAGAGGGGCAGAGAGAGGGAGTGTGGGAGAGAGGGGCAGAGAGAGGGAGTGTGGGAGAGAGAGAGGCAGAGAGAGGGAGTGTGGGAGAGAGAGGGGCAGAGAGAGGGAGTGTGGGAGAGAGGGGCAGAGAGAGGGAGTGTGGGAGAGAGGGGGGCAGAGAGAGGGAGTGTGGGAGAGAGAGGCAGAGAGGGGGGGTGTGGGAGAGAGAGGCAGAGAGAGGGAGTGTGGGAGAGAGAGGGGCAGAGAGAGGGAGTGTGGGAGAGAGAGAGGCAGAGAGAGGGAGTGTGGGAGAGAGAGGGGCAGAGAGAGGGAGTGTGGGAGAGAGAGGGGCAGAGAGAGGGAGTGTGGGAGAGAGAGGGGCAGAGAGAGGGAGTGTGGGAGTGAGAGGGGCAGAGAGAGGGAGTGTGGGAGTGAGAGGGGCAGAGAGAGGGAGTGTGGGAGTGAGAGGGGCAGAGAGGGGGAGTGGGGAGAGAGAGGGGCATATTGAGCTGGCATGGAGTGTTAATTTTGCTGTGCGATTTACCACGGGGAGTCCTGATTTTGTGATGTTTTCTACATTGCACGGAGCAGTAACCAGGCTGTGGGTTTTCTCGGTTTATTTACTCTTGGTAAAGCAGCATTTATTGCCCATCCTTCGTTTCCCTGTGGCCATCAGGAGTCATGAGTTCACATCCCGCTAGGACAAGTTTAGGGGTAGATAGCACAATGGTGATGTTACTGGACTAGTAACCCAGAGGCCTGGACTAATGATGAGTTCAAATCCCACCAAGGCAACTGGAGGAATTTAAATGCAGTTAATTAAATAAATCTGGAATTAAAAAGCTGTTGTAAAAACCCAACTGGTTCACTGATGTCCTTTAGGGAAGGAAGCCTGCCTTCCTTACCCGGTCTGGGCCTACACGTGACTCCAGTCCCACACCAGCATGGTTGATTCTTAACTGCCCTCTGAAGTGGTCACTCAGTTGGACTCGAGACGGGCAATAAATGCCGGCCTTGCCAGCAACGCCTTCATGCCGGGAATCAATAAAGGAGACAGTTCTCTGGAATGCAGCCAGAGGCACGGTCTGATGTGGTGCTTATTCAATCACTTTCCAAAATCTAGGAAGCCCTGTGACATCTCTGGGCTCGCTAGAGTTAAAGGCACACTGCAACTCATAGAGAACGTGGGACCACGTACGTTTGTGCTGTTTGTCACTGTGCCTGAGAGAAACTTCAGATATTTGTTGGGTGACGGTATCGAGGGATACGGAGCCAAGGCGGATCAATAGAGTTGGGGTAAAGGTCAGCCATGGTCTAACTGAATGGCGGAACAGACTCAAGGGGCTGAATGGCCTCCTCCTGTTCCTGTGTAACAACCTCGAGGGGCTGAATGGCCTCAGTCCTTTGACACTGGCAAGGCCGGCAATTATTGCCCATCCCAGGGACTTGAGCACAAAAATCTAGGCTGACACTCCACTGCAGTACTGAGGGAGCGCTGCACCGTCGGATGGTCAGTACTGAGGGAGCATCGCACTGTCGGAGGGGCAGTACTGAGGGAGCACTGCACTGACGGAGGGTCAGTACTGAGGGAGCGTTGCACCATCGGAGGGTCAGTACTGAGGGAGCACCGTGCTGTCGGAGGGGCAGTACTGAGGGAGCGCCGCAATGTCGAGGGGCAGTACTGAGGGAGCGCTGCACTGTTGGAGGGTCAGTACTGAGGGAGCGCCACACTGTCGGAGGGGCAGTACTGATGGTGTGCTGCACTGTCAGAGGGGCAGTGCTGAAGGAGCGCCGCACTGTCGGAGGGGCCGTATTGAGGGAGTGCTGCACTGTCGGAGGGGCAGTGCTGAAGGAGTGCTGCATTGTCGGAGGGGCAGTGCTGAGGGAGTGCTGCACTGTCGGAGGGGCAGTACTGAGGGAGCGCTGCACTGTCGGAGGGGCGGTACTGAGGGAGCGCTGCACTGTCGGAGGGTAGGTACTGAGGGAGCGCCGCACTGTCGGAAGGGCAGTACTGAGGGAGCACAGCACTGTCGGAGGTGCCGTCTTTTGGATGAGACGTTAAACCGAGGCCCTGTCTACCCTCTCAGGTGGATGTGAAGGATCCTGCGGACAATAATAATCCCTCAACCAACATCATTAAAAAAAAATGATCTGGTCATTATCACATTGCTGTTTGTGGGAGCTTGCTGCGTGCAAATTGGCTGCCGCATTTCCTACATTACAACAGAGACTACACCTCAAAAAGTACTTCATTGGCTGTGAAGTGCTTTGAAACGTCCTGGGGTGGTGAAAGGCGCTATAGAAATGCAAGTATTTATTTCTTTCTTATCCCTCATCGCCACAACTCAGCGACTTGTCAGACATTGGAGAAGCTCCCAATTGATGAACTAACTCAGCCTGGAGCAGGGATCAAAGGGACACCTTCGTCTCCTTCACTGCTCAGCCTCTTCTCCAACCGTCTGGGTCCCGACTCTGCTCTCCTCGCCTTTAAGAACTTCCTTCGAAAGATCCTATGTGGTAATTCTGAGCAAATTCAATGAGTTTCTGTCTCCCACAAGATCCAGGAAATAATGACCATCATTTGTATCTCAGGCTGGGTCAATTAAAAAAAACACAGCTTTTTGTCATTGCCTGTGTGGTTAGTTCAACATCCGACAGCGCTGCTTTCCTCTCTCCTGCTTGCCAGGATCTTACCGCTTGATGCTGTGATCTGTGGTCAGCTCCAAGGAGGTCAGAAAACAGAGATCTGAAGAGGAGAGTAGAGGAGCAAACACAGGCTTTCGGAAAAAGCAGCTCAGTCACAGAAGGACAGAAAACAAACGTCAGCAATGCTAACTGTGTTTGTTAAAGAGGTACGTAGGAGCGGTCGCTAACTATACCCTCGTCCACAGGCCTTCACACTCCCTGCATCACAACTTCACAAGCCTATTTCAACAGCCTGAAGTACACGAGACTCCCAATCAGAGGCCCTGCCAGTCACGGTCCACACAGGCCCAGCATCGTACAACTCACTGGCACTTTACACAGGCCCACACAGCCTCACTGATTAGGGTAATTCGCTGGAATTCATTCCGATTTAGAGATAAACAAGAGACAGAGAAAGAGAGAGCAAGAGAAATAGTGAGAGACAGAGAGAGAGACAAAGGGAGAGAGAGAGAGAGATAGCGAGAGACAGAGAGAGAGACAGAGAGGGAGCGACATATAGAAACAGATAGTGAGAGATAGAGACAGATACATAGCGAGGGAAGGAGAGACACGGGAAGAAGCATGGTCAAGAACGGGGAGAGAGAGAAAGGGGAAGAGAGAGAGAGAGAGAGACAGAAAGAGAGAGACAGAGAAAGGGAGAGGCAGAGAGAGAGAGAGATAGCGAGAGAGACAGAGCGCAAGAAGGAAACAGAGACAGAGGCAGAAACAGAGAGAGAGAGAGAGAGATAGAGAGAGACAGAGAGAGAGAGAGAGATAGAGAGAGAGAGAGAGACAGAGCGCAAGAGGGAAACAGAGACAGAGAGAGACAGAGATAAACAGGAAAAGAGAGTGAGAAAGACTGGAAGAGAGAGAGAGAGCAAAAGAGGGAAACGAAGTGAGCGAGCGTGAGAATACTCGGTGAAGGGCGTGTGCTCCATGGTGCAGGAGGTCACCAAAGGTGAAGACAGGGAAGAGAATGAGGTAAGTTAAAAAATCATGGTTTGATAAAAGCTCGTCAATTAAAGGAAGAAGGAAAGACTGAGGGAGGGGAGGAGTCCCACAGTTTGAGGGGAGACTGAGGGAGGGGAGGATTCCCACAGTTTGAGGGGAGACTGAGGGAGGAGAGGAGTCCCACAGTTTGAGGGGAGACTGAGGGAGGGCAGGAGTCCCACAGTTTGAGGGGAGACTGAGGGAGGGGAGGATTCCCACAGTTTGAGGGGAGACTGAGGGAGGGGAGGAGTCGCACAGTTTGAGGGGAGACTGAGGGAGGGGAGGATTCCCGCAGTTTGAGGGGAGACTGAGGGAGTGGAGGAGTCCCACAGTTTGAGGGGAGACTGAGGGAGGGGAGGAGTCCCACAGTTTGAGGGGAGACTGAGGGAGGGGAGGAGTCCCACAGTTTGAGGGGAGGCTGAGGGAGGGGAGGAGTCCCACAGTTTGAGGGGAGGCTGAGGGAGGGGAGGAGTCCCACAGTTTGAGGGGAGACTGAGGGAGGGGAGGAGTCCCACAGTTTGAGGGGAGACTGAGGGAGGGGAGAGTCCCACAGTTTGAGGGGAGACTGAGGGAGGGGAGGAGTCCCACAGTTTGAGGGGAGACTGAGGGAGGGGAGAGGTCCCACAGTTTGAGGGTAGACTGAGGGAGGGGAGGAGTCCCACAGTTTGAGGGTAGACTGAGGGAGGGGAGGAGTCCCACAGTTTGAGGCGAGACTGAGGGAGGGGAGGAGTCCCACAGTTTGAGGCGAGACTAAGGGAGGGGAGGAGTCCCACAGTTTGAGGGGAGACTGAGGGAGGGGAGGAGCCCCACAGTTTGAGGGGAGACTGAGGGAGGGGAGGAGTCCCACAGTTTGAGGGGAGACTGAGGGAGGGGAGGAATCCCACAGTTTGAGGGGAGACTGAGGGAGGGGAGGAGCCCCACAGTTTTAGGGGAGACTGAGGGAGGGGAGGAGTCCCACAGTTTGAGGGGAGACTGAGGGAGGGGAGGAGCCCCACAGTTTGAGGGGCGACTGAGGGAGGGGAGGAGTCCCACAGTTTGAGGGTAGACTGAGGGAGGGGAGGAGTCCCACAGTTTGAGGGGGAGACTGAGGGGGGGAGGAGACCCACAGTTTGAGGGGGAGACTGAGGAAGGGGAGGAGTCCCACAGTTTGAGGGGGAGACTGAGGGAGGGGAGGAGTCCCACAGTTTGAGGTGCTGGGAAAGATTGAGTTACAGTCAGAGGATTATGTGAAACTATTTAATTGAAGCTTCCGAGGAAGGAGAGAGGAATGAGTGGAGGGGATGGACTGACCAAAGTCGGAATGATAAAATGATTTCTGTAAGTAGGGCAACAATGAAATGACACAGCTACAATCCTGTGAGCCGAGAAGTGCGATTCTGCCCTGGGATTGTTCAGCCTGTGGCTGTGTCAGTGTGAGGTTTTCTGATTGAAAGATTTGTTCAAAGTGCCGGAGTGCGGCAGTGAGTCAGACACACTCCCCTTCCACCTCTGGCACCTGTCCGCCAAACCCTCCGAGCAAAGGGATGAAAGCCCCCTGTGGGCTGATTCAGAAAGGTTCACTATGAAAGGGGTTAGGGCGGTTCCAGTGGGCACACAATCTCCCTAATTCAACAACAACTGGTATTTATATATCGCCTTTAACGCAGTAAACCATCCCAAGGCGCTTCACAGGAGCGATTATCAAACAAAATGCGAGCCAGCCAAGGGTTAAAATGATAGGGATGGTGTCTCACGGTGAAGCAGGGTTCAATGGGAGGCTATCGGGATCACTGTTCCTGCTACAATCCGCCTCTCGCTTCCTGCAGGAGCAGCCTCAGTCGCCCTCACAATGTTTAAATATGCCGAGGGATCTTTCACCCCACGACTCCAGTGTGCACGGGGATTCCTGGCAGAAGACTTCTGGAACCAACCACAAACACGATCTGGATAGTGACAGGGCCTCGCACCATCGCACCACACAACACAGTAACGCTGTCTGACGTTTCGTAATTATCATGAATAATTCTCCCTCTTCGGTAACAAAATGATCTAAATCTTTAATCAGAGCTGTCACCTGAGACCAAGTCCCAGGGGGTGATATTTCCCAGTGAGAGTCTCTGGCCTCACCTCACATCAACACACAAACACGGCTCAAAGTGGCAAGGTACATCCATCATAGGAACAGAGAGGCCATTCAGCCCCTCAAGTATGTTACACAGGAACAGGAGGAGGCCATCCAGCCCCTTGAGCCTGTTACACAGGAACAGGAGGAGGCCATTCAGCCCCTCAAGCCTGTTATACAGGAACAGGAGGAGCCCATTCAGCCCCTCGAGCCTGTTACACAGGAACAGCAGGAGGCCATTCAGCCCCTCGAGCCTGTTACACAGGAACAGCAGGAGGCCATTCAGCCCCTCGAGCCTGTAACACAGGAACAGGAGGAGGCCATTCAGCCCCTCGAGCTTTCGATGGGGCAGTGTAGCAGGAGCTTTACTCTGTATCTAACCCGTGCTGTACCTACCCTGGGAGTGTTTGATGGGACAGTGTAGAGGGAGCTTTACTCTGTATCTAACCCATGCTGTACCTGCCCTGGGAGTGTATGATGGGACAGTGTAGAGGGAGCTTTACTCTGTATCTAACCCATGCTGTACCTGCCCTGGGAGTGTATGATGGGACAGTGTAGAGGGAGCTTTACTCTGTATCTAACCCGTGCTGTACCTGCCCTGGGAGTGTTTGATGGGACAGTGTAGAGGGAGCTTTACTCTGTATCTAACCTGTGCTGTACCTGCCCTGGGAGTGTTTGATGGGACAGTGTCGAGGGAGCTTTACTCTGTATCTAACCCATGCTGTACCTGCCCTGGGAGTGTATGATGGGACAGTGTAGAGGGAGCTTTACTCTGTATCTAACCCGTGCTGTACCTGCCCTGGGAGTGTTTGATGGGACAGTGTAGAGGGAGCTTTACTCTGTATCTAACCCGTGCTGTACCTGCCCTGGGAGTGTATGATGGGACAGTGCAGAGGGAGCTTTACTCTGTGTCTACCCCGTGCTGTACCTGCCCTGGGAGTGTTTGATGGGACAGTGCAGAGGGAGCTTTACTCTGTATCTAACCCGTGCTGTCCCTGCCCTGGGAGTGTTTGATGGGACAGTGTAGAGGGAGCTTTACTCTGTATCTAACCCGTGCTGTACCTGCCCTGGGAGTGTTTGATGGGACAGTGTAGAGGGAGCTTTACTCTGTATCTAACCCGTGCTGCACCTGCCCTGGGAGTGTTTGATGGGACAGTGTAGAGGGAGCTTTACTCTGTATCTAACCCGTGTTGTCTCTCACAGCATCAAATTAGCACTGATATTCTCGTGATCCTTGGCCCCGAGCTCCACTTGCGATCCACTAGTCACTAGATCACTAGTCTAGTGGGGAAGCGTAGTCTTGACGGCAGAGAGGTCTGGGAATTTGGGAGCTAAGTTTAAGTGAAGAGCCAGTGCTCACTGAGAACAAAGAACAGGCATGGTCGGGGGATGGGCAGTGGGCTCAGGTAACTTTAACCTTGCAGCTTGAACTTGCAGTTAGGGATAAAATGCACCCACTATTAGAGCCAGGGGAACTTAAACAGCAGAAGAGAGGAGAGACTGTGGGGTGAAAAGAGCAAAGAATGACAACGGATGGCAAAGGATCTCCCTAGGGAGCTGCCCACCCAGGAGCCATCTTGTAAAAGAAACGGTTCCAGGCACGTCGTGGTTGTCGGCTAGCTGCTGGATCTCCTGCGCTTTCTCCACCCACCATCTGTTCTTTAGGTCGTGAGTTTTTTGTTGGACCTCGGCCTTCAGGCATCTGTAGAGCTGCTTTCTTGCTCTCGAGTTCTGTTGCTGTTTCCAGATCAGAAATGCCTTGCGCTTGCGGCTTATTAGCTCCTGGATCTCCTGGTCATTCTCGTCGAACCAGTTTAGTGTTTCCTGGTCGAGTGACCGAGCGTCTCTTCACAGGTGCTGATTATGGAGGCCTTGAGTGCAGACCAGGCGCTGTGGACACTCTGTGTCTTTGCATCACTGGGAATCGCCAGGTTGAAAAAAAAACGGTTCCACCACAGACCCAATGCACGTACGGACCGGGGTCAAGCAAGGCTGTGTCATCGCACCAACGCTTTTCTCGACCTTCCTTGCTGCAATGCTCCATCTCACCCTCAGTAAGCTCCCCGCTGGAGTGGAGCTAATTTACAGAACAAACGGGAAACTGTTCAACCTCCGTCGCCTCCAGTCCAGATCCAAGGTCGTCCCATCCTCTGTCGTCGAATTACAGTATGCAGACGTCGCTTGCGTCTGCGCTCACTTAGAGGTCAAACTCCAAACCATCGTCAACACGTTCACCGAAGCGTACGAGAGCATGGGCCTTACACTAAATATCCGTAAGGCAAAGGTCCTCTACCAACCTGCCCCCGCCACACAGTGCTGCCCCCCGATCATCAAAATCCACCACAAGGCCTTGGACAACATGGACCACTTTCCATACCTCGGGAGCCTACTGTCAATAAGGGCAGACGTTGACAACGAAGTCCAACACCGCCTTCAGTGTGCCAGTGCAACCTTCGGTCGCCTGAGGAAGAGAGCGTTTGAAGACCAGGACCTCAAACCCGGCACGAAGCTCATGGTCCACAGAGCAGCAGTGATACCCGCCCTGCTAAATGCCTCAGAGACATGGACCATGTACAGCAGGCACCTCAAAGCACTGGAGAGGTACCACCAACGCTGCCTCCACAAGATCCTGCAAATCCATTGACAGGATAGGCGCACCAACGTCAGTGTTCTCGCTCAGGCCAACATCCCCAGCATCGAAGCTTTGACCATGCTCGATCAGCTCCGATGGACGGGTCACATTGACCGCATGCCCGATACGAGACTCCCAAAACAAGCGGTCTACTCGGAGCTCCGACACGGCAAGAGAGCCCCAGGTAGGCAGAGGAAATGCCTCAAGGACACCCTCAAAGTCTCCTTGAAAAAGTGTAACATCCCCACCAACACCTGGGAATCCCTGGCCCAAGACTGCACAAAGTGGAGGAGAAGCATCCAGGAAGGCGCCGAACACCTCGAGTCTCTTCGCCGGGAGCAAGCGGAAGCCAAGAACAAACAGCGCAAGGAGCGCACGTCAACCCAAGCACCCCACCCACCGGCCCCTTCAACCACCGTCTGCCCCACCTGTGACAGAGACTGTAGGTCCCACATTGGACTCATCAGTCATCTGAAAACTCATTTTTAATATGGAAGCAAGTCATCCTCGGTTCTGAGGGACTGCCTAAGAAGAAGGATCTAACCCATGCTGTACCTGCCCTGGGAGTGATTGATGGGACAGTGTAGAGGGAGCTTTACTCTGTATCTAACCTGTGCTGTACCTGCCCTGGGAGTGTTTGATGGGACAGTGTAGAGGGAGCTTTACTCTGTATCTAACCCGTGCTGTACCTGCCCTGGGAGTGATTGATGGGACAGTGTAGAGGGAGCTTTACTCTGCATCTAACCTGTGCTGTACCTGCCCTGGGAGTGTTTGATGGGACAGTGTAGAGGGGGCTTTACTCTGTATCTAACCCAGCAGTCCCGGCCCTGGGAGTGTTTGATGGGACAGTGTAGAGGGAGATTTACTCCGTATTTACAGAAATTAGAGACGCGTGCAATAAGGGCACAGCAGTTATCATGGGTGACTTTAATCTTCATATAGATTGGGCTAACCAAATTAGTAACAATACTGTGGAGGATGAATTCCTAGAGTGTGTACGGGTTAGTTTCCTGGACCAATATGTGGAGGAACCAACTAGAGATCAGGCAATCCTAGACTGGGTATTATGTAATGAGAAAGGATTAATTAGCAATCTTGTGCGAGGCCCCTTGGGGAGGAGCGATCATAATATGATAGAATTCTTCATTAAAATGGAGAGTGAAGTATTTGACTCAGAGACTAGGGTCCTGAATTTAAATAAAGGAAACTACGATGGTATGAGGCGCGATTTGGCTAGGATGGATTGGGGAACGTCACTTAAAGGGTTGACGGTGGATAGGCAATGGCAAACATGTAAAGATCGCATGGATGAACTACAGAATTTGTTCATCCCTGTTTGGCATAAAAATAAAATACAAAAGGTGACTCAACTGTGGCTAACAAAGGAAATTAGGAATAGCATAAGATCCAAGGAGAGGACATATAATTTGGCTAGAAAAAGCAGCAAACCTGAGGATTGGGAGCAGTTTAGGATTCAGCAAAGGAGGACAAAGAGATTAATTAAGAGGGGGAAAATAGAGTATGAGAGTAAGCTTGCAGAGAACATAAAACAGACTGTAAAAGCTTCTATAGATATGTGAAGAGAAAAAGATTGGTGAAGTCAAGCGTAGGTCCCTTGCAGTCAGAATCAGGGGAATTTATAATGGGGAATAAAGAAATGGCAGACCAATTAAATAGATACTTTGGGTCTGTCTTCACAAAGGAGGACACAAATAACCTCCCAGAGATGTCAGGAAACATAGGGTCTAATGAGGGAGGAATTGAATAAAATCAGTATTTGTAGGGAAATTGATGGGATTGAAGGCCGATAAATCCCCAGGGCCTGATAATCTACATCCTAGGGTACTTAAGGAAGTGGACCAAGAAATAGTAGATGCATTGCTGGTCATCTTCCAAAATTCTATAGACTCTGGAACAGTTCCCATGGATTGGCGGGTAGCTAATGTTACCCCACTATTCAAAAAGGGTGGTAGAGAGAAAACGGGGAATTACAGACCGGTAAGCCTGACACCGGTAGTGGGGAAAATGCTAGAGTCCATTATAAAAGATGTAATACCAGAGCATTTGCAAAACAGTGACAGGATCGGACAAAGTCAACAAAAGGTAAATCGTGCTTGACTAATCTACTGGAATTTTTTGAGGATGTAACTGGTAGAATAGATAAGTGAGAAGCAGTGGATGTGGTGTATTTGGACTTTCAGAAGGCTTTCGATAAGGTCCCGCATAAGAGATTAGCGTGCAAAGTTAAAGCACATGGGATTGGGGGCAACGTACCGTCTTGGATAGAGAACTGGTTGGCAGACAGGAAGCAAAGCGTTGGAATAAACGGGTCCTTTCCCGAGTGGCAGGCAGTGACTAGTGGGGTACCGCAGGGATCGGTGCTAGGACCCCAGCGATTCACAATATATATTAATGATCTAGACGAGGGAACTAGATGTAATATCTCCAAGTTTGCAGATGACACAAAGCTGGGCGGGCGTGTGTGCTGTGAGGAGGATGCAGAGAAACTCCAGTATAATTTGGACAGGTTGGGTGATTGGGCTGATGCATGGCAAATGCAGTATAATGTGGATAATTGCGAGGTTATCCACTTCGGTGGCAAAAACAGGGAGACAGATTATTATCTGAAATGTAATCGATTGGGAAAAGGGGAAGTGCAACGAGACCTGGGTGTCCTTGAGCACCAGTCGCTGAAGGTAAGCATGCAGGTGCAGCAGGCGGTTAAGAAGGCAAATGGTATGTTGGCCTTCGTAGCGAGAGGGTTTGAGTACAGGAGCAAGGATGTCTAGCTGCAGTTGTACAGGGCCTTGGTGAGACCGCACCTTGAGTATTGTGTGCAGTTTTGGTCGCCTTATCTGAGGAAGGATGTTCTTGCCATGGAGGGAGTGCAGCGAAGATTCACCAGACTGATACCTGGGATGGCAGGAATGAAGTATGAGGAGAGATTGGGTCGATTGGGTTTATACTCGCTGGAGTTTAGAAGAATGAGAGGGGATCTCATTGAAACTTATAAATTTCTAACAGGACTGGACAGACTGGATGTAGGAAGGGTGTTCCCGATGGCCGGGGAGTCTAGAACCAGGGGTCACAGTCTAAGGATAAGGGGTAAGCCATTTAGGACAGAGATGAGGAATTTCTTCACCCAGAGAGTGGTGAACCTGTGGAATTCTCTACCACAGAAGGCAGTGGAGGCCAATTCATTAAATATATTCAAGAAGGAGTTGGATATATTTCTTGAGGCTAAAGGGATCAAGGGATATGGGGAGAAAGCAGGGACAGGGTACTGAATTTGGATGATCAGCCATGATCTCATTAAATGGCGAAGCCGGCTCGAGGGGCCAAATGGCCTACTCCTGCTCCTATCATCCATGTCTCTATGTATCTAACCCGTGCTGTACCTGCCCTGGGAGTTTTTGATGGCACAGTGTAGAGGGAGCTTTACTCTGTATCTAACCCGTGCTGTACCTGCCCTGGGAGTTTTTGATGGCACAGTGTAGAGGGAGCTTTACTCTGTATCTAACCCGTGCTGTACCTGCCCTGGGAGTGTTTGATGGGACAGTGTAGAGGGAGTTTTACTCTGTATCTAACCCGTGCTGTACCTGCCCTGGGAGTGTTTGATGGGACAGTGTAGAGGGAGTTTTACTCTGTATCTAACCCGTGCTGTACCTGCCCTGGGAGTGTTTGATGGGACAGTGTAGAGGGAGTTTTACTCTGTATCTAACCCGTGCTGTACCTGCCCTGGGAGTGTTTGATGGGGACAGTGCAGAGGGAGCTTTACTCTGTATCTAACCCGTGCTGTACCTGCCCTGGGAGTGTTTGATGGGGCAGTGTAGAGGGAGATTTACTCTGTATCTAACCCGTGCTATACCTGCCCTGGGAGTGTTTGATGGGACAGTGTAGAGGGAGCTTTACTCTGTATCTAGCCCGTGCTGTACCTGCCCTGTGAGTGTTTGATGGGGACAGTGTAGAGGGAGCTTTACTCTGTATCTAACCCGTGCTGTACCTGCCCTGTGAGTGTTTGATGGGGACAGTGTAGAGGGAGCTTTACTCTGTATCTAACCCGTGCTGTACCTGCCCTGGGAGTGTTTGATGGGTGTGGTAAACCACTTTTATCGTTCACTATCGTTACACTATGGTTATCACTGTTCATATCGTTACACTATGGTTATCACTGTTTATATCGTTACACTGTGGTTATCACTGTTTACACTGTTGTATCACAACACAAGGTTACCTCTTGCCACGCTGTTATACCTGAGCTGACCACAGCTGACTCTGCCCATGGCTCCGTCTGCCTGCCCAGGTATAAAGGTGGTCGACTGGCTGGTATTCCTCCTTGTTGGATCCGATCACCCACGAGGGTGGGCTCTGTTATTTAGCCAATAAAAACCTATAGTTACTAACTTAACTCGTCGCTTTTCATGAACTGAATTGATAGGTATATCAATTTTATTGGCGAAATTTTGAAATGTCTGTACTGGAGCAGCCAAACGACCAGCCAAACGTACAGCCCCAGCCAAACGGCCAGCTACAACAGCCCCAGCAGCCAGCCTGGCTGTGAGCCCTCCGACCGCCGTACCTGGATCTAAACCCACAGGCTGCGAATTCAGCCCTCGACTTCGAACACTGGCTGAGCTGCTTCGAAGCCTACCTGGGAGAATCCGGCGTGCCTCCGGTATCCAAACTAAGAGTTCTGACCGCCCAGGTGAGCCCTAAAGTATTTGCACTCATCCGGGACATTGCTACATACGAGGACGCCCTCAACCTGCTAAAAGAGCAGTACCGGAGCCCTGTAAACTCAATGTACGCCAGGCATCTCCTAAGATCCCGCTCGCAACAGCCAGGAGAGTCGGTTGATTATTTCTTACGGGCGCTGCAAATGCTCGGCAGGGACTGTGACTTTAAAGCCGTAACAGCTGCAGAACATACCGATGGAAATATCCGCGATGCCTTCGTGAAAGGCCTTCGGTCAGACTACTCACGGCAAAGACTGCTGGAATCAAAGGACCTCGACCTGAAAACAGCTGCTATCCTCGCTCGCTTCTTGGAAGTGGCCCATCGGGACCTCGAGGCGTACTCCAGGTACTGTGCTGCGCGACCCTGGGACTCGGGCCCGACTCCGGCCGCAATACCCCTCGCACCGCCGCCCCTGGGGCCTACCACAGCGTCGGTGTCCCGGAACCGATCGGGACCGCCACCCCCGGTACCGGCTGCGACATCGGAGCCCCGCGATCGGGCCGCCGGCTGCTTCTTCTGTGGCCAGGCGAAACACCCGAGGGCGCGCTGCCCTGCAAGAAACGCGACCTGCTCCGACTGCCACAAGAAAGGCCACTTCGCGAAGGCCTGCAGGGGGAAAGCCACAGACGCCAGCAGTGCCTCATGCGAGTTGTGGGGGCGGCCATCTTTCATCAAGGCCACAGATGCCAGCATCACCTCGTGTGAGTCATGGGGGCGGCCATCTTTGATCAAGGCCACCGACGCCGGCAGTGCCTCATGTGAGTTGTGGGGGCGGCCATCTTCTCCGCCATTTTGTTCAACGTCGTGGGCGCCGCCATTTTGTTCACCACACTCGACCGCCACCTTGTCTCCAGACCCGACCACCGCCTCACCCGCAGACTACAGCAGCTCGCTCAGCCATACACTAGCCTCCGTCACACTTGACCAAGCTCGCCCGCATCACCTGTCCAAGTCCATGATGGACATCAAAGTAAACGGCCACGCCACGACCTGCCTGTTCGACAGCGGAAGCACGGAGAGTTTCATCCATCCAGACACGGTGAGCCGCTACTCCCTCACTGTCCGGCCAACGCGCAACCGGATCTCGATGGCGTCGAGGTCCCATTCAAGACATCAGCGGCTACTGTGTTGTGACCCTGTCGGTTAGGGGCACGGAGTATAAAAATTTTAAACTTCTCGTCCTGCCCCAGCTCTGCGCTGCCGTCCTACTAGGGCTGGATTTCCAATGCCACCTCCAAAGTGTCACCTTGGCATACGGTGGATCCCTCCCGCCCTCACAGTCTAGAACCAGCAATTCCTAAACCGCCCACCGCGTACCACCTGCGGCCGATCCACCCTCAAAGTCCCGCCCCCCTCCCTGTTCGCTAACCTCACCCGCGACTGTAAACCCGTCGCTACCAAGAGCAGGCGGTACAGCGCCGGGGACAGAGCTTTTATTTGCTCCGAGGTGCAGCGACTCCTGAAGGAGGGCATCATCGAGGGAAGCAACAGCCCCTGGCGTGCCCAGGTCGTAGTCGTTAAGACCGGCGATAAACACCGCCTGGTCATCGACTACAGCCAAACCATAAACCGGTACACCCAGCTGGACGCATACCCCCTTCCCCGCATATCTGATATGGTCAATCAGATTGCACAGTACCGGGTATTCTCTACCATCGACCTTAAGTCGGCCTATCACCAACTCCCTATCCGCCCTGAGGACCGCCAGTATACCGCCTTCGAGGCGAATGGCCGCCTCTACCACTTCCTTAGGGTTCCCTTCGGCGTCACCAACGGGGTTTCGGTCTTCCAAAGGGAGATGGACCGGATGGTTGACCAGAACGGGCTGCATGCCACGTTCCCTTATCTAGATAACGTCACCATCTGCGGCCGCGACCGGCAGGACCATGATGTTAATCTGGAGAAATTCCTCCGTACGGCCCAACGGCTGAACCTCACCTACAATAAGGAGAAATGTGTGTTTAACACCTCGCACCTTGCCATCCTCGGCTGCGTAGTAGAGAACGGAGTCATCGGCCCCGACCCCGAAAGAATGCGCCCCCTCATGGAGCTTCCCCTCCCCCACTGTCCAAAGGCGCTGAAGAGAACCCTGGGGCTCTTCGCTTACTATGCCCAATGGGTGCCCAATTATGCGGACAAAGCCAGACCCCTCATGAAGTCCACCTCCTTCCCCCTGACAGCAGAAGCATGCGCAGCCTTCTCCCTCATAAAGGGAGACATTGCTAAGGCCACAATGCACGCGGTGGATGAGTCTATCCCTTTCCAAGTAGAGAGCGATGCATCCGACTTCGCCCTAGCTGCAACCCTTAACCAGGCGGGGAGTCCTGTGGCCTTCTTCTCAAGGACCCTCCAGGGCCCTGAGATCCGACACTCTTCTGTCGAGAAGGAGGCCCAGGCAATCGTGGAGGCAGTACGACGCTGGAGGCATTACCTGGCAGGCAAACGATTTACCCTCCTCACCGACCAGCATTCGGTCGCTTTTATGTTTAATAACAAGCTGAGGGGCAAAATCAAGAACGACAAGATCTTGAGGTGGAGAATTGAGCTCTCCACCTACGATTACGATATCTTGTACCGGCCTGGTAAACTGAACGAGCCCCCAGATGCTCTATCACGAAGTACATGCGCCAACGCGCAAATTGATAGACTGCAGACCCTCCACAACGACCTCTGCCACCCCGGGGTCACCAGACTTTACCACTTCATTAAGGCCCGCAACCTGCCCTACTCCATCGAGGAGGTCAGGACCATGACCAGGAACTGCCAAACCTGTGCCGAATGCAAACCGCATTTCTATAGGCCGGACAGAGCAAGCCTGATCAAGGCCACCCGCCCCTTCGAGCGCATGAGCATCGATTTTAAGGGGCCCCTCCCGTCCTCTGACCGTAATGTGTACTTCCTCAACATTATTGACGAGTACTCCCGTTTCCCCTTTGCCTTCCCCTGCCCAGACATGACCAGTACCACGGTCATCAAATGCCTGAACGACCTCTTCGCCTTGTTCGGGTTCCCGAACTATATACATAGCGACCGGGGCTCATCCTTCATGAGCGAGGAACTTCGCCAGTTCCTACTAGCGAGAGGTATTGCTGCAAGCAGGACCACCAGCTACAACCCCCGAGGGAACGGCCAGGTGGAAAGAGAGAACGCGACAGTCTGGAAGGCCGTTCTCTTAGCCTTAAAATCTAAGGGCCTCCCAACCTCTCGCTGGCAGGAAGTCCTCCCGGCAGCGCTGCATTCCATCCGGTCACTGCTTTGCACTGCCATTAACGCCACCCCCCATGAACGAATGTTTGTTTTCCCCAGGAAGTCGACTACGGGAACCTCGCTACCAACATGGCTGACTTCTCCGGGGCCCGTCTTGCTG
This sequence comes from Somniosus microcephalus, assembly GCF_052327205.1. NCBI lineage: Eukaryota > Metazoa > Chordata > Chondrichthyes > Squaliformes > Somniosidae > Somniosus > Somniosus microcephalus. The sequence goes on along the minus strand of NC_140990.1, from coordinate 342,575,253 downwards.
CGGAAGCACGTGAGGGCCCATAAAACGGACCCCCTGGTCGAGAGGGTGGACCTCCTGCACACCAACCCCCAGTACGCCTATGTGGCATACCCAGACGGGCGGGAGGACACAGTGTCCTTACGAGACCTCGCACCCTCGGGCACCCCTGAGACACCACCGTTACCCCCCACCACTCCCCCAAATCCAGCCCCAGTAGACGGCATGCCGGAACCCCACGAGCCTTCGCCGACCACGCAGACACCAGCCTTAACTTCGAATACTACACCTCCACCGCCGCTGCTGCGCCGATCAGAAAGGCTTACGAGGCCTCCGGATAGACTGACATACCCGAACTGGTAGTACACTTCACCCCGCCGGACTCAAATTTAAACAAGGGGTGAATGTGGTAAACCACTTTTATCGTTCACTATCGTTACACTATGGTTATCACTGTTTATATCGTTACACTATGGTTATCACTGTTTACACTGTTGTATCACTACACAAGGTTACCTCTTGCCACGCTGTTATACCTAGGCTGACCACAGCTGACTCCGCCCATGGCTCCGCCTGCTTGCCCAGGTACAAAGGTGGTCGACTGGCTGGTATTCCTCCTTGTTGGATCCGATCACCCACGAGGGTGGGCTCTGTTATTTAGCCAATAAAAACCTATAGTTACGAACTTAACTCGTCGCTTTTCATGAACTGAATTGATAGGTATATCAATGGGGCAGTGTAGAGGGAGATTTACTCTGTATCTAACCCGTGCTGTACCTGTCCTGGGAGTGTTTGATGGGACAGTGTAGAGGGAGATTTACTCTGTATCTAACCCGTGCTGTACCTGCCCTGGGAGTGTTTGATGGGACAGTGTAGAGGGACCTTTACTCTGTAATCTAACCCGTGCTGTACCTGCCCTGGGAGTGTTTGATGGGTCAGTGTAGAGGGAGCTTTACTCTGTATCTAACCCATGCTGTACCTGCCCTGGGAGTGTTTGATGGGACAGTGTAGAGGGAGCTTTACTCTGTATCTAACCCGTGCTGTACCTGCCCTGGGAGTGTTTGATGGGGCAGTGTAGAGGGAGATTTACTCTGTATCTAACCCGTGCTGTACCTGCCCTGGGAGTGTTGATGGGACAGTGTAGAGGGAGCTTTACTCTGTATCTAACCCGTGCTGTACCTGCCCTGGGAGTGTTTGATGGGGACAGTGTAGAGGGAGCTTTACTCTGTATCTAACCTGTGCTGTGCCTGCCCTGGGAGTGTTTGATGGGACAGTGTAGAGGGAGCTTTACTCTGTATCTAACCCATGCTGTACCTGCCCTGGGAGTGTTTGATGGGACAGTGTAGAGGGAGCTTTACTCTGTATCTAACCCGTGCTGTACCTGCACTGGGAGTGTTTGATGGGACAGTGCAGAGGGAGCTTTACTCTGTATCTAACCCGTGCTGTACCTGCCCTGGGAGTGTGTGATGGGACAGTGTAGAGGGAGCTTTACTCTGTATCTAACCCGTGCTGTACCTGCCCTGGGAGTATTTGATGGGACAGTGTAGAGGGAGCTTTGCTCTGTATCTAACCCGTGCTGTACCTGCCCTGGGGAGTGTGTGAATGGACAGTGTAGAGGGAGCTTTACTCTGTATCTAACCCGTGCTGTACCTGCCCTGGGGAGTGTTTGATGGGACAGTGTAGAGGGAGCTTTACTCTGTATCTAACCCGTGCTGTAACTGCCCTGGGGAGTGTGTGAATGGACAGTGTAGAGGGAGCTTTACTCTGTATCTAACCCGTGCTGTACCTGCCCTGGGAGTTTTTGATGGGACAGTGTAGAGGGAGCTTTACTCTGTATCTGACCCGTGCTGTACCTGTCCTGGGAGTGTTTGATGGGACAGTGTAGAGGGAGCTTTACTCTGTATCTAACCCGTGCTGTACCTGCCCTGGGAGTGTTTGATGGGACAGTGTAGAGGGAGCTTTACTCTGTATCCAACCTGTGCTGTACCTGCCCTGGGAGTGTTTGATGGGACAGTGTAGAGGGAGCTTTACTCTGTATCTGACCCGTGCTGTACCTGCCCTGGGAGTGTTTGATGGGACAGTGTAGAGGGAGCTTTACTCTGTATCTAACCCGTGCTGTACCTGCCCTGGGAGTGTTTGATGGGACAGTGTAGAGGGAGAGAGTAAGGAATAAAGAATGGTAGCAAATTAAAACACCAGTAATGTAATGCTAGTGAGAGGGAGTTTCTGTTTCCAGAACAATGTTCTTCTCATGATCTGCATGACAGAAGCGAGGGAGCAGCTCAGTGGAGATACGGCAACGGCCAGGATGTGTGAGGGAAGTTCACCTCCCCCAGCTCCGAGGGATTGTGTGCAATAACCAAGAGCCTGGGATTGGCCAGTCCGCCCAACTCTCACCAACGCCCCATCTTCGCTCAAGGACAACAACAAGAGTGGGAAAATACCAGACCATAAACCTCAAGGGCACCTCCTTCACTGGATGCTGCTAATCCATGGGAAACCTATCTGCAAGAATGACTAGAAATTATTTACATTTAAACTCTCTCCCAGCACCACAACATCCCTTTGAAAGGTATTATTTTCTGCAGTTTGAAATCCTTTTTTTCGAAGATTCTCTCTGAACACAGGAACAGGAGGCGGCCAATCTGCCCCTCGAGCCTGTTACACAGGAACAGGAGGAGGCCATTCAGCCCCTCGAGCCTGTTACACAGGAACAGGAGGAGGCCATTCGGCCCCTCGAGCCTGTTACACAGGAACAGGAGGAGGCCATTCAGCCCCTCGAGCCTGTTACACAGGAACAGGAGGAGGCCATTCAGCCCCTCGAGCCTGTTACACAGGAACAGGAGGAGGCTATTCAACCCCTCCAGCCTTTTCCACCATTCAATCAGATCATGGCTGATCTGTACCTCACCTCAATTACCCACCTTTGCTCCGTATCCCTCGATACCTTTACGCAGCAAGAATCTATCGATCCAAGTCTGAGTTGCAGATTTCCACCACCCTTTGTGTGAAGAAGTGCTTCCTGACATCACCCCTGAACGGCCTGGCTCTAATTTTAAGGTTACTCCCCCCACCAGAGGAAATAGTTTCTAAGGTCCTGTTAGAGATTCACTAAGGCCTGTTAATGATGGCAAGTAATGAGAATCAGGAACAAATCTTCTCTTGTATGGAACTCTCAATCCTTGGCACTTTGAGTTTCACTGGAGGGGATTGCAAGGACCTTGATCCGAGTTGGAATCAGTTTCCCCTACAATCTAACAAAGAAATACACAGGGGCAATTACTGCCGGCAAGCTCCCAGTGTTTCAGATGAACATAAATTACGTCATCCCCAAACTGCTACACATTTACACTTTGCTCATTTTTAACTTTCTAAAGAGCACAGAGATCAGGGACAATAAATAACGGCCTTTGAGTCAGGACAGTTTGAGACAGAGCTGATCAGCGGTCCTCGCCATCTGTCGCATTAACACCTCCCCCTCTCTCCAACTTTGTGTATTTACAAAAACCAACATTCATGTCAATCGTCATAAACTTTTATTCGTTAGTTTATCAGGAGCGGTTCCCACGGCACTGCGGGAACAGTAACTGTGGCGGGAATCAGCAGGAGAGTGAGCGCAGAGCGGGTGAAGGAGAATCTCACAGACTCACTGAAAACCGGACAGAATGTGGAATGAGCGGAACACAGAGAGAACCTGTAACCCCTTCACCACTGACACACTTTAACCCCTTCACCACTGACACAGCTGTAACCCCTTCACTACTGACACACTTTAACCCCTTCACTACTGACACACCTGTAACCCCTTCACCACTGACACACTTTAACCCCTTCACCACTGACACACTTTAACCCCTTCACTACGGACACAGCTGTAACCCCTTCACTACTGACACACTTTAACCCCTTCACTACTGACACACTTTAACCCCTTCACTACTGACACACTTTAACCCCTTCACTACTGACACACTTTAACCCCTTCACTACTGACACACTTTAACCCCTTCACTACTGACACACTTTAACCCCTTCACTACTGACACACTTTAACCCCTTCACTACTGACACACTTTAACTCCTTCACTACTGACACACTTTAACCCCTTCACTACTGACACACTTTAACCCCTTCACTACTGACACACTTTAACCCCTTCACTACTGACACAGCTTTAACCCCTTCACCACTGACACATCTGTAACCCCTTCACTGACACATTTTAACCCCTTCACTACTGACACACTTTAACCCTTCATTACTGACACACCTGTAACCCTTTCACTACTGACACATTTTAACCCTATCACTACTGACACAACTGGAAACCCTTCATTACTGACACACTTTAACCCGTTCACTACTGGCACACCTGTAACCCCTTCACGTCTGGCACACTTGTAAACCCTTTCACTACTGACACATCTGTAACCCTTTCACTACTGACGCATGTAACCATTTCACTACTAACACACCTGTAACCCCTTCACTACTGACACACTTGTAACCCTTTCACTACTGGCACACCTGTAACCCCTTCACTACTGACACATGTAACCCTTTCACTACTGACACATGTAACCATTTCACTACTGACACATCTGTAACCCTTTCACTACTGAAGCACCTGTTACTCTTTCACTACTGAGATACCTGTACCACATTCACGACTGACACACTTGTAACCCTTTCACTACTGCCACACCTGTAAACCTTTGCCTACTGACACACCTGTAACCCCTTCACGACTGATGCACTTGTAGCCGTTTCACTACTGACACACCTGTAACCCATTCACTACTGACACACCAGTAACACCCTCTCAACTGACACACCTGTAACCCTTTCATGACTGACACATCTGTAACACCTTCACTACTGACACACCTGTAACACCTTCACTACTGACACACCTGTAACCCCTTCGCTACTGACACACCTGTAACCACTTCACTACTGACACACCTGTAACCCCTTCACTATAGACACACTTTAACCCCTTCACTACTGACACACTTGTAACCCCTTCACTACTGACACACCTGTAAGCCCTTCACTATTGACACACTTTAACCCTTTCACTACTGACACACTTTAACCCCTTCACTACTGACACACCTGTAACCCCTTCACTACCGACACACCTGTAACCCCTTCACTACTAACACACCTGTAACCCCTTCACTACTGACACACCTTGAAGGTTGTAATCTCTGGATTACTCCCAGTGCCACGTGATAGTAAGTATAGGAATGGGAGGATAGAGCAGATGAATGCGTGGCTAAAGAGTTGGTGTAGGGGGGAGGATTTTACTTTCCTGGATCACTGGGCCTGCTTCTGGGAAAGGTGGGACTTGTACAAGTCGGACGGGTTGCACCTGAACCAGAGCGGGACAAATATCCTTGCGGGGAGGTTTGCTAGCACTGTTGGGGGGGGGTTTAAACTAACTTGGCAGGGGGATGGGATACAGAGGGGAACTGAAATAGGGGGTGATGTGCTGCCAATTATAGAGAAAAAAACAAGTCAGCTTGGTAGACAGGGCAAATATATAAGGGCAAGGCTGGATGGCATCTATTTTAATGCAAGGAGTCTTGCAAATAAGGTGGATGAACTGAAGGTGTTGATAAACACATGGGAGTATGATATTGTTGCTATCACGGAGACATGGTTGAGGGAGGGGCAAGATTGGGAGCTCAATATTCCGGGGTACAGAATCTTCAGGCGAGACAGAGGGGGAGGTATAAGAGGAGGGGGTGTCGCAATATTAATTAAGGAGTCAATTACTGCAGTAAGGAGGGATGATATATTAGCAGGTTCCTCTAATGAGGCCATATGGGTGGAGCTTAAAAACAAAAAGGGGGCAAGCACTTTGCTGGGAGTGTACTATAGGCCTCCAAACAGTCAGGGGGAGATAGAGGAACAGATATGTAGGCAAATCTCAGAGAAATGTGCAAATAATAGGGTAATAATAATGGGGGATTTCAACTTCCCCAATATTAACTGGGATAGTCAGAGTGTGAAAGGCTCAGAGGGTGTAGAATTCTTAAAGTGCATCCAGGAGAGCTTTTTGAGCCAGCATGTAGAAAGTCCTACAAGAGAGGGGGCGGTACTGGACCTAATTCTAGGGAATGTGGCCGGCCAAGTGGAAAAAGTGCTAGTAGGTGAGCACTTTGGTGATAGTGACCATAATATGGTAAGATTTAAGGTGGTCATGGAAAAGGACAGGGATGGGCCGGAAATAAAGGTTCTAAATTGGGGGAAGGCCGATTTTAATAGGATAAGGCAGGATCTGGCCAAAATGGACTGGGATCAGCTACTTGTAGGAAAATCCGCATCGGAGCAATGGGAGGCTTTCAGAAGGGAGATTGAGATCATACAATGGCAACATGTTCCCGTAAAGGTCAAGAGTGGTTCCAAAAACCACAGGGAACCTTGGATGTCAGGGGATATATGAGAATGGATTAGGAAAAAAAGGAGGGCTTTTGGTAGATACAAAAGGCTAAAGACAGAGGAAGCCCTAGAGGAGTACAAAAAGTGCAGGGGGGTACTTAAAAAAGAAATTAGGAGATCAAGGAGGGGCCATGAAATAACACTGGCGAGCAAAATAAAGGAAAATCCTAAGATGTTTTATAAGTATATTAAGGGTAAGAGGATAACCAGGGAAAAAATAGGGCCCATTAGGGACAAAAGTGGCAATCTGTGTGTGGAGCCGGAAGATGTAGGAGGGGTTCTAAATGAATTTTTTGCATCTGTCTTCACTATGGAGAAGGACGATGTAGACATAGAAATAGGGCGGGGGGACTGCGATATGCTCGAACATATTAACATCGAGAGGGAGGAGGTATTGGTGGTTTTAGCTGGCCAAAAAATGGATAAATCCCCAGGCCCGGATGAAATGTATCCCAGGCTGCTGTGTGAGGCAAAGGAAGAGATTGCGGGGGCTCTAACACATATATTCAGGACCTCTCTGGCCACAGGGGATGTGCCAGAGGACTGGAGAACCGCTAATGTAGTACCATTATTCAAGAAGGGTAGTAGGGAAAAACCGGGGAACTACAGGCCAGTGAGCCTAACATCAGTGGTAGGAAAATTATTGGAAAAAATTCTGAGGGACAAAATTTGTCTCCACTTGGAGAGGCAAGGATTAATCAGGGATAGTCAACATGGCTTTGTCAAGGGAAGATCATGTCTGACTAATTTGATTGAATTTTTTGAGGGGGTGACTAGGTGTGTGGATGAGGGTAACGCAGTGGATGTGGTATACATGGATTTCAGTAAGGCCTTCGATAAAGTCCCGCACAGGAGACTGGTCAAGAAGGTAAGAGCCCATGGAATCCAGGGTGCCTTGGCACATTGGATACAAAACTGGCTTAGTGGCAGAAGGCAGAGGGTGATGGTCGAAGGTTGTTTTTGTGACTGGAAGCCTGTGGCCAGTGGGGTACCACAGGGATCGGTGCTGGGTCCCTTGCTGTTTGTGGTCTACATTAATGACTTGGATATGAATGTAAAAGGTATGATCAGTAAGTTCGCGGATGATACAAAAATTGGTAGGGTGGTGAATAGCGAGGAGGGTAGCCGCAGTCTGCAGGACGATATAGATGGGTTGGTCAGATGGGCGGAACAGTGGCAAATGGAATTTAACCCGGAAAAGTGCGAGGTGATGTACTTTGGGGGGACTAACAAGGCAAGGGAATACACAATGAATGGAAAGACCCTAGGCAAGACGGAGGGTCAGAGGGATCTGGGTGTGCAAGTACACAGATCCCTGAAGGCGGCGGAACAGGTGGATAAGGTGGTAAAAAAGGCATATGGGATACTTGTCTTCATTAGCCGAGGCATTGAATATAAGAGCAAGGAGGTTATGATGGAGCTGTATAAAACACTGGTTAGGCCACAGCTGGAATACTGTGTGCAGTTCTGGTCGCCACACTACAGGAAGGATGTGATCGCGTTAGAGAGGGTGCAGAGGAGGTTCACCAGGATGTTACCAGGGCTGGAGCGCTTCAGCTATGAAGAGAGACTGGGCAGATTGGGTTTGTTTTCCTTGGAGCAGAGGAGGCTGAGGGGGGACATGATTGAGGTGTACAAAATTATGAGGGGCATAGATAGGATGGATGCTGAGGAGCTTTTTCCCTTCGTAGAGGGGTCAATAACTAGGGGGCAAAGATTCAAGGTAAAGGGCGGGAGGTTTAGAGGGGATTTGAGAAAGAACTTTTTCACCCAGAGGGTGGTTGGAGTCTGGAACTCACTGCCTGAAAGGGTTGTGGAGGCAGAAACCCTCACAACATTTAAAAAGCATTTGGATGAGCACTTCAAATGCCATAGCATACAAGGCTACGGACCAAATGCTGGAATATGGGATTAGATTAGACAGGGCTTGATGGCCGGCGCGGACACGATGGGCCGAAGGGCCTCTATCCGTGCTGTATTACTCTATGACTCTATGACCTGTAACCCCTTCACTACTGACAGACCTGTAACCATTTCACGAAATTCACACCTGTAACCCTTTCACTACTGCCACACCCGTACCATGCTCACTACTGACACACCTGTAACCCCTTCACTACTGACACACTTGTAACACTTTCACTACTGACACATGTAACCATTTCACTACTAACACACTTGTAACCCCTTCACTATTGACACACCTGTAACCCCTTCACTACTCACCACTGACACACTTGTAACCCTTTCACTACTGACACATGTAACCATTTTACTACGGACACATCTGTAACCCTTTCACTACTGAAGCATCTGTAACTCTTTCACTACTGATATACCTGTACCACGTTCACTACTGACACACCTGTAACCCTTTCACTACTGACCGACCTGAAACCCGTCCACTACTGACACGCCTGTAACCCTTTCACTATTGACACACCTGTATCACTTTCAGTACTGACACACCTGTAACCCCATCACTACTGACACACCTGTAACCCCTTCACTATTGGTACAACTGTAACCCTTTCACTACTGACACACCTGCATCCATTTCACTGCTGGCACACATTTAACCCTTTTACTACAGACAGACCTGTAAGCCTTTCACCACTGACACACCTGTACCACTTTCCCTACTGACACACCTGTAACCATCTCACCACTAACACACCTGTAACCCCTTCACTACTGACACACTTTAACCCCTTCACCACTGACACAGCTGTAACCCCTTCACTACTGACACACCAGTAACCCCGTCACTACTGACACACCTGTAACCCCTTCACTATTGGCACAACTGTAGCCCTTTCACTACTGACACACCTGTAACCCCTTATCTACTGACACACTTTAACCCCTTCACTACTGGCACACTGTAATCCTTTCACTACTGACACACCTGTAACCCTTTCACTACTGACACACCAGTAACACATTCAGTACTGAAACACCTGTAACCCTTTCACTACTGACACACCAGTAACACCTTCACTACTGAAGCACCTGTAACCCTGTCACTTCTGACACCCCTGTAACCCCTTCACTGCTTACACACCTGTAACCAATTCACTACTGACACACCTGTAACCCCGTCACTTCTGACACACCTGTAACCCTTTCACTACTGACACACATGTAACCCCTTCACTACTGGCACACCTGTGATGCTTTAAATACTGACACACCTTTAACCCTTTCACGACTGACACACCTGCAAACCTTTCACTACTGACACACCTGTAACCCCTTATCTACTGACACACTTTAACCCCTTCACTACTGGAACACTGTAATCCTTTCACTACTGACACACCTGTAACCCTTTCACTACTGACACACCTGTAACCCTTTCACTACTGACACACCAGTAACACATTCAGTACTGAAACACCTGTAACCCTTTCACTACTGACACACCAGTAACACCTTCACTACTGAAGCACCTGTAACCCTGTCACTTCTGACACCCCTGTAACCCCTTCACTGCTTACACACCTGTAACCAATTCACTACTGACACACCTGTAACCCCGTCACTTCTGACACACCTGTAACCCTTTCACTACTGACACACCTGTAACCAATTCACTACTGACACACCTGTAACCCCGTCATTACTGACACACCTGTAACCTTTTCACTACTGACACACATGTAACCCCTTCACTACTGGCACACCTGTGATGCTTTAAATACTGACACACCTTTAACCCTTTCATGACTGACACACCTGCAAACCTTTCACTTCTGACACACCTGTATCCCTTCCACTACTGACACACCTGTAACCCTTTTACTACTGACACACCTGTAACCCCTTCACTACTGACACACCTGTAACCCCTTCACTACTGACACACCTGTAACCCCTTCACTACTGACACACCTGTTATCCTTTCACTTCTGACACACCTGTAACCCTTCCACTACTGGCACACCTGTAACCCTTCCACTACTGGCACACCTGTAACCCTTTCACTACTGACACACCTGTACCACTTTCCCTACTGACACACCTGTACCACTTGCACTACTGACACACCTGTGCCACCTTCACTACTGATGCAAATTTAACACTTTCACTACTAATGCACCAGTAACACCTTCAAAATGGACACATCTGTAACCCCTTCACTACTGACACACCTGTAACACCTTCACTACTGACACACCTGTACCACCTTCAACACTGACACACCTGTAACCCTTCCACTACCGACACATCTGTAACCCTATCACTACTGACACACCTGGAAACTCTTCACTCTTGACACGCCTGGAACCCTTTCACTACTGACACAAGTGTAACACCTTCAATACTGACAAACCTGTAACCCTTTCGCAACTGACACACCTGTATCTATTTCACTACTGACACAACTGTAATTCCATTACTACTGACACACCTACAACCCCTTCACCATTGGTACAACTCTAACCCTTTCAGTGCTGACACAACAGTAACCCCATCACTACTAACACACCTGTACCACCTTCAACACTGACACACCTGTAACCCTTCCACTACTGACACACCTGTTACCCTTTCACTACCAACACATCTGAAACCCTATCACTACTGACACACCTGGAAACTCTTCACTCTTGACACGCCTGGAACCCTTTCACTACTGACACACCTGTAACCCTTTCACTACTGACACACCTGTAACACCTTCACTATTGGCACAACTAGAACCCTTACATTACTGACACACCTGTAACCTTTTCACTACTGACACACTTTAACCCCTTCACTACTGACACACTTTAACCCTTTCACTACTGACACAGCTGTAACCACATTAGTACTGAGACACCTGTAACCCCGTCACCATTGACACACATGTAACTCCTTCGCTGTTGGCACAACTGTAACCCTTTCACTACTGACACAACAGTTACCCTGTCATTACTAACACACCTGTAACAGCTTCAATACTGACACAACTGCATCTCTTTCACTACTCACACACCTATATCCCTTTCACTACTGACACACCTGTAACCCCTTCACAACTGACACACCTGTAACCCTTTCACTACTGACACAACTGCATCCCTTTCACTACTGACACACCTGTAACCCCATCATTACTGACACACCTGTTACCCTTTCACTATGGACACACCTGTAACCCCTTCACTACTGAAACACCTGTAACACCTTCACTACTGACACACCTGTAACACCTTCACTACTGACACACCTGTAACCCTTTCAAAATTGACAAACCTGCATCCCTTCCATGACTGATAAACCTGTAACCCTTTCACAACTGACACACCCATATCAATTTCACTACTGACACAACTGTAATTCCATCACTACTGAGACACCAGTAACACCTTCACTATTGACATACCTCTAACTCTTTCACTATTGGCACAACTGTAACCCTCTCAGTACTAACACAACAGTAACCCCATCACTACTAACACACCTGTAACACCTTCAATACTGAGTCACTGACACACCTGTAACCATTTCACAACTGACACACCTGTAACCATTCCACTACTGACACACCTGGAACCCCTTCACTACTGACACACCTGGCACCCCTTCACTACTGACACACCTGTAACCCTTTCACTACTGACACACCTGGCACCCCTTCACTACTGACACACCTGTAACCCTTTCACAACTGACACACCTGTAACCCCATCACTACTGACACAGCTGTAACCCCTTCACTACTGACACATCTGTAACACCTTCACTATTGGCACAATTGTAACCAGTTCACAACTTACAAAACATTAACCCTGTCACTACTGACACACCTGTACCACCTTCAATACTGACACACCTGTAACCCTATCACTACTGACACACCTGTAACACCTTCACTATTGGCACAACTGTGGCATAGTGGTTAGCACTGTTGCCTCACAGCGCCAGGGACCCGGGTTCAAATCCGGCCTCGGGTGACTGTCTGTGTGGAGTTTGCACATTCTCCCCGTGTTTGCGTGGGTTTCCTCCGGGTGCTCCGGTTTCCTCCCACAGTCCAAAGATGTGCGGGTTAGGTTGATTGGCCATGATAAAAATTGACCCTTAGTGTTAGGGGGGATTAAATACGTGGGTTACGGGGATAGGGCTTGGGTGGGATGGCTGTCGGTGTAGGGACCGGGTGCTAGGGTTTGGATGATCAGCCATGATCTCGTTGAATGGCGGAGCAGGCTTGAAGGGCCGAATGGCCTACTCCTGCTCCTATCTTCTATGTTTCTATGTTTAACTGTAACCCTTACATTACTGACACACCTGTAACCCTTTCACTACTGGCACACCAGTAACACCTTCAGTACTGACATACCTCTAACCACTTCACGACTGACACACCTGTAACCCTGTAACTACTAACATAAGAACATACATAAGAAGTAGGAGCAGGAGTAGGCCATACGGCCCCTCGGGCCTACTCCGCCATTCAATAGGATCATGGCTGATCCGAACTTAGACTCACGTCCACTTCCCTGCCCGCTCCCCATAACCCCTAATTCCCTTATCTGCTAGGAAACTGTCTATCTCCGTTTTAAATTTATTTAATGTTGCAGCTTCCACAGCTCTCTGGGGTAGCAAATTCCATAGATTTACTACCCTCTGATGAAGAAGTTTCTCCTCATCTCAGTTTTGAAAGGGCAGCCCCTTATTCTAAGATTATGCCCCCTAGTTCTAGTCTCACCCATCAGTGGAAACATCCTCACCGCATCCACCCGATCAAGCCCCCTCACAATCTTATATGTTTCGATAAGATCGCCTCTCATTCTTCTGAACTCCAATGAGTAGATTCCCAACCTACTCAACCTTTCCTCATACGTCAACCCCCTCATCTCTGGAATCAACCGAGTGAACCTTCTCTGAACCGCCTCGAGAGCAAGTATATCTTTTCTTAAATATGGAAAGCAAAACTGCACGCAGTATCTCAGGTGTGGCCTCACCAATACCCTGTATAACTGAAGCAAGACTTCCCTGCTTTTATACTCCATCCCCCTTGCAATAAAAGCCAAGATTCCATTGGCCTTCCTGATCACCTGCCGTACCTGCATACTAACTTTTTGTGTTTCATGCACCAGGACCCCCAGATCCCTTTGTACTGTAGCACTTTGCAGTTTCTTTCCATTTAGATAATAACTTGCTCTTTGATTTTTTCTGCCAAAGTGCATCACCTCACACTTTCCAACATTATATTGCATCTGCCAAATCTCTGCCCACTCACTTAGCCTGTCTATGTTCTTTTGCAGGTTTTTGCAGGTTTTTGCAACATACCTGCAACACCTTCAATAACATCTGTAACCCTTTCACTACTGATACACCAGTGACCCCGTCACTACTGATACACCTGTAACCCTGTCACTACTGACACACTTGTAACCCCTTCACTATTGGCACACCTGTAACCCTTTCATTACTGACACATCTGCATCCCTTTCACTACTGACACACCTTTAACCCTTCCACTACTGACACATCTGTAACCCTTTCATGACTGACACAACAGTAAGCCCGTCACTACTGACACACCTGTGAACCTTTCACTACTGACACACCTGTAACAATTGCACTACTGACACAACTGTAACACCTTCAATACTGACACACCTGTAACTCCTTCACTACTGACACACCTGTAACCCTGTCACTACTAACACACCTGCAACACCTTCAACACTGACACACCTGTAACCCTTTCACTACTGACACACCTGCATCCCTTTCACTACCAACACACCTGTAACCCTGTCACTACTGACATGGCAGTAACCCCGTCACTACTGACACACTTGTAACCCCTTCACTATTGGCATAACTGCAACCCCTTCACTACTGACACACCTGTAACCCTGTCACTACTGACATACCTGCAACACCTTCAATACTGACACACCTGTAACCTTTTCACTACTGACACACCTTTAACCCCTTCACTACTGATACACCAGTAACCCCTTCACTACTGACACACCTGTAACCCTTTCACTACTGATACACCAGTAACCCCTTCACTACTGACAACCTGTAACCCCATCACTACTGCCACACTTGTAACCCCTTCACTATTGGCACAACTGTAACCCTTTCACTACTGACACACCTGTAACCCTTTCACTATTGGCACAACTGTAACCCTTTCACTACTGACACACCTGTAACCCTTTCACTACTGACACACCTGTAACCCTTTCACTGCTGATCTGATCCATTGGTTGTGGGAACGCTTAGCCCTGCCTATAACAAGCTGCCTCCGCTGTTTAGCACGTAGTCCTGTGTTGTAGCTGCGCCAGGTAGCCACTTCATTTCTCGGTACGCCTGGTGCTGCTCCTGGCATGGTCTCCTGTACTCCTCATTGAACCAGGGTTGGTCGCCTGACTTGATGGTAATAGTACTGAAGTAATTAATGGAACTGAAATCTGATAAATCCCCTGGACCTGATGGCCTACGTCCTAGGGTTTTGAAAGAGGTGGCTATAGAGATAGTGGATGCAATGGTTGTCATTTTCCAAAATTCCATAGATTCTAGAATGGTTCCCGCGGATTGGAGGGTAACAAATGTAACCTCACTATTTAAGAAAGGAGGGAGAGAGAAAACGGGGAACTACAGACCAGTTAGCCTGACATCAGTAGTAGGGAAAATGCTGGAATCTATTATTAAGGATGTGGTAACAGGGCACTTAGAAAATAATAATAGGATTGGGCAGAGTCAACACGGATTTATGAAAGGGAAATCGTGTTTGACAAATCTGTTGGAGTTTTTGAGGTTGTAACTAGCAGAATAGATAAGGGGGAACCAGTGGATGTGGTGTATTTGGATTTTCAGAAGGCAATCGATAAGGTGCCACACAAGAGGTTATTAAACAAAATGAGGGCTCATGGGATTGGGGTAATATACTAGCATGGATTGAGGATTGGTTAATGGACAGAAAACAGAGAGTAGTAATAAACGGGTCATTTTCATGTTGGCAGGCTGTAACTAGTGGGGTACCGCAAGGATCAGTGCTTGGGCCTCAGCTATTCACAATCTACATCAATGATTTGGATGAGGGGACCAAATGTAATATATTCAAGTTTGCTGATGATACAAAGCTGGGTGGGAATGTAAGTTGTGAGGAGGATGTAAGGAGGCTTCAAGGGGAGATAGACAGGCTAAATGAGTGGGCAAGAACATGGCAAATGGAATATAATGTGGAGAAAGGTGAAGATATCCACTTTGGTAGGAAAAATAGAAAAGCAGAGTGTTTTTTAAATGGTGAGAGATTGGGAAATGTTGGTGTTCAGAGGGACCTGGGTGTCCTTGTACACGAATCACTGAAAGTTAACATGCAGGTATAGCAAGCAATTAGGAAAGCAAATGGTATGTTGGCCTTTATTACAAGAGGATTTGAGTATAAGAGTAAAGACATCTTACTGCAATTATATAGGGCCCTGGTGAGACCACACCTGGAGTATTGTGGACAGTTTTGGTCTCCTTACCTAAGGAAGGATATACTTGCCATAGAGGGAGTGCAACGAAGGTTCACCAGACTGGTTCCTGGGATGGGGGGCTTGTCCTGTGAGGAGAGATTGAGTAGACTAGGCCTATATTCTCTAGAGTTTAGAAGAATGAGAGGTGATCTCATTGAAACATACAAAATTTTTACAGGGCTTGACAGGGTAGATGCAGGGAGGATGTTTCCCCTGGCTGGGGAGTCTAGAACCAGGGGTCACAGTCTCAGGATAAGGGGTCGGCCATTCAGGACTGAGATGAGGGGAAATTTCTTCACTCAGAGGGTGGTGAATCTTTGGAATTCTCTACCCCAGAGGGCTGTGGAGGCTCAGTCGTTGAGTATATTCAAGACAGAGATCGATAGATTTTTGGATATTAATGGAATCAAGGGATATGGGGATAGTGCGGGAAAGTGGAGATGAGGTCGAAGATCAGCCATGATCTTATTGAACGGCGGAGCAGACTCGAGGGTCGAATGGCCGACTCCTGCTCCTATTTCTTATGTAACCCTTTCACTAGTGACACATATGTAACCCTTACAGTCCCATTTACCCGCTGTGTACTGTACCTGTACAGGAGCTGACACTGCGATAGTGGTAATGTCACTGGACTAGTAATCCCGAGGCCTGGACTAATGATCCAGAGACGTGAGTTCAAATCCCACCACGGCAGCTGGGGAATTTAAATTCAGTTCATTAAATAAATCTGGAATAAAAAGCTGGTAATGGTGACCATGGACCTATCGGATTGTTGGAAAAACCCATCTGGTTCACTAATGTCCTTTAGGGAAGGAAATCTGCCGTCCTTACCCGGTCTGGGCCTATATGTGACCCCAGGCTCACAGCAATGTGGTTGACTCTTAACTGCCCTCTGAAATGGCCCAGCGAGACACTCAGTTGTAACAAACCGCTACAAAACAAAATAATAAGAATGAAACCGAACGGACCATCCGGCATCGACCTCGGCAGCAGCTACGGACATGGCAACGGCACACTCAGCCCAGTCAACCCTGCAAAGTCCTCCTCACCAACATCTGCGGACTTGTGCCAAAATTGGGAGAGCTGTCCCACAGACTGGTCAAGCAACAGCCTGACATAGTCACACTCACAGAATCATACCTTTCAGCCAATGTCCCAGACTCCTCCATCACCATCCCTGGGTATGTCCTGTCTCACCGGCAGGACAGACCCACCAGGGGTGGCGGCACAGTGGAAGACAGGCAGGAGGGAGTGGCCCTGGGAGTCCTCAACATTGACTTTTGACCCCATGAAGTCAATCATGGGCAAGGAAACCTCCTGCTGATTACCACCTACCGCCCTCCCTCAGCTGATGAATCAGTACTCCTCCATGTTGAACACCACTTGGAAGAAGCACCGAGAGTAGCAAGGGCGCAGAATGTACTCTGGGTGGGGGTCTTCAATGTCCACCACCAAGAGTGGCTCGGTAGCACCACTACTGGCCGAGCTGGCCGAGTCCTGAAAGAGATAACTGCCAGTCTGGACCTGCGACAGGTGGTGAGAGAACCAACACAAGAGAAAGACAGGGACAGGGTACTGAATTTGGATGATCAGCCATGATCTCATTGAATGGCGGAGCAGGCTCGAGGGGCCGAATGGCCTACTCCTGCTCCTATCTTCTATGTTTCTATGTTTCTAGCCAACTCACCTCTCATATCTATGTGATAGCAAAATACTGCAGTCCGTAAGGGTGACCCTGAGCTTCCGGTCGCCTGTCATTTCAATTCACCGCTCCATTCCCACTCGGACCTCACCGTCCTTGGCCTCTTGTACTGTTCCACGGAAGCTCAACGTAAACTCGAGGAACAGCACCTCATCTTCCGATTAGGCAGTCTGCAGCCTTCCGGTCTCAATATCGAGTTCAACAATTTCAGATCATAACCTCGGCCCCTATTTCATTTTCACTTATATTTTTCCACTCCTTTCCTTTCCCCCCCCCCCCCCCTTTCCTTTTGTTTCTCTCTCACACCTGGCAGCTATCTTTTGCCCTGCCAGTACACTTTACACCTAATCACAGCCTATTACCATCTCGTCTAGCTTCTAATCTCTTTTACTTCTTTTGGTTCTTTTATTCTTTTGTCCGATCGCAGCCCTGCCTTCGATCTAGTTCCTTTTCTCTCCAGTTTTGAAGAAGGGTCAAACCCGAAACGTCAACTCAAATTTCTCTCCACGGATGTTGCCTGACTTGCTGAGTTTTTCCAGCATTTTCTGTTGTTATTTCTCATATCTATGTAATTGGCTTTATTTAAGTTTAAGACTCTAGTTTCAGACTTAGGCAAGTCACTCTCAAAATTAACGTGAAATTCTATCATATTATGATCACTCAGCCCCAGAGGATCTTTTACTATGAGATTGCTAATTAACCCTGCCTCATTACACAGTGCAAGATCTAAAATAGCCTGTTCCCTGGTTCGTTCCATAACATATTGTTCTAGGAAACTGTCCCGAATGCATTCCATCAACTCATCCTCCAGACTAACTTTGTCAATTTGATTTGTCCAGTCTATATGAAGATTAAAGCCCCCCAAGATTATTGCATTACCTTTGTTGCAAGCTCCTACTATTTCTTGATTAATCTTCTATCCAATGACTATTGGGGTACCGCAGGGATCGGTCCTAGGACCCCAGCTATTCACAATATATATAAATGATCTAGACGAGGGAACTAGATGTAATACAGGTAGACTATCCTTTATCCGAAAACCTCGGGACCAGCCGTGTTTAGGTTTTCGGAAAATTTCGGATTTCAGAAGGTATTTTAAAGACTGGGAAATTTGTCGGGGGTGGGTCGAGGTCGGCGGGGGTCGGGGTCGTGCGCACGACTTACGCTGAACGAAACCTTTCGGTTTTCAGAGGATTTCGGTTTTCGGAAGTGCGGATAAAGGATACACTATCCCTTATCCGAAAGGGTGGGGGGCCGGCGGGGGGTCGGGGTTGTGCGCACGACTTACGCTGAACGAAAAAACCTTCGGTTTTTAGAGGGTTTCGGTTTTCGGAAGTTCGGATAAAGGGTAGTCTACCTGTATCTCCAAGTTTGCAGACGACACAAAGCTGGGTGGGCGTGTGTGCTGTGAGGAGGGTGCCGAGAAACTCCAGGGTGATTTGGACAGGTTGGGTGATTGGGCAGACGCATGGCAGATGCAGAATAATGTGGATAAATGCGAGGTTATCCACTTTGGTGGCAAAAACAGGAAGGCAGATTATTATCTGAACGGCAATAGATTGGGAGAAAGGGAAGTGCAACGAGACCTGGGTGTCCTTGTGCACCAATCGTTGAAGGTAAGCATGCAGGTGCAGCAGGCAGTTAAGAAGGCAAATGGTATGTTGGCCTTCGTAGCGAGAGGGTTCGAGTACAAGAACAAGGATGTCTTGCTGCAGTTGTACAGGGCCTTGGTGAGACCACACCTTGAGTATTGTGTGTAGTTTTGGTCGCCTTATCTGAGGAAGGATGTTCTTGCCATGGAGGGAGTGCAGCGAAGATTCACCAGACTGATACCTGGGATGGCAGGAATGACGTATGAGGAGAGATTGGGTCGATTGGGCTTATACTCGCTGGAGTTTAGAAGAATGAGAGGGGATCTCATCGAAACTTATAAAATTCTAACAGGCTGCACAGGCTGGATGCAGGAAGGATGTTCCCGATGGCCGGGGAGTCCAGAACCAGGGGTCACAGTCTAAGGATAAGGGGTAAGCCATTTAGGACAGGGATGAGGAATTTCCTCACCCAGAGAGTGGTGAACCTGTGGAATTCTCTACCACAGAAGGCTGTGGAGGCCAATTCATTAAATATATTCAAGAAGGAGTTGGATATATTTCTTAAGGCTAAAGGAATGAAGGGATATGGGGAGAAGGCAGGGACAGGGTACTGAATTTGGATGATCAGCCATGATCTCATTAAATGGCGGAGAAGGCTCGAGGGGCCGAATGGCCTACTCCTGCTCCTATCTTCTATGTTTCTATGATATAGCTACTGTTAGGGGGTCTATATCCTACCCCTACCAGTGTTTTCTGCCCCTTGTTATTCCTTATCACCACCCATACTGATTCTAATTCCTGATCTTCCAAACCGAGATCCTTTCTCGCTACTGTTCTTATGTCATCCTTTATTATCAGGGCTACTCCCCCTCCTTTTCCATTCTGCCTATCTTTTCGAAACATCAAGTACCCTGGAACATTTACTTCCCAACCTTGGCCAACCTTGACTATCTCTCCACTCTCCACTTGCCTGGATGAGTGCAGCTCCAACAACACTCAAGAAGCTCGACACCATCCAGGACAAAGCAGCCCGCTTGATTGGCACCCCATCCACCACCTTAAACATTCACTCCCTCCACCACCGGCGTACCGTGGCTGCAGTGTGTACCATCTACAAGATGCACTGCAGCAACTCGCCAAGGCTTTCTTCGGCAGCACCTCCCAAACCCGCGACCTCTTCCACCTAGAAGGACAAGGGCAGCAGGCGCAGGGGAACACCTCCACATCCAAGTTCCTCTCCAAGTCACACACCATCCTGACTTGGAAATATATCGGCCGTTCCTTCATCGCCGCTGGGTCAAAATCCTGGAACTCCCTCCCTAACAGCACTGTGGGAGCACCTTCACCACACGGACTGCAGCGGTTCAAGGCGGCGGCTCACCACCACCTTCTCGAGGGCAATTAGTGATGGCGACGCCCAGATCCCATGAATGATTAAAAAAACACACGGGCCGTAAAGTACCAGACGGGAAGGATTGGGGGTCTGATTAACAGTCTGAGAGGCCATGACGTGAACGCTCCTTCCATGCCCGTAACCATCTTTCTCCCGTAGAATGATACAGCACAGGAGGAGGCCATTCAGCCCATCGTGCCTGTGCCAGCTCTTTGAAAGAGCTCTCCAATTCGTCCCACTCCCCCTGCTCTTTCCCCACAGCCCTGCAAATTTCTCCTCTTTAAGTATTTATCCAATTCCCTTTTGAAAGTTACTATTGAATCTGCTTCCACCGCCCTTTCAGGCAGCGCATTCCAGATCACAACAACTCGCTGTAAAAACATTCTCCTCATCTCCCCTCTGGTTCTTTTACCGATTATCTTCAATCTGTGTCCTCTGGTTACCGACCCTCCTACCACTGGGAACAGTTTCTCCTTATTTACTCTATCGAAACAGCTCATAATTTTTGAACACCTCTATTCAATCTCCTCTCAACCTTCTCTGCTCTGAGGAGAACAAGCCCAGCTTCTCCAGTCTCTCCACGTAACTGAAGTCGCTCATCCCTGGTGCCATTCGAAGAAATCTCCTCTGCGCCCTCTCTAAAGTCTTGAACAGGAATAAATAATGGGATCATAATCAGGAAGGGTAAATCTTTCACTTACTTTCCATCATCTGCATGGTAGGCAGCAGAACAGGCGACCCACCCGGGCTGCTGGCTCAGGTTATAGTCATAGGGCACCACCCCCACCGCGATGGAGCCTCGGACACCACTATCAGTGATAAGGACCTGTTGACCACAGAGAAAAGCAACTGATCAGAGAGAGTTAGAATCCAGGGGAAAAAGTTACCGAGCTACCAGCTCGTCTAAACAAACCCGTGAGGTCTGTGACCCAAGGGAGAGGCTTCAGATTAGCACCTACACATTTTGCATTTTTCTTTCTTTCCGTGGGAGCCGGAGCTCCTGCAGGAGACCGGCCAAATCCCAGGAAAAACCATCAAAGATTGTCCACATTGTTTTCCTAGGATTTCAACTAGTTTCCTGCCGAGGTCATGCTGGAAAATCACAGCATCGTAAACTGGTCAGGTACAGCACGGGTTAGATACAGTGTAAAGCTCCCTCTACACTGTCCCATCAAACACTCCCAGGGCAGGTACAGCACGGGTTAGATACAGAGTGAAGCTCCCTCGACACTGTCCCATCAAACACTCCCAGGGCATGTACAGCACGGGTTAGATACAGAGTAAAGCTCCCTCTACACTGTCCCATCAAACACTCCCAGGGCAGATACAGCACGGGTTAGATACAGAGTAAAGCTCCCTCTACACTGTCCCATCAAACACTCCCAGGGCAGGTACAGCATGGGTAAGATACAGAGTAAAGCTCCCTCTACACTGTCCCATCAAACACTCCCAGGGCTGGTACAGCATGGGTAAGATACAGAGTAAAGCTCCCTCTACACTGTCCCATCAAACACTCCCAGGGCAGGTACAGCACAGGTTAGATACAGAGTAAAGCTCCCTCTACACTGTCCCATCAAACTCTCCCAGGGCAGGTTCAGCACGGGTTAGATACAGAGTAAAGCTCCCTCTACACTGCCCCATCAAACACTCCCAGGGCAGGTACAGCACGGGTTAGATACAGAGTAAAGCTCCCTCTACACTGTCCCATCAAACTCTCCCAGGGCAGGTTCAGCACGGGTTAGATACAGAGTAAAGCTCCGCCTACACAGTCCCATCAAACACTCCAACACCGACTTCAGTGTGCCAGTGCAGCCTTCGGTCGCCTGAGGAAGAGAGTGTTTGAAGACCAGGACCTCAAACCCGGCACTAAGATCATGGTCTACAGGGCAGCAGTGATACCCGCCCTGCTGTATGCCTCAGTGACATGGACCATGTACAGCAGGCACCTCAAAGCACTGGAGAGGTACCACCAATGCTGCCTCCGCAAGATCCTGCAAATCCATTGGCAGGATAGGCGCACCAACGTCAGTGTTCTTGCTCAGGCCAGCATCCCCAGCATCGGAGCTCTGACCACGCTCAATCAGCTCCGATGGACAGGTCACATTGTCCGCAAGCCCGATGCGAGGCTCCCAAAACAAGCGCTCTATTCGGAGCTCCGGCACGGCAAGAGAGCCCCAGGTGGGCAGAGGAAACGCTTCAAGGACACCCTCAAAGTCTCCTTGAAAAAGTGCAACATCCCCACCGACACCTGGAAATCCCTGGCCCAAGACCGCACAAAGTGGAGGAGAAGCATCCGGGAAGGCGCCAAACACCTCGAGTCTCTTCGCCGGGAGCAAGCGGGAGCCAAGTGCAAGCAGCGCAAGGAGCGCACGTCAACCCAAGTACCCCACCCACCCGCCCCTTCAACCACCGTCTGCCCCAACTGTGACAGAGACTGTAGGTCCCACATTGGACTTAGCAGCCACCTGCGAGCCCATTTTTAATGTGGAAGCAAGTCATCCTCAGTTCCGAGGGACTGCCTAAGGAGAAGAAGAAGGTACAGCACGGGTTAGATACAGAGTAAAGCTCCGCCTACACTAACATTTTATACTGAATTATCATTGGCCCGCAGGCATCTGTAAGGAATACCTATTATATTCACATGTAATCACATGCTGAGTTGTCATTGGCCTGCAGGCATCTGTAAGGACTGCTATTGTTTAGAAGACCCAGGGGTCCTAACGCCATCTTGTCCACACGGTGCTGTATTGATTGAGAAAGCGTACAGACCTGATGCTTCATTAAAAGAGTTTAAATTGTAATACTCCGTTGTCCTGCAATTTATTATTTTTGTACAAAGTGTGCAAAACAAGACATGGTGTCAGAACAGGGATTTGAAATGGACATCGTTGGAGCTCCCTTCCCTCGAATGAATTGGGAATCTTTGAACTTACCTAGAGAATGGAGCAAGTTCAAGCAACACGTGGAGTTGATGTTTTCGGGTCCACTGAAAAGCAAAGGGGAGGAAGAAAGAAGCAGCTACCTACTCCTGTGGATCGGAGAAAAAGGGAGAGACATTTTTAACACATGGTCTCTCACCACGGATGAAGCAAAGGTACTGAAAAATTATTTTGACCGTTTTGAAGCATATGTGATGCCCAAGACAAATACGATATTCGCTAGGTACAAGTTTCAGGAGAAAGTACAAGGAGCTAGTGAGTCGTTTGAACAGTTCGTGACTGAGTTAAAATTGCTGGTAAAAGACTGTGCATATGCAGATAAAGATGAGATGGTCAGAGACCGCATCGTGTTTGGAATACATTCAGCTAAAGTGAGAGAAAAACTTTTGAATG
Source organism: Somniosus microcephalus (assembly GCF_052327205.1). NCBI lineage: Eukaryota > Metazoa > Chordata > Chondrichthyes > Squaliformes > Somniosidae > Somniosus > Somniosus microcephalus. Next base: position 342,551,334 of record NC_140990.1, on the reverse strand, counting down.
TTGGGTCCGGGCTAACGCTGGACAAAGCTATAGACATAGCTAGATCGCACGAGATAGCCCAAGCACAGTTGAAACCCATAACCGGCGCCACGAGCAGCTCGAGTGAACAGACAGTGCACGCAGTTAATAGACACACACCAAAGAACACTGCCCAGAGAGCGTGTTTCAGAACAGAAAGAACAGCGAGAGTTCTAAAAATGGGCGACACAGACATAAAACGCTTCAAAAACTGTGGATATTGTGGAAACAACTGGCATGGAGAAAAGGAGTACTGCCCTGTCAAAGGAAGGCAATGTACTAAATGTGGTAAATGGAACCACTTTGCTAAGTTTGCAAGACTGTTTTCGGAAAAACAATACACACAGTGAGTGACAGCCAAATGCCAGATAGCCAAATGCAGAGGAACTGTTTATTGATTCTGTGTCACAGAAAAAACAGATTTCAGAGACTGAGCAAGCCTATGCCGATATTGAGATAGGAAAACAGGGCAAAGAGCTTAAGTTTAAACTAGACACTGGATCTCAGGTTAATGTAATTGCTCTGAGTGAGTATCACAGCTTGAAGGATGAGTGTGAGCTACAGCCCACCTCACACAGACTGACCGGCTATGGGGGTGAGCAGCTCATTGTAAAAGGCACATGCGTGATGAAATGCAAGTACAAAGAAAGCGACATGATGTTGAACTTTTACATTATTGACACTCGAGCACCTCCAGTGCTAGGTCTAAAGGCATGTTTAGACATGGACCTCGTCAAGCTAGTGCTATCATTGACAGCACCAGTTGAGAAGCAGACAGTCATGGAGAAGTTTGCTGATGTTTTCAAAGGAATCGGACTATTCCCAGGTGAATGCACTATTCACCTTGACCCAGCAGCAACCCCTGTGGTTTGCCCACCGAGAAGGATACCCCTTGCTCTACGTAGTCGCCTGAAGGAGGAGCTGCAGAGCATGGAGAATACAGGAATCATCGTCCGGGAAACAGAACCGACAGAGTGGGTCAACGCGTTGTAGTGGTTGAGAAACCACGTACAGGCAAGCTCAGAGTCTGTCTCGACCCCTCAGACAGTGAAATCAACTATGCTCAAATCGAGAAAGAGCTATATGCAATTCTGTTTGGATGTAAGCGTTTCCACCAGTGCGTCTATGGCCGACAAGTCATTGTGGAATCCGACCACAAGCCCCTCAAGTCAATCATGAGGAAACCACTAGCCGCAGCCCCACCAAGGCTACAGAGAATGAACCTTCAGCTACAGAAGTACGACTTCACAATCATTCACCGTCCAGGCAAAGACATTCCTGTCGCAGACACGCTCTCCAGAAAGTCTCTTAGCTACCAGGACAACAGCCTCAGTGAAGGCATGGATGTGCAGGTGCACATGGTATACAACAGCTAACCTGTGAGTGACTCAAAACTGAAGGAACAGAGAAAGATGCACAACTCACACTGCTGAGAAACGTCATACATGAAGGATGGCCTGAGGAAAGGAGGAAATGCCCTCAGAGCATATCTGAATTCTGGAACCACAGAGACGAACAGTCACAAATCAACGGAATCGTCTTCAAAGGGGAGAAAATCATCATTCCTACCAGTCTCAGAGAAGAGATGTTGACAAAAATTCATGCTGGACATATGGGCATGGAAAAATGCAAACAAAGAGCACGTGACATTATGTTTTGGCCCGGAATGTGCAAACACATTGAGGACATTGTCGGAAAATGTTCCAATTGTATAGAACGCCGCCCATCAAATGTCAAAGAGCCCATGATACCTCACCGTATCCCAGACAGGCCCTGGCAGGTCGTCGGCTGCAAGCAAGTGCATGCAAAACGTGTACAGAGACAGCAACACCAAAAGAGATACTATGACAGGTCAGCTAGACTACTGCCGCCGCTGCACAATGGAGAATCTGTCAGAATCCAGGAGCATGACTACTGGAAGCCAGCAGTCGTCATCCAGCCAGCTGACACTGAGCGATCGTATCACGTCCGCACCCCAGAAGGACAGGTGTACAGCCGCAATCGCAGGCACCTCCTGAACACCAAGGAACAACACCGTCATTCCGATGAGAGGTCAAGCCTAGAGTTATCCTTGACTTGTGAACTGCCAAAGGGTGTAGGTGGATCGCTGCCCTAAAAAAATAACTATACATCGTTATTGAAACGTTGAGATGTTTTCAGTGCTAGTTAAATGTTGAGTTTACTTATATGTTGATGCTACTGAGAACATTATGTAGAAGAAAGGTTCAAAAGTAATGCATAACATTTTTCTTTTAAAAGGGGATGTAACATTTGCATACTGAATTATCATTGGCCCGCAGGCATCTGTAAGGAATACCTATTATATTCACATGTGATCACATGCTGAGTTGTCATTGGCCTGCAGGCATCTGTAAGGACTGCTATTGTTTAGAAGACCCAGGGGTCCTAACTCCATCTTGCCCACACGGTGCTGTATTGATTGAGAAAGCGTACAGACCTGATGCTTCATTAAAAAAGTTTAAATTGTGATACTCCGTTGTCCTGCAATTTATTATTTTTGTACAAAGTGTGCAAATCAAGACATACACTGTCCCATTAAACACTCCCAGGACAGGTACAGCACGCGTTAGATACAGAGTAAAGCTCCGCCTACATTGTCCCATCAAACACTCCCAAGCCAGGTACTGCATGGGTTAGATACAGAGTAAAGCTCCCTCTACACAGTCCCATCAAACACTCCCAGGGCAGGTACAGCACGGGTTAGATACAGAGTAAAGCTCCCTCTACACTGTCCCATCAAACATTCGCAGGACAGGTACAGCACGGGTTAGATACAGAGTAAAGCTCCCTCTACACTGTCCCATCAAACACTCCCAGGGCAGGTACAGCACAGGTTAGATACAGAGTAAAGCTCCCTCTACACTGTCCCATCAAACACTCCCAGGGCAGGTACAGCACGGGTTAGATACAGAGTAAAGCTCCGCCTACACTGTCCCATCAAACACTCCCAGGGCAGGTACAGCATGGGTTAGATACAGAGTAAAGCTCCCTCTACACTGTCCCATCAAACACTCCCAGGGCAGGTACAGCACAGGTTAGATACAGAGTAAAGCTCCCTCTACACTTTCACATGAAACACGCCCAGTGCAGGTACAGCACGGGTTAGATACAGAGTATATCAATAGATTGAGTCCTGTATAAGGACATAAAAACATAAGAAATAAGAGCAGGAATAGGCCACTTGGCCCCTCGAGCCTGCTCCGCCATTCGATGCGATCATGGCTGACCTTGGGCTCAAAGCCACTTCCCTGCCCGCTCCCACTAACCCTTCACTCACTTATCTTGCAAAAATTTGTCTATCTCCACCTTAAATGTATTTAATGACCCAGCCTCCACGGCTCTCTGGGGCAGAGAATTCTACCGATTTACGACCCTCTGACCCGCCGGCGCGGACACGATGGGCCGAAGGGCCTCTATCCGTGCTGTATAACTCTATAACTCTATGACTCTAGAAGAAATTCCTCCTCATCTCAGTTCTAAAAGGACGACCCTTTATTCTAAAACTGTGCCCCGCGTTCTAGATTTCCCCACGAGGGGAAACATCCTCTCTGCATCTACCTTGTCGAGCCCCCTCAGTATCTTATATGTTTCAATAAGATCCCCTCTCATTCTTCTAAACTCCAATGAGTATAGGCCCAACCTGCTCAACCTTTCTTCATAAGTCACCCCCTCATCTCTGGAATCAACCTCGTGAATCGTCTCTGAACTGCCTCCAATGCAAGTATATCCCTCCTTAAATAAGGAGACCAAAACTGTACGCAGTACTCAAGATGTGGTCTCACCAACGCCCTGTACAGTTGTAGCAGGACTTCCCTGCTTTTATAATCCAACCCCTTTGAAATAAAGGCCAACATTCCATTTGCCTTTTTGATTACTTGCTGTACCTGCATGCTAACTTTTGAGTTTCATGCACAAGGACCCCCAGGTCCCTCTGAACTGTAGCATTTTGTAATCTCTCTCCATTTAAATAATAATTTTCTTTTTTCTTTTTTCTGCCAAAGTGGATAACCTCACACTTTCCCACATTATACTCCATCTGCCAAATGTTTGCCCACTCACTTAGCCTGTCTATATCCCTTTGCAGATTCTTCGAGTCCTCTGCACAACTTGCTTTCCCACCTATCTTTGTATCATCTGCAAACTTGACTACTTTACACTCGGTCCCTTCATCCAAGTTATTAATGTAGATTGTAAATAGTTGGGGCCCCAGCACCGATCCTTGTGGCACCCCACTAGTTACCATTTGCCAACCGGAAAATGACCCATTTATCCCGACTCTCTGCTTTCTGTTAGTTAGCAAATTCTCTATTCATGCTAATATATTACCCCCAACTCCGTGAGCTCTTATCTTATGCAGTAACCTTTTATGTGGCACCTTATCGAATGCCTTCTGGAAATCCAAATGCACTACATCTACTGGTTCCCCTTTATCCTGAAAGAACTCCAGCAAATTTGTTAAACATGATTTCCCTTTCATAAAACCATGCTGACTCTGCCTGACTGTATTATGATTTTCCAAATGCCCTGCTACTGCTTCCTTAATGAAGGACTCCAGCATTTTCCCAACGACAGATGTTAGGCTAACTGATCTATAGTTTCCTGCTTTCTGTCTCCCTCCTTTCTTAAATAGGGGTGTTACATTTGCGGTTTTCCAATCTGCTGGGACTTCTCCAGAGTCCAGGGAATTTTGGTATATTGCAACCAATGCATCCACTATCTCTGCAACCACTTCTTTTAAGACCCTGGGATGCAGGCCAGCTGGTCCAGGGGACTTGTCATCTTTTAGTCCCATTATTTTACCAAGTACTATTTCCTTAGTGATGGTGATTGTCTTTAGTTCCCCCCTCCCTGTGGCCCCTTGATTATCCATTATTGGGATGCTGATAGTGTCTTCTACCGTGAAGACAGATACAAAATATTTGTTCAGCGTCTCTGCCATTTCCCCGTTCCCCATTATTAATTCCCCAGTCTCATCCTCTAAGGGACCAACATTAACTTTAGCTACCCTCTTCCTTTTTATATACCTATAGAAGCTCTTACTATCTGCTTTAATGTTTCTTGCCAGTTTACTCTCATAATTCATCTTCTCCCTCTTTATTACTTTTTTAGTCATCCTTTGCTGGTTTTTAAAAATTTCCCAATCCTCTGGTCTCCCACCAATCTTGGCCACATTGTATGCCTTCGTTTTCAATTTGATATCATCCTTTACTTCCTTAGTTAGCCACGGATGGTGTTCCCTTCTCTTAAAAATCTTTCTTTCTCACTGGAATATATTTTTGTTGAGAGTTATGAAATATCTCCTTAAATGTCCGCCATTGCATTTCAACTGTCTTACCCATTAATTTATTTTTCCAGTCCACTTTAGCCAGTTCTGCCCTCATGCCACTGTAATTGCCTTTGTTTAAGATCAGGACACTGGTTTGAGATACAAATTTCTCACCTTCCAACTGAATTTGAAATTCAACCATGCTATGATCACTCTTTCCTAGAGGATCCTTTACTATGAGATCATTTATTAATTCTGTCTCATTACACAGTACCAGATCCAAGATAGACTGCTCCCTGGTCGGTTCCATTACATACTGTTCTAGGAAACCATCCCGGATGCATTCTATGAACTCCTCCTCAAGGCTACCATGGCCAATTTGATTTGTCCAATCAATATGGAGATTAAAATCACCCATAATTATTACCGTATCTTTTTTACAGGCCTCCATTATTTGTTGATTTATACTCTGTCCAACAGTATTGCTACTGTTCGGGGGCCTGTAGACTCCGCCCACCAGGGACATTTTCCCTTTATTATTTTTATCTCCACCCAAAGCGATTCTACATCTTGATCTTCTGAACCAATCTCACTTCTCACCACTGCACCCATCCCATCCTTTACCAACAAAGCCACCCCACCTCCCTTTCCTTCCTGTCTATCCTTCCGAATTGTCAAATACCCTGGAATATTCAGTTCCCAGCCCTGGTCACCTTGCAACCACGTCTCTGTAATGGCGATCAGATCCTACCCATTTGTATCGATTTGTGCCGTCATCTCATCTATCTTGTTACGAATGCTGCATGCATTCAGATATAGAACTTTTAACTTTGTCTTTTTACCATTCCTCCTTGTTTTGGCCCCATTTTCTGTTGCATTCTTATTTTTAAACATGCTGTCCCTTCCTGTCACACTCTGGTTATTATTTCCCCCATCTCTATCCTGCTCTATTGCTTTCTCATTTCTCATTGACTTTTTAAATTCCTGCTCACCTGGATCCTCCCCCCACTATTTAGTTTAAAGCCCTCTCTACAGCCCTAGTTATTCGATTATGCCAGGACTCTAGCCCCAGCACGGTTCAAGTGAAGCCCGTCCAAACGGAACAGCTCCCTCTTATCCCAGTACTGGAGCCAGTGCCCCACAAATCGAAACCCATTTCTCCCACACCAGCCTTTGAGCCACTCGTTCATTTCTCTGATCTTATTTACCCTATGCAAATTTGCTTGTGGCTCAGGTAGTAACCCAGAGATTATTACCTTTGTGATTCTGCTTTTTAATTTAGCCCCTAGCTGCTCACACTCTCTCCAGCAGAACCTCTTTCTTTGTCCTACCTATGTCATTGGTACCTATGTGGACCATGACAACTGGATCTTCCCCCTTCCACTCCAAGTTTCTCTCCAGCCCAGAGGAGATGTCATTGACCCTGGCACTGGACAGGCAACACAGCCTTCGGGACTCTCGCTCTCGGCTGCAGAGAACAGTGTCTATCCCAATCTCTGCTCTAAGGAGAACAATGACAGCTTCTCCAGTCTCTCCACGTAACTGAAGTCCTTCATCCCTGGTAAATCTCCTCCGCACCCTCTCCAAGGCCTTGACATCCTTCCTAAAGGGTGGTGCCCAGAATTGGACACAAGACTCCAGCTGTGAGTCAACGCCAGCAATAGTTAGATGCTCAGACTGACAGAACAAGTTGATCAAACTGGGATCTTTATAAACAGAGGGATAGAGTACAAAAGCAAGGAAGCTATGGTAAACCTTTATAAAACGCTGGTTTGGTTTCAACTGGAGCATTGTGTCCAATTCTGGGCACCACGCTTTAGGAAGGATGTCAAGGCCTGGGAGAGGGTGTGGAGGAGATTTACTGGAATGGTTCCGGGGTGAGGGACTTCAGTTATGTCTCCTTAGAACATAGAAGGTTAAGAGGAGATTTAATAGAGGTGTTCAAAATCATGAAGCGTTTTGATGGAGTAAATAAGGAGAAACTGTTTCCAGTGGCAGGAGGGTCGGTAACCAGAGGACACAGAGTGAAGATAATCGGCAAAAGAGCCAGGGGGGAGATGAGGAGAATGTTTTTCCGCAGCGAGATGTTGTGATCTGGAATGCGCTGCCTGAAAGGGCGGTGGAAGCAGATTCAATAGTAACTTTCAAAAGGGAATTGGATAAATACTTGAAGGGAAAAATTTGCAGGGCTCCGGGAAAGAGCAGGGGGAGTGGGACTAATTGGAGAGCTCGTTCAAAGAGCCGGCACAGGCACGATGGGCCGAATGGTCTCCTTCTGTGCTATGAGAATCTATGGGAGCGACTGAGCGCATTGTACCCCAGGAAGTATCTTATGGGGGTCTGACTTCATACCAAGGCTGCAGACTGCCTCGTGTCACTTACGACGGAAGGCAACTTGCATTTATATAGCGCATTGAACCTAGTAAAATGTCCCAAGGTGCTTCACAGGAGTGTTAGCAAACAGAATCTGACCCTGAGCCACAGGAGGAGATATTAGGGACAGGTGACCAAAAGCTTGGTCGAAGAGGTAAGTTTTAAGGAGCGTCTTAAAGGACAAGAGAGAGAGGCGGAGAGGTTTAGGGAGGGAATTCCAGAGCTTAGGGCCTCGGCAGCTGAAGGCACGGCCGCCAATGGTGAAGTGATGGAAATCGGGGATGGTCAAGAGGGCAGAACTGGAGGAGCGCAGAGATCTCGGGGGGTTGTGGGGCTGGAGGAGGTTACAGAGATCTCGGGGGATTGTGGGGCTGGAGGAGGTTACAGAGATCTCGGGGGGTTGTGGGGCTGGAGGAGGTTACAGAGATCTCGGGGGATTGTGGGGCTGGAGGAGGTTACAGAGATCTCGGAGGGGTTGTAGGGCTGGAGGAGGTTACAGAGATCTCGGGGGATTGTGAGGCTGGAGGAGGTTACAGAGATCTCGGGGGGTTGTGAGGCTGGAGGAGGTTACAGAGATCTCGGGGGGTTGTGAGGCTGGAGGAGGTTACAGAGATCTCGGGGGGATTGTGGGGCTGGAGGAGGTTACAGAGATCTCGAGGGATTGTGGGGCTGGAGGAGGTTACAGAGATCTCGAGGGATTGTGGGGCTGGAGGAGGTTACAGAGATCTCGGGGGGTTGTGGGGCTGGAGGAGGTTACAGAGATCTCGGGGGGATTGTGGGGCTGGAGGAGGTTACAGAGATCTCGAGGGATTGTGGGGCTGGAGGAGGTTACAGAGATCTCGGGGGGTTGTGAGGCTGGAGGAGGTTACAAAGATCTCGGGGGGTTGTGGGGCTGGAGGAGGTTACAGAGATCTCGGGGGGTTGTGGGGCTGGAGGAGGTTACAGAGATCTCGGGGGGTTGTGGGGCTGGAGGAGGTTACAGAGATCTCGGGGGGTTGTGGGGCTGGAGGAGGTTACAGAGATCTCGAGGGGTTGTGGGGCTGGAGGAGGTTACAAAGATCTCGGGGGGTTGTGGGGCTGGAGGAGGTTACAAAGATCTCGGGGGGTTGTGGGGCTGGAGGAGGTTACAGAGATCTCGGGGGGTTGTGGGGCTGGAGGAGGTTACAGAGATCTCGGGGGGTTGTGGGGCTGGAGGAGGTTACAGAGATAGGGAGGGGCGAGACCATGGAGGGATTTGAAAACAAGGATGGGAATTTTAAAATGGAGGCTTTGCCAGACCGGGAGCCAATGTAGGTCAGCGAGCACAGGGGGTGAATAGCAAATATTAAGAAACGGCTTCTACACCCTCTGAATCCTGAAAACCCTCAGTGTGCAGTAGTCTAGCTCCACATGATCTGTTCACTATTAAACGTGACACGTATAAGCTTCTTTAGCCCAAAACACAGTTACAACTGAAGCAGACATAACATTTCTGTGCACCAGGAGTCTCCCCGCCACTCTCCCGATGACTGACAGACTGCTGTGCTGTCAGAGACCGGAGCCACAAACGGCAGAGCCCACTTTCTATTTGTTGATTCAGTCCGTGTAACTCTATATTTTAACAGAACCATGCCACTTAATTATGTATGTCTGTGACAAGTCTCATGCAGCTGCCATTCCGAACTGTGTCTGGGATGGAAGTTAAAGACATGGATTGTGTGTCTTGAGGTTTTCGACGAGACGTGGAAGGGGGGTCACTGCTCCTATGCTTTTACATTCGCTTTCTCAAGAGCCGGCATTTGGTTTAGTGGCTTGTAGGTGGTAGGAGTCGCGGGTTTGGGAGGTGCTGCCGAAGGAGCCTTGGCGAGTTGCTGCAGTGCATCTTGTAGATGGTACACACTGCAGCCACGGTACGCCGGTGGTGGAGGGAGTGAATGTTTAAGGTGGTGGATGGGGTGCAAATCAAACGGGCTGCTTTGTCCTGGATGGTGTCGAGCTTCTTGAGTGTTGTTGGAGCTGCACTCATCCAGGCAAGTGGAGAGTATTCCATCACACTCCTTACTTGTGCCTTGTAGATGGTGGAAAGGCTTTGGGGAGTCAGGAGGTGAGACACTCGCTGCAGAATACCCAGCCTCTGACCTGCTCTTGTAGCCATAGTATTTGTGTGGCTGGTCCAGTTAAGTTTCAATGGTGACCCCCAGGATGTTGATGGTGGGGGATTTGGCGATGGTAATGCCGTTGAATATCAAGGGGCGCTGGTTAGATTCTCGCTTGTTGGAGATGGTCATTGCCTGGCATTTGTGTGGCGCGAATATTACCTGCCACTTATCAGCCCAAGCCTGGATGTTGTCCAGGTCTCGCTGCATGCGGGCATGGACTGCTTCATTATCTGAGGAGTTGTGAATGGAACTGAACACTGTGCAGTCATCAGCGAACATTCCCACTTCTGACCTTATGATGCAGGGAAGGTCATTGATGAAGCAGCTGAAGATGGTTGGGCCTAGGACACTGCCCTGAGGAACTCCTGCAGCGATGTCCTGGGACTGTGATGATTGGCCTCTAACCACCACAACCATCTTCCTTTGTGCTAGGTATGACTCCAACCAGTGGAGCGTTTTCCCCCGATTCCCATTGACTTCAGTTTTACTAGGGTTCCTTGATGCCACACTCGGTCAAATGTTGCCTTGATGTCAAGGGCAGTCACTCTTGCCTCACCTCTGGAATTCAGCTCCTTTGTCCATGTTTGGACCAAGGCTGTAATGAGGTCGGGAGCCTAGTGGTCTTGGCTGAACCCAAACTGAGCATCAGTGAGCAGATTATTGGCGAGTAAGTGCCGCTTGACAGCACTGTCGCTGACACCTTCCATCACTTTGCTGATGATTGAGAGTAAACTGATGGGGCGGTAATTGGCCGGGTTGGATTTGTCCTGCTTTTTGTGAACAGGACATATATGGGCAGTTTTCCACATTGTCGGTTAGATGTCAGTGTTGTAGCTGTACTGGAACAGCTTGGCTAGAGGTGCGGCTAGTTCTGGAGCACAAGTCTTCAGCACGTCAGCTAGGATGTTGTCGGGGCCCATAGCCTTCGCTGTATCCAGTGCGCTCAGCCGTTTCTTGATATCACATGGAGTGAATCGAATTGGTTGAAGACTGGCTTCTGTGATGGAGGAGACTGAGTTGGATCACCCACTCAGCACTTTTAGCTGAAGATGGTTGCAAACGCTTCAGCCTTGTTTTTTGCACTCACGTGCTGGGCTCCACCATCATTGAGGATGGGGATATTCATGGAGCCTCCTCCTCCCATCAGTTGTTTTATGGTCCACCACCATTCACAACTGGATATGGCAGGACTGCAGAGCTCTGATCTGATCCGTTGGTTCTGAGATTGCATAGCCGTGTCTATAGCATGCTGCTTCCACTTTTTAGCATGCATGAAGTCCCTTATTGCAGCTTCCCCAGGTTGGCACCTCATTTTTAGGTACGCCTGGTGCTGTCCCTGGCATGCTCTTCTACACTCCTTATTGAACCAGGGTTGGTCCCCTGGCTTGATGGTAATGGTAGAGTGAGGGATATGCCGGGCCATGAGGTTACAGATTGTGGTGGAATACAATTCTGCTGCTGCTGATGGCTCACAGCGCCTCATGGATGCCCAGTTTTGAGCTGCTTGATCTGTTCTGAATCTATCCGATTTAGCACGGTGGGAGTGCCACACAACACGATGGAGGGTGTCCTCAGTGTGAAGACAGGACTTCGTCTTCGCACTGACTGTGTGGTGGTCACTGCTACCAATACTGTCATGGACAGATGCATCTGCAACAGGAAAACTGGTGATGATGAAGTCAAGTAGGTTTTTCCCTCGTGTTAGTTCACTCACCTCCTGCCACAGGCCCAGACTGGCAGTTATATCCTTGAACAGCTCGGTCAGTAGTGGTGCTACCGAGCCACTCTTATTCATGGACATTGAAGTCCCCCACCCGGAGTACATTCTGTGCCCTTGCTACTCTCAGTGCTTCTTCCAAGTGGTGTTCAACATGGGGGAGTACTGATTCATCAGCTGAGGGAGGGCGGTAGGTGGTAATCAGCAGGAGGTTTCCTTGCCCATGCTTGACGTGATGCCATGAAACTTCATGTGGTCCAGAGTCAATGTTGAGGACTCCCAGGGCCACTCTCTCCCGACTGTATACCACTGTTCCACCACCCCTGGTGGGTCTGTCCTGCCGGTGGGACAGGACATACCCAGGGATGGTGATGGAGGAGTCTGGGACATTGGCTGAAAGGTATGATTCTGTGAGTATGACTATGTCAGGCTGTTGCTGGACTAGTCTGTGGGACAGCTCTCCCAATTTTGGCACAAGTCCCCAGATGTTGGTGAGGAGGACTTTGCAGGGTTGACTGGGCTGGGTGTGCCGTTGCCATTGCCGTGTCCGTAGCCGGTGCCGAGGTCGATGCCGGGTGATCCGTCCGGTTTTATTATTGTTCTTTTTTGTAGCGGTTTGTTACAACTGAGTGTCTCGCTGGGCCATTTCAGAGGGCAGTTAAGAGTCAACCACATTGCTGTGGGTCTGGAGTCACATATAGGCCAGACCGGGTAAGGACGGCAGATTTCCTTCCCTAAAGGACATTATAACAACAAATTGCATTTAAATAGCCCTTTAACATTGTAAAACATCCCAAGGCGCTTCACAGGACCGATTATCTAAAACAGTTTCACACCGAGCCACATAAGGAGATATTAGGGCAGATGACCAAAGGTATGGTCAAAGAGGTAGGTTTTAAGGAGCGTCCTGCAGGCTCGAGGGGCCGAATGGCCTCCTCCTGTTCCTGTGTAACAGGCTCGATGGGCTGAATGGCCTCCTCCTGTTCCTGTGTAACAGGCTCGAGGGGCTGAATGGCCTCCTCCTGTTCCTGTGTAACAGGCTCGAGGGGCTGAATGGCCTCCTCCTGTTCCTGTGTAATAGGTTCGAGGGGCTGAATGGCCTCCTCCTGTTCCTGTGTAACAGGCTCGAGGGGCTGAATGGCCTCCTCCTGTTCCTGTGTAATAGGCTCGAGGGGTTGAATGGCCTCCTCCTGTTCCTGTGTAATAGGCTCGAGGGGCTGAATGGCCTCCTCCTGTTCCTGTGTAATAGGCTCGAGGGGTTGAATGGCCTCCTCCTGTTCCTGTGTAATAGGCTCGAGGGGCCGAATGGCCTCCTCCTGTTCCTGTGTAACAGACTCGAGGGGCCGAATGGCCTCCTCCTGTTCCTGTGTAACAGACTCGAGGGGCTGAATGGCCTCCTCCTGTTCCTGTGTAACAGACTCGAGGGGCTGAATGGCCTCCTCCTGTTCCTGTGTAACAGACTCGAGGGGCTGAATGGCCTCCTCCTGTTCCTGTTTAACAGACTCGAGGGGCTGAATGGCCTCCTCCTGTTCCTGTGTAATAGGCTCGAGGGGTTCAATGGCCTCCTCCTGTTCCTGTGTAATAGACTCGAGGGGTTGAATGGCCTCCTCCTGTTCCCGTGAAACAGACTCGAGGGGTTCAATGGCCTCCTCCTGTTCCCGTGTAATAGACTCGAGGGGTTGAATGGCCTCCTCCTGTTCCTGTGTAATAGGCTCGAGGGGCTGAATGGCCTCCTCCTGTTCCTGTGTAATAGGCTCGAGGGGCTGAATGGCCTCCTCCTGTTCCTGTGTAACAGGCTCGAGGGGCTGAATGGCCTCCTCCTGTTCCTGTGTAACAGGCTCGAGGGGCTGAATGGCCTCCTCCTGTTCCTGTGTAACAGGCTCGAGGGGCTGAATGGCCTCCTCCTGTTCCTGTGTAATAGGCTCGAGGGGCTGAATGGCCTCCTCCTGTTCCTGTGTAACAGGCTCGAGGGGCTGAATGGCCTCCTCCTGTTCCTGTGTAACAGGCTCGAGGGGCTGAATGGCCTCCTCCTGTTCCTGTGTAACAGACTCGAGGGGCCGAATGGCCTCCTCCTGTTCCTATCTGACACTTCCCCTGTCCTGGCCACTCAGAAGCCCTCGGGACAGCAGATTCCAAGAGGGAAGTTTCTGTACCTGTCGACATCCAGTGTTGAGAGAGACCATCAAGGCCTTTTGATTAAAGATTAGAATAACGTTTTTGGAGAAAAGGGAAAGCAGCTGATTATGCGGCTCGAAAGTTACTGCGAGTTTAAGGCGTACAGTAACAAGACTGCCAATTAGGTTGGAAATGCAGCTGAGCACAGTTGTCAGATTACAACATTGCTTCCTTCTCAGTGTTTATGATGTTTATGTTAAATCTTATCCGAGACATTTGTAAACAGAGAGCAGGAGCTGACTCGATAAAACGCAGTGCGCAGACATAGAGTGGGGGGAGTGCGAGGTCTGGGACACTCACTGACTCAACCCACATCAGGCCGTCCCTTTACCGCACTCTCGCAGTTTAAGGTCTGCTGTGGTTGCTGCCTCAACTTTTCCTTCTAATAAAAGACGACAAAGCATCAATCTTCCGCCTTGGGTTCGCTGAGGGCCCCACAGCCCACCCCACACTGCCAAGAGTCTCACCGAGACCTTGGGTCAGCTCCCTGACCAGCATCTCTCCTCCGATGCCAAGCTTTTTGCACAGCAGACGAAATAAAATAATAAGTAATAATAATTTTTAAACTTCGGGTAGGAGTTTCATTCCAAATCACAGCTCAGCACAATCTCCATCACCCACTCCCATCCCATCCATAATAATTTATTTCACTCATTCACAGGGCCTACAGGGAGAGAGTGGGACAATGGGATTAATTTGGGATTGATACATGGCTGTGGGGAGAGCTTTAAGGGGAGACTGAGGGAGAGGAGGAGTCCCACAGTTTGAGGGGAGGCTGAGGGAGGGGAGGAGTCCCACAGTTTGAGGGGAGGCTGAGGGAGGGGAGGAGTCCCACAGTTTGAGGGGAGGCTGAGGGAGAGGAGGAGTCCCACAGTTTGAGGGGAGACTGAGGGAGGGGAGGAGTCCCACAGTTTGAGGGGAGGCTGAGGGAGGGGAGGAGTCCCACAGTTTGAGGGGAGGCTGAGGGAGGGGAGGGGTCCCACAGTTTGAGGGGAGGCTGAGGGAGGGGAGGAGTCCCACAGTTTGAGGGGAGGCTGAGGGAGGGGAGGAGTCCCACAGTTTGAGGGGAGGGTGAGGGAGAGGAGGAGTCCCACAGTTTGAGGGGAGACTGAGGGAGGGGAGGAGTCCCACAGTTTGAGGGGAGACTGAGGGAGGGGAGGAGTCCCACAGTTTGAGGGGAGACTGAGGGAGGGGAGGAGTCCCACAGTTTGAGGGGAGACTGAGGGAGGGGAGGAGTCCCACAGTTTGAGGGGAGAGTGAGGGAGGGGAGGAGTCCCACAGTTTGAGGGGAGACTGAGGGAGGGGAGAGTCCCACAGTTTGAGGGGAGACTGAGGGAGGGGAGGGGGTCCCACAGTTTGAGGGGAGAATGAGGGAGGGGAGGGGGTCCCACAGTTTGAGGGGAGATTGAGGGAGGGGAGGAGTCCCACAGTTTGAGGGGAGACTGAGGGAGGGGAGGAGTCCCACAGTTTGAGGGGAGGCTGAGGGAGGGGAGGAGTCCCACAGTTTGAGGGGAGACTGAGGGAGGGGAGGAGTCCCACAGTTTGAGGGGAGACTGAGGGAGGGGAGGGGGTCCCACAGTTTGAGGGGAGAATGAGGGAGGGGAGGGGGTCCCACAGTTTGAGGGGAGATTGAGGGAGGGGAGGAGTCCCACAGTTTGAGGGGAGACTGAGGGAGGGGAGGAGTCCCACAGTTTGAGGGGAGGCTGAGGGAGGGGAGGAGTCCCACAGTTTGAGGGGAGACTGAGGGAGGGGAGGATTCCCACAGTTTGAGGGGAGACTGAGGGAGGGGAGGAGTCCCACAGTTTGAGGAGAGACTGAGGGAGGGGAGGAGTCCCACAGTTTGAGGAGAGACTGAGGGAGGGGAGGAGTCCCACAGTTTGAGGGGAGACTGAGGGAGGGGAGGAGCCCCACAGTTTGAGGAGAGACTGAGGGAGGGGAGGAGTCCCACAGTTTGAGGGGAGACTGAGGGAGGGGAGGAGTCCCACAGTTTGAGGGGAGACTGAGGGAGGGGAGGATTCCCACAGTTTGAGGGGAGACTGAGGGAGGGGAGGAGTCCCACAGTTTGAGGAGAGACTGAGGGAGGGGAGGAGTCCCACAGTTTGAGGAGAGACTGAGGGAGGGGAGGAGTCCCACAGTTTGAGGGGAGACTGAGGGAGGGGAGGAGCCCCACAGTTTGAGGAGAGACTGAGGGAGGGGAGGAGTCCCACAGTTTGAGGGGAGACTGAGGGAGGGGAGGAGTCCCACAGTTTGAGGGGAGACTGAGGGAGGGGAGGAGCCCCACAGTTTGAGGGGAGACTGAGGGAGGGGAGGAGCCCCACAGTTTGAGGGGAGACTGAGGGAGGGGAGGAGTCCCACAGTTTGAGGGGAGACTGAGGGAGGGGAGGAGCCCCACAGTTTGAGGGGAGACTGAGGGAGGGGAGGAGTCCCACAGTTTGAGGGGAGACTGAGGGAGGGGAGGAGTCCCACAGTTTGAGGGGAGGGTGAGGGAGGGGAGAGGATTCAGGGAGGAGGGCGAGTGTTTGAAACGGGAATTTGGATTTTAGGAGGCACATGACAGGAAAATTTTGAGGAGAACTGACTTAATTTACCGCACCTACATCCTCGCCGCGATAGTTGAGACAGACGGCGATCGAGAGAGAGAGAGAGGTTGGAGGGAGAAAGTGTGTCACAGTAAAAGACAGACGTGCATTTCTGCAGCACCTTTCATAACCTCAGGATGTCCCAAAGCCCTTTACAGCCAAGGAAGTACTTCTGAAGTGTAGTCACTGTTGTAATGTAGGAAACACGACAGCCAAATTTTGCACAACAAGATCCCACAAACAGCA
This sequence comes from Somniosus microcephalus, assembly GCF_052327205.1. Lineage (NCBI taxonomy): Eukaryota > Metazoa > Chordata > Chondrichthyes > Squaliformes > Somniosidae > Somniosus > Somniosus microcephalus. The sequence continues at coordinate 342,534,801 of NC_140990.1, read as the reverse complement.
ATGTGACAATAACCAGATAACAGAGAGAGAGAGAGAGAGTCTGACAGACAGAGATAGAGAGACAGAGAAGGTGAGAGAGAGGGGGGACAGGGGGTAAGGGGGAGAGAGAGAGAGTGGGGAGAGGGGGAAGGGGAGAGAGAGAGAGAGACGGTCAGAGAGAATGGGGAGAGAGAATGGGGGAGAGAGGGAAAGGGGTAGAGAGAGAGACGGTGAGAGAGAGGGGGTGTAGAAAACAGGAGAGAAAGCAACGAGAGCACTAGAAGCAGGTGTTTCAATAGCCTGGAGCGAGTCCAGCGTATACACTGGAGACAGAGAGAGAGAGACAGAGAGCAAGAGATACTCTGTATCTAACCCATGCTGTACCAGCCCTGGGAGTGTTTGATGGGACAGAGTAGAGGGAGCTTTACTCTGTATCTAACCCGTGCTGTACCTGCCCTGGGAGTGTTTGATGGGACAGTGTAGAGGGAGCTTTACTCTGTATCTAACCCGTGCTGCACCTGCCCCGGGAGTGTTTGATGGGACAGTGTAGAGGGAGCTTTACTCTGTATCTAACCTGTGCTGTACCTGCCCTGGGAGTGTTTGATGGGACAGTGTAGAGGGAGCTTTACTCTGTATCTAACCCATGCTGTACCTGCCCTGGGAGTGTTTGATGGGACAGTGTAGAGGGAGCTTTACTCTGTATCTAACCCGTGCTGTACCTGCCCTGGGAGTGTTTGATGGGGACAGTGTAGAGGGAGCTTTACTCGGTATCTAACCTGTGCTGTACCTGCCCTGGGAGTGTTTGATGGGACAGTGTAGAGGGAGCTTTACTCGGTATCTAACCCGTGCTGTACCTGCCCTGGGAGTGTTTGATGGGACAGTGTAGAAGGAGCTTTACTCTGTATCTAACCCGTGCTTTACCTGCCCTGGGAGTGTTTGATGGGACAGTGTAGAGGGAGCTTTACTCTGTATCTAATCCGTGCTGTACCTGCCCTGGGAGTGTTTGATGCGGACAGTGTAGAGGTAGCTTTATTCTGTATCTAACCCGTGCTGTACCTGCCCTGGGAGTGTTTGATGGGACAGTGTAGAGATGAGCTTTACTCTGTATCTAACCCGTGCTGTACCTGCCCTGGGAGTGTTTGATGGGACAGTGTAGAGATGAGCTCTGTATCCAACCTGTGCTGTACCTGCCCCGGGAGTGTTTGATGGGACAGTGTGGAGGGAGCTTTACTCTGTATCCAACCTGTGCTGTACCTGCCCCGGGAGCGTTTCATGGGACAGTATAGAGGGAGCTTTACTCGGTATGTAACCCGTGCTGTACCTGTCCTGGGAGTGTTTAATGGGACAGTGTAGAGGGAGCTTTGCTCTGTATCTAACCCATGCTGTAGCTGCCCTGGGAGTGTTTGATGGGACAGTGTAGAGGGAGCTTTACTCGGTATCTAAACCGTGCTGTACCTGCCCTGGGGGTGTTTGATGGGACAGTGTAGAGGGAGCTTTACTCTGTATCTAATCCGTGCTGTACCTGCCCTGGGAGTGTTTGATGGGGACAGTGTCGAGGGAGCTTTATTCTGTATCTAACCCGTGCTATACCTGCCCTGGGGGTGTTTGATGGGACAGTGTAGAGATGAGCTTTACTCTGTATCCAACCTGTGCTGTACCTGCCCTGGGAGTGTTTGATGGGACAGTGTAGAGGGAGCTTTACTCTGTCTCTAACCCGTGCTGTACCTGCCCTGGGAGTGTTTGATGGGACAGTGTAGAGGGAGCTTTACTCTGTATCTAACCCATGCTGTACCTGCCCTGGGAGTGTTTGATGGGACAGTGTAGAGGGAGCTTTACTCTGTATCTAACCCATGCTGTACCTGCCCTGGGAGTGTTTGATGGGACAGTGTAGAGGGAGCTTTACTCTGTCTCTAACCCGTGCTGCACCTGCCCTGGGACTGTTTGATGGGGACAGTGTGGAGGGAGCTTTACTCTGTATCTAACCCGTGCTGTACCTGCCCTGGGAGTGTTTGATGGGACAGTGTAGAGGGAGCTTTCCTCTGTATCTAACCCGTGCTGTACCTGCCCTGGGAGTGTTTGATGGGACAGTGTGGAGGGAGCTTTACTCTGTATCTAACCCGTGCTGTACCTGCCCTGGGAGTGTTTGATGGGACAGTGTAGAGATGAGCTTTACTCTGTGTGGTAAACCACTGTTATTGTTGTTCAGTTGTTGTTGTTGTTGCACACTGTTGTACCTATGCATGCCTCAACATGTCTCGGCTGGCTCCACCCACAGGCCCAGGTATAAAGGTGATTGCCCTGCAGCCCCCTGCCTTCTTGGAACCCAGTCAACCACGAGAGGCATGCTCTGTTCTTTGCTAATAAAAGCCTTTAGTTACTCTCCTAACTCTCCGTCTTTTATGAGTAATTGATAGCGCATCAATTTTATTAGCAAAAACAAAATGTCGACATTAAACGCTGAGCAGCAGGCTGCTGCACCAAACGCTGAGCAGCAGGAGCTGCTGCGAGCCCTCAGACCAGCATGCCTGGACCTAGACCCCCAAGAAGCGGGTTCGGCTACCAAATTCGCGGATTGGCTGCGTTGCTTCGAGGCCTACCTGCAAGCCTTAACTGTGACCCTGGACGAAAACAAGTTGGAAATCCTGGCCTCAAAGGTGAGCCACCAAGTTTATACTCTAATCCAGGACGCGACGACCTATGCGGCGGCTATCGGTCTGCTAAAAGGGCAATACGCACGCCCAGTAAATACGGTCTATGCCAGGCACCTCTTAAGATCCCGCAGACAGCAGCCCGGGGAATCGGTGGAGGCCTTCCTACGGGCACTACGGATACTCGGCCGAGACTGCGATTGCAAAGAAGTATCAGCCGCAGCACACACGGAGGGACTGATCCGAGATGCTTTCGTTGCGGGTCTAAGGTCCGACTACTCCCGGCAGAGACTGTTGGAAAAGGGAGAAATGGACCTGAGAAAGGCAGTGTCCCTCGCGCTCTCGCTCGACGCGGCCCACAGGAATATGGACGCCTTCTCCCCTAACCTCTCCGCAACGTGGACGCCACAACCTTGGGTCATGGGACCGCCACCTTCAACTGCTGCTGCGATGTCCAAGGCACAGAAATGTTATTTCTGTGGCCAGGCAAAAACCCCAGAGCACGCTGCCCGGCGAGAAACGCTACCTGCTCCGGCTGCGGGAAGAAAGGACACTATGTCAGCGCCTGCAAAGGTAAAACCGCTAACGCCAGCAGCGCCGCGTGCGAACCGTGGGGGCAGCCATCTTGTCCGCCATCTTGGGCTCCCCTAGCCGCATGGGGGTCGGGACCATGGGCGCCGCCATTTTGTCCGCCATCTCGGACGTCTCCAACTTCAACCACGGGGGACCCGGACCCAACCACCGCCTCATCTGACGACCACATCAACTCGCTCGACCATACGCTGGCCTCCATGACGCTGGACCAATCTCTCCCTCATCAACTGTCCAGGTCCATGATGGACATTACGGTAAACGGCCGCGCCACTACCTGCCTTTTTGACAGCGGGAGCACGGAGAGCTTTATCCACCCCGACACGGTGCGCAGTTACTCTCTCCCGGTCCTGCCGACGCGCCATCGGATCTCTTTGGCTTCCAAAGCCCAGTCAGCGGACGTCGGTGGCTACTGTGTAGTGACCCTTTCAGTAAGGGGCACAGAATACAAAAATTTTAAACTCCTGGTCCTGCCCCATCTCTGCGCTGCCGTTCTACTGGGGTTGGATTTTCAGTGCCACCTTAAGAGTGTCACATTAGCGTACGACGGACCCCTCCCCCCACTCACAGTCTGCAGCCAGCAGCTTTTAAATCGCCCGCCGCGCACCATTTGCAGCCTCTCCACCCTTAAAGTTCCCCCCCCCCTCCTTGTTCGCTAGCCTCACCCGCGACTGTAAGCCCATCGCTACCAAAAGCAGGCGTTACAGTGCCGGGGATAGGAGCTTCATTAAATCCGAGGTAGCGAGACTCCTGAAGGAAGGGATTATTGAAAGTAGCACCAGCCCATGGCGAGCACAAGTGGTGGCAGTGAAGACTGGCGAAAAACAGCGCCTAGTTATTGACTACAGCCAGACGATCAATCGCTACACCCAGCTAGATGCATACCCACTCCCCCGCATATCTGACATGGTCAATCAGATAGCACAATACCGGGTGTTCTCGACGATTGATCTGAAGTCGGCATACCACCAGCTACCCATCAGGGCTGAGGACCGCCAGTACACAACTTTAAAACTGACGGTCGTCTCTACCACTTCCTCAGAGTTCCCTTCGGCGTCACCAACGGGGTTTCAGTCTTCCAACGGGAGATGGACCGGATGGTTGACCAGAACGCGCTCCAGGCCACTTTCCCCTATCTAGACAACGTCACCATCTGCGGCCACGACCAGCAGGACCATGATGTTAATCTAGAGAAATTCCTCCGTACGGCCCAGCGGCTGAACCTAACATACAACAAGGACAAATGTATGTTTCGTACCAAGCGCCTTGCCATTCTTGGCTGTGTAGTGGAGAACGGAGTCATCGGCCCCGACCCCGACAGGATGCGCCCCCTTATGGAGCTCCCCCTCCCCCACTGCCAAAAAGCACTGAAGAGATGCCTAGGGTTTTTCTCGTACTATGCTCAGTGGGTGCCCAACTATGCGGACAAAGCCAGACCCCTCATCAAGTCCACCTCCTTCCCTCTGACAGCAGAGGCCTGTGCAGCCTTCACTCTCATAAAAAGAGATATTGCGAAGGCCACAATGCACGCAGTGGATGAGTTCATCCCTTTCCAAGTGGAGAGCGACGCATCCGACTTTGCCCTAGCTGCAACCCTTAACCAGGCGGGGAGACCCGTGGCCTTTTTCTCAAGGACCCTCCAGGGCCCCGAGATTCGACACTCCTCTGTCGAAAAGGAGGCCCAGGCCATTGTGGAAGCTGTGCGACATTGGAGGCATTACCTGGCCGGAAAACGATTTACCCTGCTCACTGACCAGCGTTCAGTAGCTTTTATGTTTAATAATAAGCAGAGGGGCAAAATCAAGAACGACAAGATCTTGAGGTGGAGAATCGAACTCTCCACCTACAATTACGATATCATGTACCGGCCCGGGAAACTCAATGAGCCCCCAGATGCCCTATCACGTGGTACATGCGCCAACGCGCAGGTCGATAGACTGAAGACCCTCCACAATGACCTCTGCCACCCGGGGGTCACCAGGTTTTTTCACTTCATCAAATCCCGTAACCTGCCCTACTCCATCGAGGAGGTCAGGACCATGACCAGGAACTGCCAAATCTGTGCCGAGTGCAAACCGCATTTTTATAGGCCAGACAGAGCAAGCCTGATCAAAGCCACGCGCCCCTTTGAACGGCTGAACGTCGATTTTAAAGGGCCCCTCGCCTCCCCCGACCGCAATGTGTACTTCCTCAACATAATTGACGAGTACTCCCGTTTCCCATCCCTTGCTCAGACATGACCAGTACCACGGTCATTAAATGTCTGAATGACCTCTTCGCCTTGTTCGGTTTCCCTAGCTATATTCATAGCGACAGGGGCTCATCCTTTATGAACGACGAACTTCGGCAGCACCTGCTCTCGAGAGGTATTGCTACAAGCAGGACCACCAGCTACAACCCCCGGGGGAATGGCCAGGTGGAAAGGGAGAATGCGACGGTCTGGAAGGCAGTCCTTTTAAACTTGAAATCTAAGGGCCTTCCGGCCTCTCGCTGGCAGGAAGTCCTCCCTGCGGCGCTCCATTCCATTCGGTCACTGCTCTGTACAGCCACCAATGCTACCCCTCACGAGAGAATGTTCTCCTTCCCCAGGAAGTCCACATCGGGGATCTCGTTACCGACATGGCTGACTTCTCCAGGACCCGTCCTACTGCGGAAGCACGTGAGGTCCCATAAGACGGACCCCCTGGTCGAGAGGGTGAGCCTCCTCCATGCCAACCCTCAGTATGCTTACGTGGTGTACCCGGACGGGCGGGAGGACACAGTCTCCATACGAGACCTCGCACCTTCGGGTGCTCCCGAAACACCTCCCTCGCCACCCACCACTACCCACGCCTACCCCCAGTACGCTTACGTAGCGTACCCGGACGGGCGGGAGGACACAGCCCCCACACGAGATCTCGCACCCTTGGGTGCCCCTGAAACACTACCATTGCCATCCACCACTACCCACAACCCAACCCCGCTAGACGGCATGCCGCAGCCCCAGGACCCGTCATTGACCACCCAACCACTCAATGAGACGCCAGATTCAACGTTGGATGCTGCACCATCACCGCCGCCACCACGACGATCAGGACGGCATACAAGGCCACCTGATAGACTTACTTACACGAACCTTTAGTACACTTCACCCCGCCGGACTCAATTTTAAACAAGGGGTGAATGTGGTAAACCACTGTTATTGTTGTTCAGTTGTTGTTGTTGTTGCACACTGTTGTACCTATGCATGCCTCAACATGTCTCGGCTGGCTCCACCCACAGGCCCAGGTATAAAGGTGATTGCCCTGCAGCCCCCTGCCTTCTTGGAACCCAGTCAACCACGAGAGGCATGCTCTGTTCTTTGCTAATAAAAGCCTTTAGTTACTCTCCTAACTCTCCGTCTTTTATGAGTAATTGATAGCGCATCACTCTGTATCTAACCCGTGCTGTACCTGCCCTGGGAGTGTTTGATGGGGACAGTGTAGAGGGAGCTTTACTCTGTATCTAACCTGTTCTGTACCTGCCCTGGGAGTGTTTGATGGGACAGTGTAGAGGGAGCTTTACTCTGTATCTAACCCGTGTTGCACCTGGCCCGGGAGTGTTTGATGGGACAGTGTAGAGGGAGCTTTACTCGGTATCTAACCCGTGCTGTACCTGCCCTGGGAGTGTTTGATGGGACAGTGTAGAGGGAGCTTTACTCTATATCTAACCTGTGCTGTACCTGCCCTGGGAGTGTTTGATGGGACAGTGTAGAGGGAGCTTTACTCTGTATCTAACCTGTGCTGTACCTGCCCTGGGAGTGTTTGTTGGGACAGTGTAGAGGGAGCTTTACTCTGTATCTAACCTGTGCTGTACCTGTACTGGGAGTGTTTGATGGGATAGTGTAGAGGGAGCTTTACTCTGTATCTAACCCGTGCTGTACCTACCCTGGGAGTGTTTGATGGGACAGTGTAGAGGGAGCTTTACTCTGTATCTAACCCGTGCTGTACCTGCCCTGGGAGTGTTTGATGGGGACAGTTTAGAGGGAGCTATACTCTGTATCTAACCCGTGCTGTACCTGCCCTGGGAGTGTTTGATGGGACAGCGTAGAGGGAGCTTTACTCTGTATCTAACCCGTGCTGTACCTGCCCTGGGAGTGTTTGATGGGACAGTGTCGGGGGAGCTTTACTCTGTATCTAACCCGTGCTGTACCTGCCCCGGGAGTGTTTGATGGGACAGTGTAGAGGGAGATTTACTCTGTATCTAACCCGTGCTGTACCTGCCCTGGGAGTGTTTGATGGGGACAGTGTAGAGGGAGCTTTACTCTGTATCTAACCCTTGCTGTACCTGCCCTGGGAGTGTTTGATGGGACAGTGTAGAGATGAGCTTTACTCTGTATCTAACCCGTGCTGTACCTGCCCTGGGAGTGCTTGATGGGACAGTGTAGAGGGAGCTTTACTCTGTATCCAACCTGTGCTGTACCTGCCCCGGGAGTGTTTGATGGGACAGTGTAGAGGGAGCTTTACTCTGTATCTAACCCGTGCTGTACCTGTCCTGGGAGTGTTTGATGGGACAGTGCAGAGGGAGCTTTACTCTGTATCCAACCTGTGCTCTACCTGCCCCGGGAGCGTTTGATGGGACAGTGTAGAGGGAGCTTTACTCTGTATCTAACCCGTGCTGTACCTACCCTGGGAGTGTTTGATGGGACAGTGTAGAGGGAGCTTTACTCTGTATCTAATCTGTGCTGTACCTGCCCTGGGAGTGTTTGATGGGGACAGTTTAGAGGGAGCTTTACTCTGTATCTAACCCGTGCTGTACCTGCCCTGGGAGTGTTTGATGGGGCAGTGTAGAGGGAGCTTTACTCTGTATCTAACCCGTGCTGTACCTGCCCTGGGAGTGTTTGATGGGACAGTGTTGAGGGAGCTTTACTCTGTATCTAACCCGTGCTGCACCTGCCCTGGGAGTGTTTGATGGGGCAGTGTAGAGGGAGCTTTACTCTGTATCTAACCCGTGCTGTACCTGCCCTGGGAGTGTTTGATGGGACAGTGTAGAGGGAGCTTTACTCTCTATCTAATCCGTGCTGTACCTGCCCCGGGAGTGTTTGATGGGACAGTGTAGAGGGAGCTTTACTCTGTGTTTAGCCCGTGCTGTACCTGCCCTGGGAGTGTTTGATGGGACAGTGTAGAGGGAGCTTTACGCTGTATCTAACCCATGCTGTACCTGCCCTGGGAGTGTTGATGGGACAGTGTAGAGGGAGCTTTACTCTGTAGCTAACCCATGCTGCACCTGCCCCGGGAGTGTTTGATGCGACAGTGTAGAGGGAGCTTTACTCTGTATCTAACCCGTGCTGTACCTGTCCAGGGAGTGTTTGATGGGACAGTGTAGAGGGAGCTTTACTCTGTATCCAACCTGTGCTGTACCTGCCCCGGGAGTGTTTCATGGGACAGTATAGAGGGAGCTTTACTCGGTATCTAACCCGTGCTGTACCTGTCCTGGGAGTGTTTAATGGGACAGTGTAGAGGGAGCTTTACTCTGTATCTAACCCGTGCTGTACCTGTCCTGGGAGTGTTTAATGGGACAGTGTAGAGGGAGCTTTACTCTGTATCTAACCTGTGCTGTACCTGCCCTGGGAGTGTTTGATGGGACAGTGTAGAGGGAGCTTTACTCTGTATCTAACCTGTGCTGTACCTGCCCTGGGAGTGTTTGATGGGACAGTGTAGAGGGAGCTTTACTCTGTATCTAACCCATGCTGTACCTGCCCTGGGAGTGTTTGATGGGACAGTGTAGAAGGAGCTTTACTCAGTATCTAACCCGTGCTGTATCTGCCCTGGGAGTGTTTGATGGGACAGTGTAGAGATTAGCTTTACTCTGTGTCCAACCAGTGCTGTACCTGCCCCGGGAGTGTTTGATGGGACAGTGTAGAGGGAGCTTTACTCTGTATTTAACCCGTGCTGTACCTGCCCTGGGAGTGTTTGATGGGACAGTGTTGAGGGAGCTTTACTCTGTATCTAACCCGTGCTGTACCTGCCCTGGGAGTGTTTGATGGGACAGTGTAGAGGGAGCTTTACTCTGTATTTAACCCGTGCTGTACCTGCCCTGGGAGTGTTTGACGGGACAGTGTAGGGGGAGCTTTACTCTGTATCTAACCCATGCTGTACCTGCCCTGGGAGTGTTTGATGGGACAGTGTTGAGGGAGCTTTACTTTGTATCCAACCTGTGCTGTACCTGCCCCGGGAGTGTGTGATGGGACAGTGTAGAGGGAGCTTTACTCTGTATCTAACCCGTGCTGCACCTGCCCTGGGAGTGTTTGATGGGGACAGTGTAGAGGGAGCTTTACTCTGTATCTAACCCGTGCTGTACCTGCCCTGGGAGTGTTTGATGGGACTGTGTAGAGGGAGCTTTACTCTGTATCTAACCCGTGCTGTACCTGCCCTGGGAGTGCTTGATGGGACAGTGTAGAGGGAGCTTTACTCTGTATCTAACCTGTGCTGTACCTGCCCCGGGAGTGTTTGATGGGACAGTGTAGAGGGAGCTTTACTCTGTATCTAACCCGTGCTGTACCTGTCCTGGGAGTGTTTGATGGGGACAGTTTAGAGGGAGCTTTACTCGGTATCTAACCCGTGCTGCACCTGCCCTGGGAGTGTTTGATGGGGACAGTGTAGAGGGAGCTTTACTCTGTATCTAACCCGTGCTGTACCTGCCCTGGGAGTGTTTGATGGGACAGTGTAGAGATGAGCTTTACTCTGTATCTAACCCGTGCTGTACCTGCCCTGGGAGTGTTTGATGGGACAGTGTAGAGGGAGCTTTACTCTGTATCTAACCCGTGCTGTACCTGCCCTGGGAGTGTTTGATGGGACAGTGTAGAGGGAGCTTTACTCTGTATCTAACCCGTGCTGTACCTGTCCTGGGAGTGTTTGATGGGACAGTGTAGAGGGAGCTTTACTCTGTATCTAACCCGTGCTGTACCTGCCCTGGGAGTGTTTGATGGGACAGTGTAGAGGGAACTTTAAGAACATAAGAAATAGGAGCAGGAGTAGGCGATTTGGCCCCTCGAGCCTGCTCCACCAATCAATAAGATCATGGCTGATCTGATCTTGGCCTCAACTCCACTTTCCTGCCAGTTACCAATAACCCTTGACTCCCTGTCGCTCAAATGTCTGTCAATCTCAGCTTTGAAGATATTCACTGACTCAGCCTCCACAGCGCTCTGGGGTAGAGCATTCAAAAGATTCACGACCCTCAGAGAAGAAATTCCTCCTAATCTCAGTCTTAAATGGCAAACCCTTTATTCTGAAACTATGCCCCCTAGTTGTAGATTCCCCCACGAGGGGAATCATCCTCTCTGCATCTACCTGTCGAGCCCCCTCAGAATCTTATATGTTTCAATAAGATCCCCTCTCATTCTTCTAAACTCCAGTGAGAATAGGCCCAACCTGCGCAACCTTTCCTTATAAGACAACCCTTTCATCTCAGGAATCAACCTCGTGAACCTTCTCTGAACTGCCTCCAATGCAAGTATATCATAGAAACATAGAAGATAGGAGCAGGAGTAGGCCATTCGGCCCCTCGAGCCTGCTCCGCCATTCAATGAGATCATGGCTGATCATCCAAATTCAGTACCCTGTCCCTGCTTTCTCCCCATATCCCTTGATCCCTTTAGCCTCAAGAAATATATCCAACTCTTTCTTGAATATATTTAATGAACTGGCCTCCACCGCCCTCTGTGGCAGAGAATTCCACAGGTTCACCACTCTCTGGGTGAAGAAATTCCTCCTCATTTCAGTCCTAAATGGCTTACCCCTTATCCTTAGACTGTGACCCCTGGTTCTGGACTCCCCCGCCATCGGGAACATCCTTCCTGCATCTAGTCTGTCCAGACCTGACAAAATTCCTTAAATAAGGAGACCAAAACTGTACCCAGTACTCCAGGTGTGGTCTCACCAATACCCCGTACAGTTGTAGCAGGACTTCCCTACTTTTATACTCCAACCCCCTTGCAATAAAGGCCAACATTCCATATGCCTTCCTAATTACTTGCTGTACCTGCATGCTAACATTTTGTGTTTCATGTACGAGGACCCCCCGATCCCTCTGTACCGCAGCATTCTGTAGTCTCTCTCCATTTAAATAATAATTTGCTTTTTCATTCTTACTACCAAAGTGGATAACCTCACATCTTCCCACATTATTCTCCATCTGCCAAATTACTGCCCACTCACTTAGCCTGTCTATACCCCTTTGCAGACTCTGTGTCCTCCTCACAACTTGCTTTCCCACCTATCTTTGTATCATCAGCAAATTTGGCTACAGTACACTCAGTCCCTTCATCCAAGTCATTAATGTAGATTGTAAATAGTTGAGGCCCCAGCACTGATCCCTGTGGCACCCCACTAGTTACAGTTTGCCAACCTGAAAATGACCCATTTATCCCGACTCTCTGTTTTCTGTTCGTTAGCCAATCCTCTATCCATGCTAATATATTATCCCCAACACAGTGAGCTCTTATCTTGTGCAGGAACCTTTTATGTGGCACCTTATCGAATGCCTTCTGGAAATCCAAATATTCGACATTTACTGGTTCACCTTTATCCACCCTGCTCATTACATCCTCAAAGAATTCCAGCAAATTTGTCAAACACGATTTCTCTTTCATAAAACCATGCTGACTCTGCCTGACTGTATTATGATTTTCTAAATGTCCTGCTATTACTCCCTTAATAATGGATTCCAGCATTTTCCCAATGACAGATGTTAGGCTAACTGGTCGATAGTTGCCTGCTTTCTGTCTCCCTCCTTTCTTGAATAGGGGCGTTACGTTTACGGTTTTCCAGTCCGCTGGGACCACTCCAGAATCCAGGGAATTTTGGAAGATTACAACCAACGTATCCAGTATCTCTGCAGCCATTTCTTTTAAGACCCTGGGATGCAGGCCATCAGGTCCAGGGGACTTGTCGGCCTTTAGTCCCATTAGTTTGTTGAGTACTTTTTCTCTAGTGATAGTGATTGTTTTAAGTTCCTTCCTCCCTTTTCCCCCTAGATTTTCCACTATTATTTGGATGCTTTTAGGGGGAAAAATTCAGTATCACCCCGTTTGGGACGCCATTATCGGCCGTGCGCAAAGTTTAGCGCCTGGCGTTAATTATCGCCTCCAACAGTAAACTTGGCTTTTATCGCCCCTGGAGGTGATTGGAGCGCTAAATCAGGCGCTTCACACCTGTCTTAAGGCGCAAACACCGAGGAGCGAGGCGCTACCTCAGAGCGCTGGCGAAGCAAGGAAGGGCAAATCAAAATGAACCTGCAAAGTGCTGCTCAGTACCCAAAACCCCTTCACACAGCGTTGAATCTCTCCAGAAGTCTCTCTCTCTCTCTCTCTCTCTCAGAATGCGTGGTGCAAAAATGTCACCCACAAAAAAAGGCAGGAAGCGGTCGCCTTTAAATAGCGCTCCCCCAGTCCCTTTCTGACAGCAAAACGCTCCCCTCAACCTGTCGTTGCTAGCGGCAGGCGGTAAGGCAGGGGGCGCCACTCAATATCCGGTCCGGGGCACTAACGGGGCGTTGCGCACTCGACTGACGTCACGATCTGCCGGCGCAGGAGATCATGGCGGTAGTGTTTAGCGCCGCCGCAAAATGTCTAGTTAATTTCGCGAGCAGCACAAAAATCGCCACGGCCAGGCGCTAGTTGCTTTGCACCCCATTAGCGCCCTGTTAAGGCGCTAATGGGAGGCGCAAACAACTGAATTTTTCCCCCTTAGTGTCTTCTACCGTGAAGATAGATACAAAATATTTGTTCAAAGTCTCTGCCATTTCCTTGTTTCCCATTATTAATTCCCCAGTCTCATCCACTAAGAGACCAACGTTTACTTTAGCTACTCTCTTCCTTTTTATATACTTGTAGAAGCTCTTACTGTCTGTTTTTATGTTTCTTGCTAGTTTACTCTCATAATCTATCTTCTCCCTCTTTATTATTTTTTGTCATCCTTTGCTGGTTTCTAAAAATTTCCCAATCTTCTGACCTACCACTAATCTTCGCAACACTGTATGCCTTTTCTTTCAATTTGATACCATCCTTAACTTTCTTAGTTAGCCACGGATGGTTCATCCTTCTTGTAGAGTCATTCTTTCTCACTGGAATATACCTTTGCTGAGAGTTATGAATGTCTCCTTAAATGTCTGCCACTGCTTATTTACCATCTTACCTTTTAATCTTTTTTCCCTGTCCACTTTAGCCAAATCTGTCTTCAAACCCTTGTCATTGCCTTTATTTCAGTTTAAGACACTAGTTTCAGACCCAAGTTTCTCACCCTCAAACTGAATGTGAAATTCTATCATGTTATGAGCACTTTTCCCTGAAGGATCCTTTACTATGAGATCATTAATTAATCCTGTCTCATTACACAGTACGAGATCTAAAATAGCCTGTTCCCTGGTTGGTTCCACAACATATTGTTCTCAGAACCCGTCCCGAATAGACTCTATGAACTCATCCTCAAGGCTACCTTTGCCAATTTGATTTGTCCAATCTATATGAAGATTAAAACTGCCCACGATTATTGCAGTACCTTTCTTACAAGCCTCCATTATTTCTTGATTTATACTCTGTCCCACAGTGTAGTTACTGTTAGGGGGCCGATAGACTACTCCCACCAGTGACTTCTTTCCCTTACTATTTCTTATCTCCACCCAAACTGATTCTACATCTTGATCTTCCGAGCCAAGATCATTTCTCACTACTGTACTGATCTCGTCCTTCATTAGCAGAGATACCCCACCACCTTTAAGGGATGGGATGTAGCGTGTCTAGAAAATACTATATATATTTTTTAAAACAACATAATTAAATGGGTGTGTGACATTGTGTAAAGTGACACTAATCATTCTTGTGCCTCACGCTCGACTAATGACTCATTTGTTTGGTGTCCATTCACATCACACTTGACATCAGGTCACGAGCTACTGCCTGGAGCCCAGAGCATGGTGCCGAGCAGCCCAGAGCACGTCTGCATTAGACACTCTGCCTTGCGATGCCTCAATTATACCTTGTTGCTGATAATTGCACCAATTCAAAGACTGTGTTGGGTGACACCCTGAATTCGGAAAAGATGTTGTTTTTAAAAGAATCCGGTTTAAAATTGGGAAACAGTTTGAGCCGAGGGTGTTGCAGCTTATGCGACAACACACTGGGCCATGCGGTGATGGGCACCCGGCCAGCTCCAGGATTGCCCTCGCCTTCCCACTCGGGAATCAGAGCTGAAGCCTCGTCTCGTCATCCAAAACCACATCCTGTGTGTTACACTGTGCATAATATACACTCCACCCTGTGTATAATAAACTACAGGACTGCAAGTTACCCTGCGTGTAACACACTCCACCCTGCGTATAATAAACTACAGGACTGCATGTTACCCTGCGTGTAACACACTCCACCCTGTGTATAATAAACTACAGGACTGCATGTTACCCTGCGTGTAACACACTCCATCCTGCGTATAATAAACTACAGGACTGCATGTTACCCTGTGTGTAACACACTCCACCCTGTGTATAATAAACTACAGGACTGCATGTTACCCTGCGTGTAACACACTCCACCCTGCGTATAATAAACTACAGGACTGCATGTTGCCCTGCGTGTAACACACTCCACACTGCGTATAATAAACTACAGGACTGCATGTTACCCTGTGTGTAACACACTCCACCCTGTGTATAATAAACTACAGGACTGCATGTTACCCTGCGTGTAACACACTCCACCCTGCGTATAATAAACTACAGGACTGCATGTTACCCTGCGTGTAACACACTCCACCCTGCGTATAATAAACTACAGGACTGCATGTTACCCTGTGTGTAACACACTCCACCCTGCGTATAATAAACTACAGGACTGCATGTTACCCTGCGTGTAACACACTCCACCCTGTGTATAATAAACTACAGGACTGCATGTTACCCTGCGTGTAACACACTCCACCCTGCGTATAATTAACTACAGGACTGCATGTTACCCTGTGTGTAACACACTCCACCCTGCGTATAATAAACTACAGGACTGCATGTTACCCTGTGTGTAACACACTCCACCCTGTGTATAATAAACTACAGGACTGCATGTTACCCTATGTGTAACACACTCCACCCTGCGTATAATTAACTACAGGACTGCATGTTACCCTGCGTGTAACACACTCCATCCTGTGTATAATAAACTACAGGACTGCATGTTACCCTGTGTGTAACACACTCCACCCTGCGTACAATAAACTACAGGACTGCATGTTACCCTGCGTGTAACACACTCCACCCTGTGTATAATTAACTACAGGACTGCATGTTACCCTGTGTGTAACACACTCCACCCTGCGTATAATAAACTACAGGACTGCATGTTACCCTGCGTGTAACACACTCCACCCCGCGTATAATAAACTACAGGACTGTATGTTACCCTGCGTGTAACACACTCCACCCTGCGTATAATAAACTACAGGACTGCAAGTTACCCTGCGTGTAACACACTCCACCCTGCGTATAATAAACTACAGGACTGCATGTTACCCTGCGTGTAACACACTCCACCCTGCGTATAATAAACTACAGGACTGCATGTTACCCTGCGTGTAACACACTCCACCCTGTGTATAATAAACGACAGGACTGCAAGTTACCCTGCATGTAACACACTCCACCCTGTGAATAATAAACTACAGGACTGCATGTTATCCTGCATGTAACACACTCCATCCTGTGTATAATAAACTACAGGACTGCATGTTACCCCGAGTGTAACACACTCCACCCTGTGTATAATAAACTACAGGACTGCATGTTACCCTGCGTGTAACACACTCCACCCTGTGTATAATAAACTACAGGACTGCATGTTACCCTGCGTGTAACACACTCCACCCTGTGTATAATAAACTACAGGACTGCATGTTACCCTGCGTGTAACACACTCCACCCTGTGTATAATAAACTCCACCTTGTGTATAATAAACTACAGGACTGCATGTTACCCTGCGTGTAACACACTCCACCTTGCGTATAATAAACTACAGGACTGCATGTTACCCTGCGTGTAACACACTCCACCCTGTGTATAATAAACGACAGGACTGCAAGTTACCCTGCATGTAACACACTCCACCCTGTGAATAATAAACTACAGGACTGCATGTTATCCTGCATGTAACACACTCCATCCTGTGTATAATAAACTACAGGACTGCATGTTACCCCGAGTGTAACACACTCCACCCTGTGTATAATAAACTACAGGACTGCATGTTACCCTGCGTGTAACACACTCCACCCTGTGTATAATAAACTACAGGACTGCATGTTACCCCGAGTGTAACACACTCCACCCTGTGTATAATAAACTACAGGACTGCATGTTACCCTGCGTGTAACACACTCCACCCTGTGTATAATAAACTACAGGACTGCATGTTACCCTGCGTGTAACACACTCCACCCTGTGTATAATAAACTCCACCTTGTGTATAATAAACTACAGGACTGCATGTTACCCTGCGTGTAACACACTCCACCTTGCGTATAATAAACTACAGGACTGCATGTTACCCTGCGTGTAACACACTCCACCCTGTGTATAATAAACTACAGGACTGCATGTTACCCTGCGTGTAACACACTCCACCCTGTGTATAATAAACTACAGGACTGCATATTACCCTGCGTGTAACACACTCCACCCTGTGTATAATAAACTACAGGACTGCATGTTACCCTGCGTGTAACACACTCCACCCTGCGTATAATAAACTACAGGACTGCAAGTTACCCTGCGTGTAACACACTCCACCCTGCGTATAATAAACTACAGGACTGCATGTTACCCTGCGTGTAACACACTCCACCCTGTGTATAATAAACTACAGGACTGCATGTTACCCTGTGTGTAACACACTCCACCTTGCGTATAATAAACTACAGGACTGCATGTTACCCTGCGTGTAACACACTCCACCCTGTGTATAATAAACTACAGGACTGCATGTTACCCTGCGTGTAACACACTCCACCCTGTGTATAATAAACTACAGGACTGCATGTTACCCTGCGTGTAACACACTCCACCCTGTGTATAATAAACTACAGGACTGCATGTTACCCTGCGTGTAACACACTCCACCCTGTGTATAATTAACTACAGGACTGCATGTTACCCTGCGTGTAACACACTCCACCCTGTGTATAATAAACTACAGGACTGCTTGTTACCCTGTGTGTAACACACTCCACCCTGCGTATAATAAACTACAGGACTGCATGTTACCCTGCGTGTAACACACTCCATCCTGCGTATAATAAACTGCAGGACTACAGGTTACCCTGCATGTAACACACTCCATCCTGTGTGTTCACAGAATCTTTACAGCATAGTAGGAGGCCATTCGGCCCATCGTGCCTGTGCCAGCTCTATGAAAGAGCTATCCGATTGGCCCCAATCCCCCCTTGCTCTTTCCCCCATGGCCCTGCAAATTTCCCCCTTCCAAACCCGCGGGCACTGAGGGCAATTCCGCTATGACGGGGATGATATGAGTGGAGAAGCCTCAGAGGCACATGGCCTGCTCCGATACTGCACCAGCCACACAAGACTCATTGGTAGTGGGAATGGTAGATACAACATTCCGTCATCGCTGCGATCTCCCATGTTGTCTCTCGCTAGACGTGTGGTTTGTGCATTTTGCCAACCAGCGTCGAGAGCAACTGCAAGCCCACAATTTTCGTCCTTTTCTGTTAAACATTAACCCTCACACTGCTGTTGAGCTGAAGGAATTCTGCTCTTGACGTCCCAACTATTCTTGTTATACATAGAAATGACGTGGAAACAGGCCATTCAAGCTCATCCAGGCCCTGTTAGCGCTTAGAAAAGAAAGACAGACTTGCTTTTATATCGCGCTTTTCATGACCACCGGACGTCCCAAAGCGCTTAAGAACATAACAACATAGGAATTAGGAGCAGGAGTCAGCCATTCAGCCCTTCGAGTCTGCTCCGCCACTCAATGAGATCCTGGCTGATCTTCTACCTCATCTCCACTTTCCTGCACTATCCCCATATCCCTTGATTCCCTTAATATCCAAAAATCTATCGATCTCTGTCTTGAATATACTCAACGACTGAGCCTCCACAGCCCTCTGGGGTAGAGAATTCCAAAGATTCACCACCCTCTGAGTGAAGAAATTTCTCCTCATCTCAGTCCTAAATGGCCGACCCCTTATTCTGAGACTGTGACCCCTGGTTCCAGACTCCCCAGCCAGGGGAAACATCCTCCCTGCATCTACCCTGTCAAGCCCTGTAAGAATTTTTATGTTTCATTCTTCTAAACTCTAGAGAATATAGGCCTAGTCTAAAAGGACTAAGAGTGTTAAAAAATCAAGCCTGAAGGCTTTGTATCTTAATGCGAGGAACATTCCTAATAAGGTGGATGAATTAGCTGCGCAAATAGAGGTAAACGGATATGATATAATTGGGATTACGGAGACATGGCTCCAGGGTGACCAAGACGGAATACAATATCCAGGGGTACTCAATATTCAGGAAGGACAGGAAAAAAGGAAAAGGAGGTGGGGTAGCATTGCTGGTTAAAGAGGAGATTAACACAATAGTAAGGAAGGATATTAGCTCTGATGATGTGGAATCTGTAAGGGCAGAGTTGAGAAATACCATGCGGCAGAAAACGTTTGTGGGAGTTGTATACAGACCCAAAAAACAGTAATGCTGAGGTTGGGGATGGCATTAAATGGGAAATTAGAGACGCATGCAATAAGGGCACAGCAGTTATCATGGGTGACTTTCATCTACATATAGATTGGGCTAACCAAATTAGTAACAATACTGTGGAGAAGGAATTCCCAGAGTATATACGGGATGGTTTGCTGGACCAATATGTCGAGGAACCAACTAGAGATCAAGCCATCTTAGACTGGGTATTATGTAACGAGAAAGGATTAATTAGCAATCTTGTTGTGCAAGGCCCCTTGGGGAGGAGCGATCATAATATGACAGAATTCTTCATTAAAATGGAGAGTGAAGTGGTTGACTCAGAGACTAGGGTCCTAAATTTAAATACAGGAAACTACGATGGTATGAGGCGCGAGTTGGCTAGGATGGATTGGGGAACGTCACTTAAAGGGTCGACGGTGGATAGGCAATGGCAAACATTTAAAGGTCGCATGGATGAACTACAGAGTTCATCTCTGTTTGGCATAAAAATAAAACAAAAAAGGTGACTCAACCGTGGCTAACAAGGGGAATTAGGGATAGCATAAGATCAAAGGAGAGGACATATAATTTGGCCAGAAAAAGCAGCAAACCTGAGGATTGGGAGCAGTTTAGGATCCAGCAAAGGAGGACAATGGGATTAATTAAGAGGGGGGAAATAGATTATGAGAGTAAGCTTGCAGGGAACATAAAAACTGACTGTAAAAGCTTCTATAGATATGTAAAGAGAAAAAGATTGCTAAAGTCAAGCGTAGGTCCCTTGCAGTCAGAATCAGGGGAATTTATAATGGGGAACAAAGAAATGGCAGACCAATTAAATACATACTTTGGGTCTGTCTTCACAAAGGAGGACACAAATAACCTCCCAGAGATGTCGGGGAACATAGGGTCTAATGAGGGGGAGGAACTGAATGAAATCAGTATTTGTAGAGAAATGGTGTTAGGGAAATTGATGGGAGTGAAGGCCGATAAATCCCCAGGGCCTGAAAATCTACATCCTAGGGTTCTTAAGGAAGTGGCCCTAGAAATAGTAGATGCATTGCTGGTCATCTTCCAACATTCAATGGAATCTGGAACAATACCCATAGATTGGAGGGTAGCTAATGTTACCCCACTATTCAAAAAAGGTAGTTGAGAGAAAACGGGGAATTATAGACTGGTAAGCCTGACATCGGTAGTGAGGAAAATGCTAGAGTCCATTATAAAAGATGTAATAGCAGAGCACTTGGAAAACAGTGACAGGATCGGACAAAGTCAACATGGATTTACAAAAGGTGAATCATGCTTGACTAATCTACTGGAATTTTTTGAGGATGTAACTGGTAAAATAGATAAGGGAGAACCAGTGGATGTGGTGTATTTGGACATTCAGAAGGCTTTCGATAAGGTCCCGCATAAGAGATTAGCGTGTAAAGTTAAAGCACATGGGATTGGGGGTAAGGTACTGACTTGGATAGAGAACTGGTTGGCAGATAGAAAGCAAAGAGTTGGAATAAACGGGTCTTTTTCCGAGTGGCAGGCAGTGACTAGTGGGGTACCGCAGGGATCGGTCCTTGGACCGGAGCTATTCACAATATATATTAATGATCTAGACAAAGGAACTAGATGTAATATCTCCAACTTTACAGATGACACAAAGCTGGGTGGACGTGTGTGCTGTGAGGAGGATGCCAAAAAACTACACGATTATTTGGACAGGTTGGGTGATTGGGCAGAAGCATGGCAGATGCAATATAACGTGGATAAATGTGAGGGTATCTACTTTGGTGTCAAAAACAGAAAGGCAGATTATTATCTGAATGGCAATAGATTGGGAGAAGGGGAAGTGCAACGAGACCTGGGTGTCCTTGTGCGCCAGTCGCTGAAGGTAAGCATGCAGGTGCAGCAGGCGGTTAAGAAGGTTGATTGGCTATGATAAATTGACCCTTAGTGTTAGGGGGATTAAATACGTGGGGTTACGGGGATAGGGTGGGATATGTGTTGGTGTAGGGGTTACGGGGATCGGGTGGGATATGTGTCGGTGCAGGCTCGATGGGCCGAAATGGCCTCTATCTGCACTGTGTGGTTTCTGTGATTTCTGTGAAGGCAAATGGTATGTTGGCCTTCATAGTGAGAGGGTTTGAGTACAGGAACAAGGATGTCTTGCTGCAGTTGTACAGGGCCTTGGTGAGACCACATCTTGAATATTGTGTGCAGTTTTGGTCGCCTTATCTGAGGAAGGATGTTCTTGCCATGGAAGTAGTTCAGCGAAGATTCACCAGGCTGATACCTGGGATGGCAGGAATGACGTATGAGGAGAGATTGGGTCGATTGGGCTTGTACTCGCTGGAGTTTAGAAGAATGAGAGGGGATCTCATTGAAACTTATAAAATTCTGACAGGACTGGACAGACTAGATGCAGGAAGGATGTTCCCATTGGCACAGGGAATCCAGAACCAGGGGTCACAGTCTAAGGATAAGGGGTAGGCCATTTAGGACAGAAATGAGGAGGAATTTCTTCACCCAGAGAGTGGTGAACCTGTGGAATTCTCTACCACAGAAGGCAGTAGAGGCCAATTCATTAAATATATTCAAGAAGGAGTTGGATATATTTCTTAAGGCTAAAGGTATCAAGGGGTATGGAGAGAAGGCAGGGACCGGGTAATGAATTTGGATGATCAGCCATGATCTCATTAAATGGTGGAGTAGGCTCGAGGGGCCGAATGGCCTACTCCTGCTCCTATCTTCTATGTTTCTACTCAATCTCTCCTCATAGGACAATCCCCCCATCCCAGGAATCAGTCTGGTGAACCTTCGTTGCACTCCCTCTAGGGCAAGTATATCCTTCTTACGTAAGGAGACCAAAACTGTACACGATACTCCAGGTGTGGTCTCACCAGGGCCCTATATAATTGCAGTAAGACGTCTTTACTCTTATACTCAAATCCTCTTGTAATAAAGGGCAACATACCATTTACTTTCCTAATTGCTTGCTGTACCTGCATGTTAACTTTCAGTGATTCGTGTACAAGGACACCCAGGTCCCTCTGAACACCAACATTTCCCAATCTCTCACCATTTAAAAAATACTCTGCTTTTCTATTTTCCCTGCCAAAGTGGATATCTTCACATTTCTCCACATTATATTCCATTTGCCATGTTCTTGCCCACTCACTTAGCCTGTCTATGTCCCCTTGAAGCCTCCTTGCATCCTCCTCACAACTTACATTCCCACCCAGCTTTGTATCATCAGCAAACTTGGATCTATTACATTTGGTCCCCTCATCCAAATCATTGATGTAGATTGTGAATAGCTGAGGCCCAAGCACTGATCCTTGCGGTACCCCACTAGTAACAGCCTGCCAACCCGAAAATGACCAGTTTATTCCTACTCTCTGTTTTCTGTCTGTTAACCAATCCTCAATCCATGCTAGTATATTACCCCCAATCCCATGAGCCCTAATTTTGTTTAATAACCTCTTGTGTGGCACCTTATCGATTGCCTTCTGAAAATCCAAATACACCACATCCACTGGTTCCCCCTTATCTATTCTGCTAGTTACAACCTCAAAAACTCTAACAGATTCGTCAAACACGATTTCCTTTTCATAAATCCGTGTTGACTCGGCCCAATCCTATTATTATTTTCTAAGTGCCCTGTTACCACGTCCTTAATAATAGATTCTAGCATTTCCCCTACTTGTGATGTCAGGCTAACTGGTCTGTAGTTCCCCATTTTCTCTCTTCCCTCCTTTCTTAAATAGTGGGGTTACATTTGCCACCTTCCAATCCACGGGAACCGTTCCAGAATCTATGGAATTTTGGAAAATGACAACCAATGCATCCACTATCTCTATAACCACCTCTTTCAAAACCCTAGGATGTAGGCCATCGGGTCCAGGGGATTTGTCGGCTTTCAGTCCCATTAATTTCTCCAGTACTATTTTTTTTACTAATATTAATGTGTTTCAGTTCCTCATTCTCGCTAGAGCCTTGGTTCTCCACTATTTCCGGGAAGCTGTTTGTGTCTTCTTCCAAGAAGACAGACACAAAGTATTTGTTTAATTTCTCTGCCATTTCCTTATTCACCATTGGCTTTACAGCCAATGAAGTACTTTTTGAAGTGTCCCTGCATGTTAAATTCAGTGATTTGTGTGCAAGGATACCCAGGTCCCTCTGAACACCAACATTTCCCAATCTCCCACCCCCTCCCCAATGAGTATGGGACCGCTCCTCTGTTGTGTTTATTTAATGGGGATACACTATTAGCCGAGAAGTGGAGTCAATGTTGTAATATAGGAAACGCAGCAGCCAATTTGCGCACAGCAAGCTCCCACAAACAGCAATGTAATAAAGACCAGATAATCTGTTTTAGTGATGCTGATTGAGGGATAAATATTGGCCCCAGGGAGAACTCACCTGCTCTTTTTCAAAATAGTGCCCGTGGGATCTTTTACATCCACCTGAGAGCAGACGGGGCCTTGGTTTAACGTCTCATCTGAAAGACGGCACATCCGACAGTGCAGTACTCCGTCAGTACTGCCCCCTGACAGTGCGACGCTCCCGCAGTACTGCCCCTCCGACAGTGCAGCGCTCCCACAGTGCTGCCCCCCGACAGTGCAGCGCTCCCTCAGTACTGCCCCTCCGACAGTGCAGCGCTCCCTCAGTACTGCCCCTCCGACAGTGCAGCGCTCCCTCAGTACTGCCTCTCCGACAGTGCAGCGCTCCCTCAGTACTGCCCCTCCGACAGTGCTGCGCTCCCTCAGTACTGCCCCTCCGACAATGCATCCTTCCCTCAGTACTGCCCCTCCAACAGTGCGACGCTCCCTCAGTACTGCACCTCTGACAGTGCGGCGCTCCCTCAGTACTGCCTCTCCGACAGTGCAGCGGTCCCTCAGTACTGACCCTCCGCCAGTGCAGCGTCCCTCAGTACTGCCCCTCAGACAGTGCAGCGTTCCCTCAGTACTGTCCCTCCGACAGTGCGCCCCTCCCTCAGTACTGCCCTTCAGACAGAGCAGTGCTCCCTCAGTACTGCCCCCCGACAGTGCAGCGCTCCCTCAGTACTGCCCCTCCGACAGTGCAGCGCTCCCTCAGTACTGCCCCTCCGACAGTGCAGCGCTCCCTCAGTACTGCCCCTCCGACAGTGCAGCGCTCCCTCAGTACTGCCCCCCGACAGTGCAGCGCTCCCTCAGTACTGCCCCTCCGACAGTGCAGCTCTCCCTCAGTACTGCCCCTCCGACAGTGCAGCTCTCCCTCAGTACTGCCCCTCCGACAGTGCAGCACTCCCTCAGTACTGCCCCTCCGACAGTGCAGCTCTCCCTCAGTACTGGATTTTTGTGTTCAAGTGTAACTTAAGCCCACATCAATCAAATAGTACGAATCACGTTTACCTGCCATCTTCCCGAAACCCTTCAGCCCCTTTTCCTTCATCTGTTCAAAACCAAGCTGAGCCAATCTGAAGCTTAATTACAACGACTTTCAAACAAGTCTTACATTGATAAATCTAGTAAATCATCAGTCAAACATTTATGACTGGGATATTGACACTGAAACAGACTTTCTAACATTGAAAGCTTGTCAAGTGGTCTCCCTCTCTCCATTCGGTGGAGATGAGATTATTCGTGCAGTTACGAGGAAGAGAACATAATGGAAAACAGGCAGGTATATTTTGCCTAGAATGTTTCCTATTGCCCAGAAAGTGGTTCAATAATGTGTAGACTTGCTTTAAAGATCTGTTTTCTCAGTCAGTGAAAGGCTGGGATTGAGAAGATTGACGTGACTACAGAACAGATGTGAGCAACTCGGTGATGCAGGAATCGAAATGCATTAAAACACTGTCGTGAGAGAGAATTGCTGGCAACCGGACAACAGGGGGGTTACAGGAGCTCAGGAGAGGCGGAGAGTATAATGAATCCAGCATTACCCACAGGCCGCAGCGTCAGTCTCCCATCACAAGCCGAGCTGCAGCTTCACAATGGAGCGAGTTTGATCAGCAGGAGGTCCTGCTCCTCAGTCCCCTCTCGGTTAATAGTGTCTCCCCATCAAATCCGGAAATGCTGGGGTTCAGAGGGCCCTGGGGGTCCTTGCATTCGAATCACAGAAAGTTAACATGCAGGTACAGCAAGCAATTAGGAAAGCAAATGGTATGTTGGTCGTTATTACAAGAGGATTTGAGTATAAGAGTAAAGATGTCTTACTGCAATTATATAGGGCCCTGGTGAGACCACACTGTGTACAGTTTGGGTCTCCTTACCTAAGGAAGGATATACCTGCCATAGAGGGAGTGCAACGTAGGTTCACCAGACTGGTTCCTGGGATGGGGGGATTGTCCTATGAGGAGAGATCGAGTAGACTAGGCCTATATTCTCGAGAGTTTAGAAGAATGAGAGGTGATCTCATTGAAACATATAAAATTCTTAGAGGGCTTGACGTGACAAACACTAACAGGGCAGGTACAGCACGGGTTAGATACAGAGTAAAGCTCCCTCTACACTGTCCCATCAAACACTCCCAGGGCAGGTACAGCACGGGTTAGATACAGAGTAAAGCTCCCTCTACACTGTCCCATCAAACACTCCCAGGGCAGGTACAGTATGGGTTAGATACAGAGTAAAGGTCCATCTACACTGTCCCATCAAACACTCCCAGGGCAGGTACAGCACGGGTTAGATACAGAGTAAAGCTCCCTCTGCACTGTCCCATCAAACACTCCCAGGGCAGGTACAGCACTGGTTAGATACAGAGTAAAGGTCCCTCTACACTGTCCCATCAAACACTCCCAGGGCAGGTACAGCACGAGTTAGATACAGAGTAAAGCTCCCTCTACACTGTCCCATCAAACACTCCCAGGGCAGGTACAGCACAGGTTAGATACAGAGTAAAGCTCCCTCTACACTGTCCCATCAAACACTCCCAGGGCAGGTACAGCACGGGTTAGATACAGAGTAAAGCTCCCTCTACACTGTCCCATCATACACTCCCAGGGCAGGTACAGCACAGGTTAGATACAGAGTAAAGCTCTCATCCAAGGGTGTGACGAAAATGAGGAACTTAAAGAAATTATTATTTGTAAAAAAAAATAGTACAGTACTAGGAATGTTAATGGGACTAAAAGTCAAGAAATCCCAAGGACCGAATTACCTACATCCTAGGGTTTTGAAAGAGGTGGCCATTGGAATAGTGGACGCATTGGTTGTCATCTTCCAAAAGTCTATCGATTCTGGAACGGTTCCTGCAGATTGGAGGATAGCAAATGTAACCGCACTATTTAAGAAAGGAGGGAGAGAGAAAACGGGGAACTACAGACCTGTTGGCCTCACATCAATAGTTGGGAAAATGCTAGAATCTATTAAAAAGGATGCAATAACTGGGCACTTAGAAACTAATAGTAAGATTGGGCAGAGTCAACATGGATTTATGAAAGAGAAATCCTGTTTGACAAACTTTTTGGAGTTCTTTGAGGATGTAACTAGTGGAGTAGACAAAGGGGAACCAGTAGATGTGGTGTATCTGGATTTTCAGAAGGCCTTCGATAAGGTCCCACACAAGAGGTTGGTGAACAAAATTAGGGCACATGGAATTGAGGATAATATACTAGCATGGATTGAGAATTGGTTAACAGACAGAAAACAAAGAGTAGGGATAAATGGGTCTTTTTCAGGATGGCAGGCTGTGACTAGTGGGGTATCGCAAGGATCAGTGCTTGGGCCCCAGCTATTCATAATCTATATCAATGATTTGGATGAGGGAACTAATGTAACATTTCCAAATTTGCTGATGATACAGAGCTAGGTGGCAGTGTCAGTTGCGAAGAGGATGTGAAGAGGCTTCAAGGGGATCTCAACAGGCTCAGTGAGTGGGCGAGAACATGGCAGATGGAATATAATGTGGATAAATGTGAAGTTATCCACCTTGGTAGAAAAAATAGAAAGGCAGAGTATTTCCTAAATGGTGAAAGATTGGGGAATGCAGATGCTTAAAGGGACCTGGGTGTCCTTGTACATGAGTCACTGAAAGTGAATATGCAGGTACAACAAGCCATTAGGAAGGCAAATGGTATGCTGGCCTTCATTACAAGAGGATTTGAGTACAGGAGTAAAGAAGTCTTACTCCAATTGTATAGGGCCTTGGTGAGACCACACCTGGAGTACTGTGTACAATTTTGGTCTCCTCACCTAAGGAAGGATATACTTGCCATAGAGGGAGTGCAACAAAGGTTCACGAGATTGATTCCTGGGATGGCGGGACTATCATATCAGAAGCGATTGAGTAAACTAGGCCTGTATTCTCTTGAATTCAGAAGAATGAGAGGGGATCTCATTGAAGCACACAAAGTTATTACAGGGCTTGATAGGGTGGATGCTGGGAGAATTTTTCCTTTGGCTGGGGAGTCGAGAACCAGGGGCCACAGCCTCAGGATAAAGGGTAGGCCATTCAGGACTGAGATGAGGAGAAATTTCTTCACTCAGAGGGTGGTGAATCTTTGGCATTCTCTACCCCAGGGGGCTGTGGAGGCTCAGTCGTGGAGTATATTCAACATAAGAACATAAGAAATAGGAGCAGGAGTAGGCCAATCGGCCCCTCGAGCCTGCTCCACCATTCAATAAGATCATGGCTGATCTGATCCTAACCTCAAATCTTCTATCACTCTCCATCCACCCGAACCCATGTGATCTCCCGGGAGAGGCGAAAAACCAGATAAAAAACCCAATGGACTGAGATCGATAGATTTTTTTGATATTAAGGGAATCAAGGGATATGGGGATAGCGCAGGAAAGTGGAGTTGAGGTAGAGGATCGTAGTGAATGTAAAAGTATCCTCCGGACTCAAAGGAAAACAGTAAACAATGCATGCAGGGCGGAACTAGGCCAATGTCCATTAATAATCACTATCCAAAAAAGAGCCACCAAATTTTGGAATCACCTACAAATGAGCAACCCCCAATGCAATCACTACGACGCCCTGAAATGCCAAGAGATGACCATAAAGAAGAATACCCTCAGTCAACTAGTCCTGGGACTCAGTGAAGTAACTACTAACAATACTAACAATAACCAGCCCCAGGACAGTGACAGGGTAACACAAAGAATTCGACCCAACACAATCGTCGCTAAGCAAAAGGAAAAATATCTGACATATTGGGCAGAAACAACAAAAACCCAAAGCAAACTCAATTGCTACTTGGCCCTAAACAGACAATACAACATAGCTGATTACCTGACCATGGTAAAGGATAACAAACTGAGAAGAACCTTGACAAGGTACAGACTTAGCGAACATAGCCTAGCGATCGAAAAAGGCAGACACAGGCAGACCAGGCTGCCAAGAGAAGACAGGATATGCTCTCACTGCAGTCAGGGAGTAGTGGAGACAGAGATGCACTTCCTCACAGCCTGTGGAAAATATCAGGACATCAGGGAGAATTTCTACCAAAAATTCTCACAAATATGCCCTGAATTCAGAAACCTGAATGACAACCAAAAACTCCCATTCCTACTGGGAGAGAAGCTGTGTAACACTGGCGGCACACTATGTTACAGCTTGCCATGAACAGAGGGACAACCAGTAAACTAAGAAAAGAATATATATAAACAATGCGAATGTATATTTATACACTCAGGGATATACCTGTTTATACACTGTATGAATAGAACTGCGTTTATGTGCTCAACCATAAATGTATTTTGATGCTTTGGCAACATAAGATGTAACTTATCATGCCAATAAAGCGATTTGAATTGTGAATTGTGAATGGTGGAGCAGGCTCGAGGGTCCAAATGGCTGACTCCTGCTCCTACTTAGGATCTCATGATACCCGGGAGTGAGTTACAGCCTGGAATCTAATCGAGGGTTTCGGGGGGCTTTATATCTTGAACAGATACCCGGGAGTGAGTTACAGGCTGGAATCTAATCGAGGGGTTCGGAACGTTTATATATAGAATAACGGATACCCGGTAGTGAATTGTAGAATCATAGAATGGTTACAGCACGGAAGGCGGCCATTCGGCCCGTCGAGCCCGTGCCGGCTCTCTGCAAGAGCACTTCAGCTAGTCCCACTCCCCCGCCCTTTCCCTGTAGCCCTGCACATTTTTTCCTTCAGGTACTTATCCAACTCCCTTTTGAAAGCCACGATTGAATCTGCCTCCACCACCCTTTCAGGCAGTGTATTCCAGATCCTAACCACTCGCTGCGTAAAAAGGTTTTTCCTCATGTCGCCTTTGGTTTTTCTGCCGATCACCTTAAATCTGTGTCCTCTGGTTCTCGAACCTTCCACCAATGGGAACAGTTTCTATCTACTCTGTCGAGACACTTCATGATTTTGAACACATCTATCAAATCTCCTCTCAATCTTCTCTGCTCCAAGGAGAACAACCCCAGCTTCTCCAGTCTATCCATGTAACTGAAGTCCCTCATCCCTGGAACCATTCTTGTAAATCTTTTCTGCACCCTCTCTAAGGCCTTCACATCCTTCCTAAAGTGCGGTGCCCAGAATTGGACACAATACTCCAGTTGAGGCCGAACCAGTGTTTTATACAGGTTCATCATAACTTCCTTGCTTTTGTACTCTATGGGCTCGAATTTCCAAGCCCCGTGGAGGCGGGTTTGGAGGCGGGAGTGGTGGGAAAATTGCAGAATCGGGGGGCAGGAACCCATCCCACCCCCAAACCGCCTCCGTGCCAATGTCCTAGGAGGCGGGTACCCGACCCATGCTGGGAGCCGCCTCCCCGAGGCGGGAAGGGGATTAGTGCCAATTAACTGCCTGTTTACAGGTAGTTAACAGGCAGTTTTTGGCCTAACCCCTATTTTTAGCCCTGAAGTGTGGGGTTCCCGACGGCTCCGAACCACGCCAAGTTAGCGAGGCGGACCGTTGGTCTGCAGGGGATCGAGGGGTCTAGATGTCCGTTGTGCAGGTGAGTGATGGGTGCATGTGGTAAGTATGTGAGGTAAGTGTAAAGTGTTTTAATAAGTTTTACTTACCTTTACTTTCTCCTGCAGGCTTCCTTCCTTCAGTTCTCGGGAGTCCCTCAGCTCACCGGCACAGAAAGCAGAATGGCCACTGAACTGTCAAAAGCTGCAGCCTCTGCTTTCTGGTCTGGACAGATACATACTGGAGCATTCGCGATGCTGAGGAGGTCGTGGATAACACGTTTAGGCAGGTGAAGATTGCACAGGCAGGAAGGGAATGGGTGACCACCAGGCAGAGTAGTAGGCGCAGGCAGGTAGTGCAGGGGTCCCCTGTGGCCATTCCCCTCTCAAACAGATATACCGCTTTGGATATTGGTGAGGGAGATGGCTTATCAGAGGAAGGCAGCAGCAGCCAACTTCCTGGCACCATGGGTGGTTCTGCTGCACAGGACGGGAGGAAAAAGAGTGGGAGAGCTATAGTGATAGGGGATTCTATTGTAAGGGGAATAGATAGGCGTTTCTGCGGCCGCAAACAAGACTCCAGGATGGTATGTTGCCTCCCTGGTGCAAGGGTCAAGGATGTCTCAGAACGGCTGCAGAACATTTTGGAAGGGGAGGGTGAACAGCCAGTTGTCGTGGTGCATATAGGTACCAACGATATAGGTAAAAAACGGGATAAGGTCCTAAAAGCTGAATATAGGGAGTTAGGAGCTAAATTAAAAAATAGGACCTCAAAGGTAGTAATCTCAGGATTGCTACCAGTGCCACGTGCTAGTCAGAGTAGAAATAGAAGGCTATTTCAGATGAATACGTGGCAGAGGAATGGTGCAAGGGGGAGGGATTCAAATTCCTGGGACATTGGAACCGGTTCTGGGGGAGGTGGGACCAGAACAAAACGGACGGTTTGCACCTGGGCAGGACCGGGACCGATGTCCTAGGGGGAGTGTTTGCTAGTGCTGTGGGGGAGGGTTTAAACTAAAATGGCAGGGGGTTGGGAACCTGAGCAGGGAGACAGAGGAAAGGGAAACAAGGATAGAAGCAAAAGAAAGGAAGAAGAAAAACAATGGTGGCAGTCAGAGAAATCAAGGGTGTAAATCAAACATGGCCACAGTAAAAAATAATTCTAAAAGGTGTAACAGTGTTAAAAATACAGGCCTGAAGGCCTTGTGTCTTAATGCGAGGAGCATTTGTAATAAAGTGGATGAATTAGCTGCGCAAACAGAGGTAAACAGATATGATATGATTGGGATTACGGAAACATGGCTCCAGGGTGACCAAGGCTGGGAACTCAACATCCAGGGGTATTCAATATTCAGGAAAGATAGGCAAAAAAGAAAAGGAGGTGGGGTAGCATTGCTGGTTAAAGAAGGGATTAACACAATTGAAAGGAAGGATATTAGCTCTGATGATGTGGAATCTGTATGGGTAGAACTGAGAAATACCAAGGGGCAGAAAACGTTAGTGGGAGTGGTATACAGACCTCCAAACAGTAATGCGAAGGTTGGGGATGGCATTAAACGGGAAATTAGAGACGCGTGCAATAAGGGCATAACAGTTATCATGGGTGACTTTAATCTACATGTAGATTGGGCTAACCAAATTAGTAACAATACTGTGGAGGAGGAATTCCTGGAGTGTATACGAGATGGTTTCCTGGACCAATATGCCGAGGAACCAACCAGGGATCAGGCCATCTTAGACTGGGTATTATGTAACGAGAAAGGATTAATTAGCAATCTTGTTGTGCGAGGCCCCTTGGGTCGGAGCGATCATAATATGATAGAATTCTTCATTAAGATGGAGAGTGAAGTAGTTGACTCAGAGACTAGTGTCCTGAATTTAAATAAAGGAAACTACGATGGTATGAGGCGTGAGTTGGGAAGGATTGATTGGGGAATGTTACTCAAAGGGTTGACAGTGGATAGGCAATGGCAAACATTCAAAGACCGCATGGATGAACTACAGAATTTGTTCATCCCTGTTTGGCATAAAAATAAAACAAAAAAGGTGACTCAGCCGTGGCTAACAAGGGAAATTAGGGATAGCATAAGATCCAAGGAGAGGACATATAAATTGGCCAGAAAAAGCAGTAAACCTGAGGACTGGGAGCAGTTTAGGATTCAGCAAAGGAGGATAAAGGGATTAATTAAGAGGGGAAAAACAGAGTATGAGAGTAAGCTTGGAGGGAACATAAAAACTGACTGTAAAAGCTTTTATAGATATGTGAAGAGAAAAAGATTGGTGAAGTCAAGCGTAGGTCCCTTGCAGTCAGAATCAGGGGAATTTATAATGGGGAACAAAGAAATGGCAGACCAATTAAATACATACTTTGGGTCTGTCTTCACAAAGGAGGACACAAATAACCTCCCAGAGATGTCGGGGAACATAGGGTCTGATGAGAGGGAGGAACTGAAAGAAATCAGTATTTGTAGGGAAATGGTGTTAGGGAAATTGACGGGATTGAAGGCCGATCAATCCCCAGGGCTTGATAATCTGCATCCTAGGGTACTTAAGGAAGTGGCCCTAGAAATAGTAGATGCATTGCTGGTCATCTTCCAAAATTCGATAGACTCTGGAACAGTTCCCATGGATTGGAGGGTAGCTAATGTTACCCCACTATTCAAAAAAGGTGGTAGAGAGAAAACGGGGAATTATAGACCGGTAAGCCTGCATCAGTAAAATGAAATCGGGGAAAATGCTAGAGTCCATTATAAAAGATATAATAGCAGAGCACTTGGAAAACAGTGACAGGATCGGACAAAGTCAACATGGATTTACAAAAGGTAAATCGTGCTTGACTAATCTACTGGAATTTTTTGAGGATGTAACTGGTAGAATAGATAAGGGAGAACCAGTGGATGTGGTGTATTTGGACTTTAGAAGGCTTTCAATAAGGTCCCGCATGAGAGATTAGCCTGTAAAGTTAAGGCACATGGGATTGGGGACAAGGTACTGACTTGGATAAAGAACTGGTTGGCAGACAGGAAGCAAAGAGTTGGAATAAACGGCTCTTTTTCCGAGTGGCAGGCAGTGACTAGTGGGGTACCGCAGGGATCGGTCCCAGGACCCCAGCTATTCACAATATATATAAATGATCTAGACAAGGGAACTAGGTGTAATATCTCCAAGTTTGCAGACGACACAAAGCTTGGTGAGCGTGTGTGCTGTGAGGAGGATGCCGAGAAACTCCAGTATGATTTGGACAGGTTGGGTGATTGGGCAGAAGCATGGCAGATGCAGTATAATGTGGATAAATGCGAGGTTATCCACTTTGGTGTCAAAAACAGGAAGGCAGATTATTATCTGAATGGCAATAGATTGGGAGAAGGGGAAGTGCAACGAGACCTGGGTGTCCTTGTGCACCAGTCACTGAAGGTAAGCATGCAGGTGCAGCAGGCGGTTAAGGCGGCAAATGGTATGTTGGCCTTCGTAGCGAGAGGATTCGAGTACAAGAACAAGGATGTCTTGCTGCAGTTGTACAGGGCCTGGTGAGACCACACCTTGAGTATTGTGTGCAGTTTTGGTCGCCTTATCTGAGGAAGGATGTTCTTGCCATGGAGGGAGTGCAGCGAAGATTCACCAGACTAATACCTGGGATGGCAGGAATGACGTATGAGGAGAGATTGGGTCGATTGGGCTTATACTCACTGGAGTTTGGAAGAATGAGAGGGGATCTCATTGAAACTTATAAAATTCTAACAGGACTGGACAGACTGGATGCAGGAAGGATGCAGGAAGGATGTTCCCAATGGCCGGGGAGTCCAGAACCAGGGGTCACAGTCTAAGGATAAGGAGTAAGCCATTTAGGACAGAGATGAGGAGGAATTTCTTCATCCAGAGAGTGGTGAACCTGTGGAATTCTCTACCACAGAAGGCAGTGGAGGCCAATTCATTAAATATATTCAAGAAGGAGTTGGATATATTTCTTAAGGCTAAAGGGATCAAGGGATATGGGGAGAAGGCAGGGACAGGGTACTGAATTTGGATGATCAGCCATGATCTCATTGAATGGTGGAGCAGGCTCGAGGGGCCGAATGGCCTACTCCTGCTCCTATCTTCTATGTTTCTATGTTTCTATCTCTAACTGAGTCTGAGTAGAAGGACTCAAGTTAGAAGACAGATTGTCAGTGTTTGACAGCTTCATAGAGCTGATTTTTCACCTGTCAAAAGCTCTGGACAGATGAAATGTCAATCACTGACGTCACCAGTAACCAGGTGTCCCTTAATTGGCCTGCTGAGCCCACTGGGCGGGCATAACGAGGTCAATCAAGGGAAAATAGCATGGGTTGGCCAGAAGTCGATGGAGGTGGGACTACAACCCAAAAAGTGGGAGTCCCGCCTCCATCACGCCCCCATTGACAAAATTGAGCCCTACACCTCTATTTATGAAGCCCAGGATCCCGTATGCTTTTTTAAATCGCTTTCTCAACCTGCCCTGCCACCTTCAACAATTTGTGCACATATACCCCCAGGTCTCTCTGTTCATGCACCCCCTTTAGAATTGTACCATTTAGTTTATATTTCCTCTCTTCATTTTTCCTACCAAAATGTATCACTTCGCACTTTTCTGCGTTAAATTTCATCTGCCACGTGTCCGCCCGTGTCACGTCCTCTTGAAGCCTATCACTCTCCTCCTCACTGTTCACTAAACTTCCAAGTTTTGTGTCATCTGCAAATTTTGAAATTGTGCCCTGTACACCCACATCCAAGTCATTAATATATATCAAGAAAAGCAGTGGTCCTAGTACCGACCCCTGGGGAACACCACTGTATACCTTCCTCCAGTCCAAAAAACAACCGTTCACCACTACTCTCTGTTTCCTGTCACTTAGCCAATTCCGTATCCATGCTGCCACTGTCCCTTTTATTCCATGGGCTTCAACTTTGCTGGCAAGCCTATTATCTGGCACTTTGTCGAACACCTTTTGGAAATCCATGTACACGTCAACTGCATTACCCTCATCAACCCTCTCTGTTGCCTCATCAAAAAACTCAATCAAGTTAGTTAAACACGATTTGCCTTTAACAAATCCATGCTGGCTTTCCTTAGTGAATCCACATCTATCCAAGTGACTGTTAATTTTGTCCCTGATTATTGTTTCTAAAAGCTTCCCCACTACCGAGGTTAAACTGACTGGCCTGTAGTTGCTGGGTTTATCTTTACACACTTTTTTGAACAATGGTGTAAAATTTGCAATTCTCCAGTCCTCTGGCACCACCCCCGTATCTAAGGAGGATTGGAAGATTATGGCCAGTACCTCCGCAATTTCTTCCTTCACTTCCCTCAGCATTCTAGGATGCATTCCATCTGGTCCTGGTGCCTTATCTACTTTAAGAACAGCCAGCCTTTCTAGTACCTCCTCCTCCTTATCAATTTTTATCCCATCCAGTATCTCCACTACCTCCTCCTTCACTATGTCTATGGCAACATCTTCTTCCTTGGTGAAGACAGATGCAAAGTACTCATTTAGTACCTCAGCCATACCCTCTGCCTCCATGTGTAGGACTCCTTTTTGGTCTCTAATCAGCCCCACCCCTCCTCTTACTACCCATTTACTATTTATATGCCTATCGAAGACTTTTGGATTACCTTTTATGTTAGCTGCCAATCTATTCTCATACCCTCTCTTTGCCCCTCTTATTTTCTTTTTCACTTCTCCTCTGAACTTTCTATATTCAGCCTGATTCTCACTTGTATTCTCGACCTGACATCTGTCATATGTGCTCTTTTTCTGCTTCACTTACTCTCTATCTCTTTCATCATCCAGGGAGCTCTGTCTTTGGATGCCCTACTTTTCCCCCTAGTGGGAATGTACCTCGACTGTACCCGAACTATTTCCTCTTTAAAGGCAGCCCATTGTTCCATTAGTTTTGTCTGCCAATCTTTGATTCCAGGTTACCCGGGCCAGATCCTTTCGCAAACCACTGAAATTCGCCTTCCTCCAGTTAAATATTTTTACTCTAGATTGCTCCCTGTCCTTTTCCATAGCTAATCTAAACCTTATGATACTATGATCACTGTTCCCTAAATGTTCACCTACTGACACTTGCTCCACTTGACCTACCTCATTCCCCAGAACCAGATCCAGCAATGCCTCCTCCCTCGTCGGGCTGGAAACACAATGATCAAGAAAGTTCTCCTGAACACACTTCAGAAATTCTTCCCCATCTCTGCCCTTTACACTATTACTAACCCAGTCTATATTGGGAAATTTAAAGTCCCCCATTATCACTATATAGTTACATAGAAAATTAGGAGCAGGATTAGGCCATTCGGCCCTTCAAGCCTGCTCTCCTCTCATTCTTCTAAACTCTCGTGAATACAGGCCTAGTCGACCCAATCTCTCCTCATACGACAGTCCTGCCATCCCAGGAATCAGTCTGGTGAACCTTTGCTGCACTCCCTTTATGGCAAGTATATCCTTTCTTAGGTAAGGCAACCAAAACTGTACACAGTACTCCAGGTGTGGTCTCACCAAGGCCCTGTACAACTGTAGTAAGACATCCTTGCTCCTGTACTCAAATCCTCTTGCAATGAAGGCCAACATACCATTTGCCTTCCTAACTGCTTGCTGCACCTGCATGTTTGCTTTCAGTGACTGGTGTACAAGGACACCCAGGTCCCTTTGTGCATCAACATTTCCCAATCTATCACCATTTAAATAATACTCTGCCTTTCTGTTTTTCCTACCAAAGTGGATAACTTCACATTTATCCACGTTATACTGCATCTGCCATGTATTTGCCCTCTCACTCAACTTGTCTAAATCGCCTTAAAGCCTCTTTGCATCCTCCTCACAACCCCACCTAGTTTTGTGTCATCAGTAAACTTGGAAATATTACATTTGGTTCCCTCATCCAAATCATACTTCAAGTTCTTGCACCTCTCTGTAATTTCTCTGCAAATTTGCTCCTCCATATCTTTCCCACTAGTTGGTGGTCTATAGAATACACCTAGTAGTGTAATGGCACCTCTATTATTTCTTAACTCTAGCCATATAGATTCTGTCATCCTCCAGGTCATCCTCTCTCCCCAGCACTGTAATATTCTCCTAAACCAATACTGCCACACCACCTCCAAGCTTTCCTTCCCTATCCTTCCTGAACACCTTATATCCAAGAATATTTAATACCCAATCCTGCCCCTTTTTGAGCCAGGTCTCAGTTATTGCCACGACATCATCTTGCCATGTGGCTATTTGCACCTGCAGCTCACCGACCTTATTTACCAAATTTCATGATTTTCTACACAGGTTGGAATCTAATTGAGAGGTTCAGGGTGGTTAATATCTAGAATAATAGATACTCGTGAGTGAGTTACAGGCTGGAATCTAATCAAGGGCTTCGGGGTTTTTTTATTATTCGTTCCTGGGATGTGGGCGTCGCTGGCAAGGCGAGCATTTATTGCCCATCCCTAATTGCCCTCGAGAAGGTTATGCTGAGCCGTCTTCTTGAACCGCTGCAGTCCGTGTGGTGAAGGTGCTCCCACAGCGCTGTTAAGGAGGGAGTTCCAGGATTTTGACCCAGCGACGATGAAGGATCGGCAATATATTTCCAAGTCAGGATGGGAACTTGGAGATGATGGTGTTTCCAAGTGCCTGCTGCCCTTGTTCTTCTAGGTGGAAGAGGTTTGGGAGGTGCTGCTGAAGAAGCCTTGGCGAGTTGCTGCAGTGCATCTTGTAGATGGTACACACTGCAGCCACGGTGCGCCGGTGGTGGAGGGAGTGAATGTTTAAGGTGGTGGATGGGGTGCCAATCAAGCGGCTGCTTTGTCCTGGATAGTGTCGAGCTTCTTGAGTGTTGTTGGAGCTGCACTCATCCAGGCAAGTGGAGAGTATTCCATCACACTCCTGACTTGTGCCTTGTAGATGGTGGAAAGGCTTTGGGGAGTCAGGAGGTGAGACACTCGCCGCAGAATACCCAGCCTCTGACCTGCTCTTGTTGCCATAATATTTATGTGGTCGGTCCAGTTAAGTTTCTGGTCAATGGTGATCCCCAGAATGTTGATGGTGGGGGAATCAGTGATGGTAATGCCGTTGAATGTCAAGGGGCAGTGGTTAGACTCTTGCTTGTTGGAGATGGTCATTGCCTGGCACTTGTGTGGTGAGAATGTTACTTGCCACGTATCAGCCCAAGCCTGGATGTTGTCCAGGTCTCGCTGCATGCGGGCATGGACTGCTTCATTATCTGAGGAGTTGTGAATGGAACTGAACACTGTGCAGTCATCAGCGAACATCCCCACTTCTGACCTTATAATGGAGGGTAGGTTATTGATGAAGCATCTAAAAATGGTTGGGCTTAGGACACTGCCCTGAGGAACTCCTGCAGCAATGTCCTGGGGCTGAGATGATTGCCCTCTATCACCACAGCCATCTTCCTTTGTGCTAGGTATGACTCCAGCCAGTGGAGAGTTTTCCCCCCGATTCCCATTGACTTCAGTTTTACTAGGGC
Organism: Somniosus microcephalus; assembly: GCF_052327205.1. Lineage (NCBI taxonomy): Eukaryota > Metazoa > Chordata > Chondrichthyes > Squaliformes > Somniosidae > Somniosus > Somniosus microcephalus. Next base: position 342,496,536 of record NC_140990.1, on the reverse strand, counting down.
TCCTTGATGCCACACTCGGTCAAATGCTGCCTTGATGTCAAGGGCAGTCAATCTCACCTCACCTCTGGAATTCAGCTCTTTTGTCCATGTTTGGACCAAGGCTGTAATGAGGTCTGGAGCCGAGTGGTCCTGGCAGAACCCAAACTGGGCATCAGTGAGCAGGTTATTGGTGAGTAAGTGCCGCTTGATAGCACTGTCGCTGACACCTTCCATCACTTTGTTGATGATTGGGAGTAGACCGATGGGGCGGTAATTGACCGGATTGGATTTGTCCTGCTTTTTGTGGACAGGACATAACTGGGCAGTTTTCCACATTGTCGGATAGATGCCAGTGTTAAAGCTGTACTGGAATAGCTTGGCTAGAGGGGGTTTATATATAGAAATAACAGATACCCAGGAGTGAGTTACAGGCTGGAATCTAATCGAGATGTTTCAGGGGTTTATATACAGAGTAACAGATACCCGGGAGAGAGTTACAGGCTGGAATCCAATCGAGGGGTTTATATACAAAATAACTGATACCCGGGAGTGAGTTACAGGCTGGAATCTAATCGAGGGGTTCGGGGGGTGTATATATAGAATAACAGATACCCTGGAGTGAGTTACAGGCTGGAATCTAATCGAGGGGTTCTGGGGATTTATATATAGAACAGATACCCGGGATTGAGTTACAGGCTGGAATCTAATCGAGGGGTTCAGGGGGTTTATATATAGAATAACGGATACCCAGGAGTGAGTTACAGGCTGGAATCTAATCGAGGGGTTCGGGGGGTTTATATATAGAATAACAGATACCCGGGAGTGAGTTACAGGCTGGAATCTAATCGAGGGGTTTATATATAGAATAACAGATACCCGGGAGTGAGTTACAGGCTGGAATCTAATCGAGGGGTTCGGGGGGTTTATATATAGAATAACAGATACCCGGGAGTGAGTTACAGGCTGGAATCTAATCGAGGGGTTCAGGGGGTTTATATATAGAATAACAGATACCCGAGAGTGAGTTACAGGCTGGAATCTAATCGAGAGGTTCTGGGGGTTTATATATAGAATAACGGATACCCGGGAGTGAGTTACAGGCTGGAATCTAATCGAGGGGTTCGGGGGGTTTATATATAGAATAACAGATACCCGAGAGTGAGTTACAGGCTGGAATCTAATCGAGGGGTTCTGGGGGTTTATATATAGAATAACGGATACCCGGGAGTGAGTTACAGGCTGGAATTTAATCGAGGGGTTCGGGGTGTTTATATATAGAATAACAGATACCCGAGAGTGAGTTACAGGCTGGAATCTAATCGAGGGGTTCGGGGGGTTTATATATAGAATAACAGATACCCGGGAGTGAGTTACAGGCTGGCATCTAATTCAGGGGTTCTGGGGGTTTATATATAGAATAACAGATACCCGGGAGTGAGTTACAGGCTGGAATCTAATCGAGGGGTTCGGGGGGTTTATATACAGAATAACAGATACCCGGGAGTGAGTTACAGGCTGGAATCTAATTGAGGGGTTCTGGGGGTTTATATATAGAATAACAGATACCCGGGAGTGAGTTACAGGCTGGAATCTAATCGAGGGGTTTGGGGGGTTTATATACAGAATAACAGATACCCGGGAGTGAGTTACAGGCTGGAATCTAATCGAGGGGTTCTGGGGGTTTATATATAGAATAACGGATACCCGGGAGTGAGTTACAGGCTGGAATCTAATCGAGGGGTTCGGGGGGTTTATATATAGAATAACAGATACCCGGGAGTGAGTTACAGGCTGGAATCTAATCGAGGGGTTCGGAGGGGTTTATATATAGAATAACAGATACCCGGGAGTGAGTTACAGGCTGGAATCTAATCGAGGGGTTCGGGGGGTTTATATATAGAATAACAGATACCCGGGAGTGAGTTACAGGCTGGAATCTAATCGAGGGGTTCAGGGGGTTTATATATAGAATAACAGATACCCGAGAGTGAGTTACAGGCTGGAATCTAATCGAGAGGTTCTGGGGGTTTATATATAGAATAACGGATACCCGGGAGTGAGTTACAGGCTGGAATCTAATCGAGGGGTTCGGGGGGTTTATATATAGAATAACAGATACCCGAGAGTGAGTTACAGGCTGGAATCTAATCGAGGGGTTCTGGGGGTTTATATATAGAATAACGGATACCCGGGAGTGAGTTACAGGCTGGAATTTAATCGAGGGGTTCGGGGTGTTTATATATAGAATAACAGATACCCGAGAGTGAGTTACAGGCTGGAATCTAATCGAGGGGTTCGGGGGGTTTATATATAGAATAACAGATACCCGGGAGTGAGTTACAGGCTGGCATCTAATTGAGGGGTTCTGGGGGTTTATATATAGAATAACAGATACCCGGGAGTGAGTTACAGGCTGGAATCTAATCGAGGGGTTCGGGGGGTTTATATACAGAATAACAGATACCCGGGAGTGAGTTACAGGCTGGAATCTAATTGAGGGGTTCTGGGGGTTTATATATAGAATAACAGATACCCGGGAGTGAGTTACAGGCTGGAATCTAATCGAGGGGTTTGGGGGGTTTATATACAGAATAACAGATACCCGGGAGTGAGTTACAGGCTGGAATCTAATCGAGGGGTTCTGGGGGTTTATATATAGAATAACGGATACCCGGGAGTGAGTTACAGGCTGGAATCTAATCGAGGGGTTCGGGGGGTTTATATATAGAATAACAGATACCCAGGAGTGAGTTACAGGCTGGAATCTAATCGAGGGGTTCGGGGGGTTTATATACAGAATAACAGATACCCGGGAGTGAGTTACAGGCTGGAATCTAATCGAGGGGTTCGGGGGGTTTATATATAGAATAACAGATACCCGGGAGTGAGTTACAGGCTGGAATCTAATCGAGGGGTTCGGGGGGTTTATATATAGAATAACAGATACCCGGGAGTGAGTTACAGGCTGGAATCTAATCGAGGGGTTCGGGGGGTTTATATATAGAATAACAGATACCCGGGAGTGAGTTACAGGCTGGAATCTAATCGAGAGGTTCTGGGGGTTTATATATAGAATAACGGATACCCGGGAGTGAGTTACAGGCTGGAATCTAATCGAGGGGTTCGGGGGGTTTATATATAGAATAACAGATACCCGAGAGTGAGTTACAGGCTGGAATCTAATCGAGGGGTTCTGGGGGTTTATATATAGAATAACGGATACCCGGGAGTGAGTTACAGGCTGGAATTTAATCGAGGGGTTCGGGGGTTTATATATAGAATAACAGATACCCGAGAGTGAGTTACAGGCTGGAGTCTAATTGAGGGGTTCAGGGGGTTTATATATAGAATAACAGATACCCAGGAGTGAGTTACAGGCTGGAATCTAATCGAGGGGTTCGGGGGGTTTATATATAGAATAACAGATACCCGGGAGTGAGTTACAGGCTGGAATCTAATCGAGGGGTTCTGGGGATTTATATATAGAATAACAGATACCCGGGAGTGAGTTACAGGCTGGAATCTAATCGAGGGGTTTGGGGGGTTTATATATAGAATAACAGATACCCGGGAGTGAGTTACAGGCTGGAATCTAATCGAGGGGTTTGGGGGGTTTATATATAGAATAACAGATACCCGAGAGTGAGTTACAGGCTGGAATCTAATCGAGGGGTTCGGGGGGTTTATATATAGAATAACAGATACCCGGGAGTGAGTTACAGGCTGGAATCTAATCGAGGGGTTTGGGGGGTTTATATATAGAATAACAGATACCCGGGAGTGAGTTACAGGCTGGAATCTAATCGAGGGGTTCGGGGGGTTTATATATAGAATAACAGATACCCGGGAGTGAGTTACAGGCTGGAATCTAATCGAGGGGTTCGGGGGGTTTATATATAGAATAACAGATACCCGGGAGTGAGTTACAGGCTGGAATCTAATCGAGGGGTTCGGGGGGTTTATATATAGAATAACAGATACCCGGGAGTGAGTTACAGGCTGGAATCTAATCGAGGGGTTCGGGGGGTTTATATATAGAATAACAGATACCCGGGAGTGAGTTACAGGCTGGAATCTAATCGAGGGGTTCGGGGGGTTTATATATAGAATAACAGATACCCGAGAGTGAGTTACAGGCTGGAATCTAATCGAGGGGTTCGGGGGGTTTATATATAGAATAACAGATACCCGGGAGTGAGTTACAGGCTGGAATCTAATTGAGGGGTTCGGGGGGTTTATATATAGAATAACAGATACCCGGGAGTGAGTTACAGGCTGGAATCTAATTGATTATATGTGTATTTTGAAGCCAATTTCATCCAGCTGGTGAAGTCGCCATTAGCTGCAGGAACCAGCCTTGTGCTGTGTGCCTTGCTGTAATCGCAGTCAAGTGTTTAATGTGGAACTCCTAATAGCCACAGGGATGGGTGGGCGGATTTGTTTGACGATTTGCTCAGATGCACCTCAATGGTTAATGCGCTGCGAGTGCAGTGGCACAGCCCCAGTGAAGGGCTCTGTGGGCCGTGTACCTGTGGGCAGATCGTGCTGCCAGAGATTCAGTATCGACCACTCCCTTTCAAACATGTTCCCCTCCTCCCTCCAGTCTGACTGTGTCTCCCAAACCATCACCAGTGATTTATGAGCTGCGAGCTGGCAAACTGCCCGTGTGGGCCTGCCCTGCCCAGAGATCCTGATGTGTAATGACGGGCACTGGTCAAGGCTCCATTATATGAAGCGATTATTATTTAACAAGTGTTGCAAGATGCGTGACAACTCCAGCACCAGGACTTCATCCAAATATAATGGAAACCACACGGGAAGAAAAAGGGGGAAAATATCACCACTGATCACGAGAAGCTAAAATAGTCTCTCTCTCAATCTGCCTCACTCTCTGTCTCTCTGTCTCTCTCTCTCTGTCTCTCTCACCCCATCATTCTCTCTCTCCCTGTCTGTCTAGCTCTCTGCCTGTCTCTCTCTCTCTCTCCGTCTCATGAGCTTTCTCCCTGTCTCTCTTTCTCTGTCTCTCTCACACCCCGTCTCTCTCTCTCCCTCTATCTCTCTCGCCCTGTCTCAATAACTTTCTCCCTGTCTCTCCATCTCTCTGTGTGTGTCTCACTCTCTCCCTGTCTATTTCTCTCACTCCGTCACTCTCCTTGTCTCACTCACTCTGTCCCTCTCCCCCTCCGTATCTGACTCTCACTGGGGTACAGTTCCGCAGACACTGACTCTCACTGGGGTACAGTTCCACAGACACTGACTCTCACTGGGGTACAGTTCCACAGACACTGACTCTCACTGGGGTACAGTTCCACAGACACTGACTCTCACTGGGGTACAGTTCCACAGACACTGACTCTCACTGGGGTACAGTTCCACAGACACTGACTCTCACTGGGGAAAAGTTCCACAGACACTGACTCTCACTGGGGTACAGTTCCACAGGCACTGACGCTCACTGGGGTACAGTTCCACAGGCACTGACTCTCACTGGGGTACAGTTCCACAGACACTGACTCTCACTGGGGGGCAGTTCCACAGACACTGACTCTCACTGGGGTACAGTTCCACAGACACTGACTCTCACTGGGGTACAGTTCCACAGTCACTGGCTCTCACTGGGGTACAGTTCCACACACACTGACTCTCACTGGGGTAAAGTTCCACAGACACTGAATCTCACTGGGGTACAGTTCCACAGACACTGACTCTCACTGGGGTACAGTTCCACAGGCACTGACGCTCACTGGAGTACAATTCCACAGACACAGACTCTCACTGGGGTACAGTTCCACAGGCACTGACTCTCTCTGGGGTACAGTTCCACAGACACTGACTCTCACTGGGGTAGAGTTCCACAGACACTGACTCTCACTGGGGTACAGTTCCACAGGCACTGACTCTCACTGGGGTACAGTTCCACAGACACTGACTCTCACTGGGGTACAGTTCCACAGACACTGACTCTCACTGGGGTACAGTTCCACAGACACTGACTCTCACTGGGGTACAGTTCCACAGACACTGACTCTCACTGGGGTACAGTTCCACAGACACTGACTCTCACTGGGGTACAGTTCCACAGACACTGACTCTCACTGGGGAAAAGTTCCACAGACACTGACTCTCACTGGGGTACAGTTCCACAGACACTGACTCTCACTGGGGTACAGTTCCACAGATACTGACTCTCACTGGGGTACAGTTCCACAGTCACTGGCTCTCACTGGGGTACAGTTCCACACACACTGACTCTCACTGGGGTACAGTTCCACAGGCACTGACGCTCACTGGAGTACAATTCCACAGACACAGACTCTCACTGGGGTACAGTTCCACAGGCACTGACTCTCTCTGGGGTACAGTTCCACAGACACTGACTCTCACTGGGGTAGAGTTCCACAGACACTGACTCTCACTGGGGTACAGTTCCACAGGCACTGACTCTCACTGGGGTACAGTTCCACAGACACTGACTCTCACTGGGGTACAGTTCCACAGACACTGACTCTCACTGGGGTACAGTTCCACAGACACTGACTCTCACTGGGGTACAGTTCCACAGATACTGACTCTCACTGGGGTACAGTTCCACAGACACTGACTCTCACTGGGGTACAGTTCCACAGACACTGACTCTCACTGGGGTACAGTTCCACAGACACTGACTCTCACTGGGGTACAGTTCCACAGACACTGACTCTCACTGGGGTACAGTTCCACAGACACTGACTCTCACTGGGGTAAAGTTCCACAGACACTGACTCTCACTGGGGTACAGTTCCACAGACATGACTCTCACTGGGGTAAAGTTCCACAGACACTGACTCTCACTGGGGTACAGTTCCACAGACACTGACTCTCACTGGGGTACAGTTCCACAGTCACTGACTCTCACTGGGATACAGTTCCACAGGCACTGACGCTCACTGGGGTACAGTTCCACAGACACTGACTCTCACTGGGGTACAGTTCCACAGTCACTGACTCTCACTGGGGTACAGTTCCACAGACACTGACTCTCACTGGGGTACAGTTCCACAGACACTGACTCTCACTGGGGTACAGTTCCACAGACACTGACTCTCACTGGGGTACAGTTCCACACACACTGACTCTCACTGGGGTACAGTTCCACAGGCACTGTCTCTCACTGGGGTACAGTTCCACAGACACTGACTCTCACTGGGGTACAGTTCCACAGACACTGACACTCACTGGGGTACAGTTCCACAGGCACTGACTCTCACTGGGGTACAGTTCCACAGGCACTGACTCTCTCTGGGGTACAGTTCCACAGACACTGACTCTCACTGGGGTACAGTTCCACAGATACTGACTCTCACTGGGGTACAGTTCCACAGACACTGACTCTCACTGGGGTACAGTTCCACAGACACTGACTCTCACTGGGGTACAGTTCCACAGACACTGACTCTCACTGGGGTACCGTTCCACAGGCACTGACTCTCACTGGGGTGCAGTTCCACAGGCACTGACTCTCACTGGGGTACAGTTCCACAGGCACTGACTCTCTCTGGGGTACAGTTCCACAGACACTGACTCTCACTGGGGTACAGTTCCACAGATACTGACTCTCTCTGGGGTACAGTTCCACAGACACTGACACTCACTGGGGTACAGTTCCACAGACACTGACTCTCACTGGGGTACAGTTCCACGGTCACTGACTCTCACTGGGGTACAGTTCCACAGTCACTGACTCTCACTGGGGTACAGTTCCACACACACTGACTCTCACTGGGGTAAAGTTCCACAGACACTGACTCTCACTGGGGTACAGTTCCACAGACACTGACTCTCACTGGGGTACAGTTCAACAGACACTGACTCTCACTGGGGTACAGTTCCACAGACACTGACTCTCACTGGGGTACAGTTCCACAGACACTGACTCTCACTGGGGTACAGTTCCACAGACACTGACTCTCACTGGGGTACAGTTCCACAGACACTGACTCTCACTGGGGTACAGTTCCACAGGCACTGACTCTCACTGGGGTACAGTTCCACAGGCACTGACTCTCACTGGGGTACAGTTCCACAGGCACTGACTCTCACTGGGGTACAGTTCCACAGGCACTGACTCTCACTGGGGTACAGTTCCACAGACACTGACTCTCATTGGGGTACAGTTCCACAGACACCGACTCTCACTGGGGTACAGTTCCACAGACACTAACACTCACTGGGGTACCGTTCCACAGACAATGACTCTCACTGGGGTACAGTTCCACAGACACTGGCTCTCACTGGGGTACAGTTTCACAGACACTGACTCTCACTCGGGTTCAGTTCCACAGACACTGACTCACTGGGGTACAGTTCCACAGGCACTGACTCTCACTGGGGTACAGTTCCACAGACACTGACTCTCACTGGGGTACAGTTCCACAGGCACTGACTCTCACTGGGGTACAGTTCCACAGGCACTGACTCTCACTGGGGTACAGTTACACAGACACTGACTCTCACTGGGGTACAGTTCCACAGACACCGACTCTCACTGGTGTACAGTTCCAGACACTGACTCTCACTGGCATGAGAGCTATTGAATTGTGGGGTGATTCAAAGCACAGCTCCACATCCGAAACCAAATGCACATGTTCCCCAGATATGAAGGGCGGCCCTGAGTGCATGAGTCGTGGCTGAATGCGGAGCACTCGAACCTCTGAGACAAAAGGTCCCTCAATACGGCCCCTCCAGATATTGGAGCACGCAATTCAGGTTCACATTGAGGCAGTACTGAGGGAGTGCTGCACTGTCGGAGGGGCAGTACCGAGGGAGTGCTGCACTGTCGGAGGGGCAGTACTGAGGGAACGCCGCACTGTCGGAGGGGCAGTACTGAGGGAGCGCCGCACTGTCAGAGGGGCAGTACTGAGGGAGCGCTGCACTGTCAGAGCGGCAGTACTGAGGGAGCTCTCTACTGTTGGAGGGTCAGTACTGAGGGAGCGCCGCACTGTTGGAGGGGCAGTAGTGAGGTAGCGCTGCACTGTCGGAGGGGCAGTACTGAGGGAGCGCTGCACTGTCGGAGGGGCAGTACTGAGGGAGCGCTGCACCGTCGTAGGGTCAGTAGTGAGGGAGCGCTGCACTGTCGGAGGGGCAGTACTGAGGGAGCGCTGCACTGTCGGAGGGTCAGTAGTGAGGGAGCGCTGCACTGTCGGAGGGGCAGTACTGAGGGAACGCTGCACTGTCGGAGGGTCAGTAGTGAGGGAGCGCTGCACTGTCGGAGGGGCAGTACTGAGGGAGCGCTGCACCGTCGGAGGGGCAGTAGTGAGGTAGCGCTGCACTGTCAGAGGGGCAGCACTGAGGAAATGCTGCGGTGTCACGGGGCAGTACTGAGGGAGCGCTGCACTGTCGGAGGAGCAGTACTGAGGGAATGCTGCACTGTCGGAGGGGCAGTACTGAGGGAGCGCTGCACTGTCGGAGGGGCAGTACTGAGGGAGCACCACACTGTCGGAGCGTCAGTACTGAGGGAGCGCTGCACTGTCGGAGGGGCAGTAGTGAGGGAGCGCTGCACTGTCGGAGGGGCAGTACTGAGGGAGTGTGGACTGGCGAATTTGCTTTTTTTCAGATGAGACATTAAACCAAGGCTTTGTCTGCTCTCTCAGGTGGATGTGAAGGATCCCATGGCACTATTTCGAAGAAGAGCAGGGGAGTCCTCCCCAGTGTCCTGAGGCCAATATTTATCCCTCAACCAACATTGCTGTGCGCTAATTTGGCTGCCGTGTTTCCTACATTACAACAGTGACTCCACTTCAAAAGTACTTAATTGGTTGTAAAGTATTTTGGGACGTCCTGAGCTGCTGAAACGCGCTGTAGAAATGTGAGTCTTTCCTTCTTTCTTCAAAATTGCTGGACACGTAACCCAGAGGCCTGGGCTCCTGATCCACAGCATGAGCTGCAGCCACTATCCTCCCGTGTGAGCTCCCGTGCCAAGGAGGACAAGAGCAGGAATGTTGTGGGAGCACCATCACCTCCAATTCACACACCATAGGATTTGGAGACATGTCTTCATTCTTCATCGATGCTGGAATTCCCGACCTAACACCATCATGGGAGCACGATCCCCACAGGGCCTGCACCGATTCAAGGACAAGTTCCATCACCACCTCCTCAGGTCAATGAACGTGGTCGAGCCAACGTTGGCCACATCCCAAGGAGAAATAGAAACAGCACTGGTCCAAAACAGAACATTTTCAGGGCATTCTATTCAGGCTAAAACTGCAAATCGAATTTATAACCAGGATTAGGATCACAAGGAAGATAATGAAAGCAGCACGGCTGTGAGCCATTCAACGCTCGATTTTCTTGCAGCTACTTTGAAAACAACAGTGTTTGAATGCCCAGAGAATTTTTCAGAAACTTTTGACTGAGACTTTGCCGATTCGAACGTGGAGAATTCTGCCCCCTTCCTCACCACACCATTGCCCGCTCCTGCCCCCGCCCTATCACGGCGATGTGGGCAAGGAGGAGGAGTTGCAACGAGCGAACTTTCACTGCATGCCTTCTCACACTGGGCTTGCAGATGTGTTATGAATCCGTTGTTTTTTTCCTTCAGACAGAAACAGCCTGAACTGCCAGCATCTAAATACCAAATGTCACCACTTCCAAAATACATCTGCAAACTATTGCACGAATGCAGTGATTCACAGGCAGGACCGGTTTTCTGTTAGGATCTACATGTAGAGACTTCCCTTTGGGAGTCGGTTAAGCCAAGTCAATCGACTGCCACCACACCACCCCCACCCGCCCCCGGCCTGGAACTCGCCAGCAAATACTCTGCTTGTTCAACTCCGGGCAGTGTTTGGAAACACAGCCTCGTCTCGGGCCCTAAAACCGCAAAGATTGGTTCCAATTGCCGTAACGCAGATCCATTCTAAAATCACAACAACCGACCTAAATAGGGATATTAAACGGGATAATACGGAGCAGCGTTAGAGCCCGCTGCCCACACATGATATCGCACGCTATTGTCACAGTGCCAGCCATGGCTCAGTGGGCAGCACACTCGCCTCTGAATCAGAAGGTCGTGGGTTCACAGTCCCCGTTCCAGGGACTTGACCTCATAAAGCTAGGCTGACATTCTCAGTGCAGTACTGAGGGAGCGCTGCACCGTCGGAGGGGCAGTAGTGAGGGAGCGCTGCACCGTCGGAGTGGCAGTACTGAGGGAGCGCCGCACTGTCGGAGGGTCAGTACTGAGGGTGCGCTGCACTGTCGGAGGGTCAGTACTGAGGGACCACTGCACTGTCGGAGGGGCAGTACTGAGGGAGCGCTGCACCGTCGGAGGGGCAGTACTGAGGGAGCGCTGTACTGTCGGAGGGGCAGTACTGAGGGAGCGCTGCACTGTCGAAGGGGCAGTACTGAGGGAGCGCCGCACTGTCGGAGTGGCAGTACTGAGGGAGCGCCGCACTGTCGGAGGGGCAGTACTGAGGGAGCGCCGCACTGTCACAGGGGCAGTACTGAGGGAGCGCCGCACTGTCGGAGGGGCGGTACTAAGGGAGCGCTGCACTGTCGGAGGGGCAGTACTGAGGGAGCGCCGCACTGTCAGAGGGGCAGTGCTGAGGGAGCGCTGCACTGTCGAAGGGGCAGTACTGAGGGAGCGCCGCACTGTCGGAGTGGCAGTACTGAGGGAGCGCCGCACTGTCGGAGGGGCAGTACTGAGGAAGCGCTGCACTGTCGGAGGTGCCGTCTTTCAGATGAGACGTTAAACCGAGGCCCCGTCTGCTCTCTCAGGTGGATGTAAAAGATCCCATAGCACTGTTTCGAAGAAGAGCAGGGGAGTTATCCCCGGTGTCCTGGGGCCAATATTTATCCCTCAACCAATATCACAAAAACAGATTATCTGGTCATTGTCACATTGCTGTTTGTGGGAGCTTGCTGTGTGCAAATTTCCCACATTACAACACTTCAAAAAGTACTTGATTGGCTGTAAAGAGCTTTGAGACGTCCTGAGGTCATGAAAGGCGCTATAGAAATGCAAGTCTTTCTTTCTTCTGGAGTTTGGGGGGGGGGGGGGGGGCTTCGACTTGACCACACTGCGGGCACCCCACCGTCACTCGCTGATTCCGGTGGGAGGGAGATCGTCTGGATCCCGTTGGCAGGCCGGGATGGGCTGGGAGGTCCCGGGGAGGGGCGGGGAGGGACGATCCTGGGGAGGGGAGGGGCGATCCCAGGGAGGGGAGGGGCGATCCCGGGGAGGGGCGGGAGGATAGGGGCGAGGTGGGGAGGTGAGGGGAGGGGAGATCCCAGGGAGGGGAGGGGAGATCCCGGGGAGGGGAGGGGAAGTGAGGGGAGGTGAGGGGAGGGGAGGGGAGATCCCGGGGAGGGGTAGGGAGGGGAGATCCCAGGGAGGGGTGGGGTAGGGAGGGGAGGGGAGATCCTGGGGAGGGGAGGGGAGGGGAGGTGAGATCCCGGGGAGGGGTAGGGAGGGGAGATCCCAGGGAGGGGTGGGGTAGGGAGGGGAGGGGAGGGGAGATCCCGGGGAGGGGAGGGTTGGGGAGGGGAGGGGCAATCCCGGGGAGGGGAGGGGAGTGGAGATCCCGGGAAGGGGAGGGGAGGGGCGATCCCGGGGAGGGGCGGGAGGATCCCGGGGCAGGGAGAGGAGATCCCAGGGAGGGGAGATCCCGGGGAGGGGAGGGGAGAGGCTGCCTGGACCGAGCCCTGGAGACGACCCCTGTTAAAACACAGCGGTTTCCTGAGGGTTCTCTGTCACGGAGGCTGCTTAGAGCCTGGGAACTAATGTCAGAGCGGGAATCTCGCTGGCTAGGCCCACTTCGTTCCCGAACTTTCCGACCGGGGTCCGAGAATCAGCGCAGGACCCTCAACTAGTGGACAGGAGAAGCCTCACCGCCTGCAATGGGCCATTAAACCCTCGCCATCTCCCCACCCTCCGCTCCGCACCCCAGCTTCCCAACCCCATCCCCGCACCTCATCTCCACCCCCGCTCCCATCCCTCCACCCCATCTCCCCAGTTCCCCCACCCCCACTCCCCCCACCCTCGCTCCCCATCCCCCTACCACATAAACTACTTCCCACCCCCGCCACCCACCAACCCTACCCAACCGTGGCCCCTCCACACCCCCCCAACTCTCTACACGCCCTTCCCTAACCCTGCATCCCACCTCTTTAACCCCACACTCCCCCCTCCCATCCGTTCCCCTCTCCCGCCACACCCTCCCAAACCCAAACCACTGCACCGAACCTCTAGAAAACACAAGGTTACCTTTCCACTGACGATCTTGAACTCGCAACAGGGATTCCATCCAATATCTAGCGATCGACTTACCTCAAAATAGTTGTTGTGTTTGGGCAGTGGCTGAGAAGCCACGAAGCACCCGACGTCCCCTGAATTGCCCTGGTACCTGCCGGGGAAGAAATACAATGGAATGTAAGTTGTGAGGAGGATGCAAGCAGGCTTCAAGGGGATATCGACAGGCTAAGTGAGTCGGCAAGAACATGGCAAATGTGGAGAAATGTGAAGTTATCCACTTTGGTAGGAAAAATAGAAAAGCAGAGTATTTTTTAAATGGTGAGAGATTGGGAAATGTTGGTGTTCAGAGGGACCTGGGTGTCCTTGTACACGAATCACTGAAAGTTAACATGCAGGTACAGCAAGCAATTAGGAAAACAAATGGTATGTTGGCCTTTATTACAAGAGGATTTGAGTATAAGAGTAAAGACGTCTTACTGCAATTATATAGGGCCCTGGTGAGACCACACCTGGAGTATTGTGTACAGTTTTGGTCTCCTTACCTAAGGAAGGATATACTTGCCATAGAGGGAGTGCAACAAAGGTTCACCAGACTGGTTCCTGGGATGGGGGGATTGTCCTATGAGGAGAGATCGAGTAGACTGGGCCTATATTCTCTGGAGTTTAGAAGAATGAGAGGTGATCTCATTGAAACATACAAAATTTTTACAGGGCTTGACAGGGTAGATGCAGGGAGGATGTTTCCCCTGGCTGGGGAGTCTAGAACCAGGGGTCACAGTCTCAGAATAAGGGGTCGGCCATTTAGGACTGAGATGAGGAGCAATGTCTTCACTCGGAGGGTGGTGAATCTTTGGAATTCTCTGCCCCAGAGGGCTGTGGAGCCTCAGTCGTTGAGTATATTCAAAACAGAGATCGATAGATTTTTGGATATTAAGGGAATCAAGGGATATGGGGATAGTGCAGGAAAGTGGAGATGAGGTCGAAGATCAGCCATGATTTTATTCAATGGCGGAGCAGGCTCGAGGGGCCGAATGGCCAACTCCTGCTCCTATTTCTTATGTTCTTATGTAAAAAATAGATTTACACATCACCTTAAACGAATGGGTACAGGTTATCCCACCAGCTAATGCAATTAACCCCCAGCCCCACCCACTGTAATTAACCCCTGGATTAGTCCAAGCTTTCCCCTCACCTTAGAATATCTCCACTAATTTGGACCCTCTCAAATCGATCATGCATCGAGGGTGCCGCTGCTGATCCACGGACTCCCCTCTTCCAGCTCAGTAACTCTCGCACGTGCCGATTAAAATCATCCATTTCTGAGGTGCAACAAGAGAATAATTGGAAAAAGTTAATCAAAAAAGTTCCCTGCTCCGATTTGTACTTCACACAATATTTTTCCCGAAACTCCATGTTTGAATCCCTCCAATCAGGCGTCCGCCCCTGCCATTGTACTGAAACGGCCCTAATCAAAGTCACAAATGACATCCTTTGTGACTGTGACGGTAGTAAACTCCTCGACCTTCTCAACCTGTCTGCAGCCTTTGACACGATTGACCACTCCATCGCCTCTCCACCGTCGTCCAGCTGGGTGGGACTGCACTCGCCTGGTTCCATTCTTATCTATCTAATCGTAACCAGAGAATCACCATCAATGGCTTCTCCACCCACTCCCCCCAATAATCTATCCTTAGCCCCCTCCTATTTCTCATCTACATGCTGCCCCTTGGCGACATCATCCGAAAACACAGCGTCAGTTTCCACCTGTATGCTGACGACACCCAGCTCCACCTCACAATCGCCTCTCGACCCAGCCACATTCTCTGATGTGTCACATTGCTTGTCCGACATCCAGTTCTGGATGGGCAGAAATTTCTTCCAACTAAACATTGGAATGACCTTCATTAAGATGGAGAGTGAAGTAGTTGACTCAGAGACTAGGGTCCTGAATTTAAATAAAGGAAACTACGATGGTATGAGGCGCGAGTTGGCTAGGGTGGATTTGGAAACGTTACTTAAAGGGTTGACAGTGGATAGGCAATGGCAAACGTTTAAAGATCACATGAACTACAGAATTTGTTCATCACTGTCTGGCATAAAAATACAACAAAAAGGGTGACTCAACTGTGGCTAACAAGGGAAATTAGGGATAGCATAAGATCCAAGGAGAGGACATATAAATTGGCCAGAAAAAGCAGAAAACCTGAGGATTGGGAGCAGTTTAGGATTCAGCAAAGGAGGACAAAGGGATTAATTAAGAGGGGGGAAATAGAATATGAGAGTAAGTCTGCAGGGAACATAAAAGCTGACTGTAAAAGCTTCTATAGATATGTGAAGAGAAAAAGATTGGTGAAGTCAAGCGTAGGTCCATTGCAGTCAGAATCAGGGGAATTTATAATGGGGAACAAAGACATGGCAGACCAATTAAATACATAAGAACATAAGAAATAGGAGCAGGAGTAGGCCAATCGGCCCCTCGAGCCTGCTCCGCCATTCAATAAGATCATGGCTGATCTGATCCTAACTGCCAATCTACTTTGGTTCTGTCTTCACAAAGGAGGATACAAATAACCTCCCAGAGATGTCGGGGAACATAGGGTCTAATGAGAGGGAGGAATTGAATGAAATCAGTATTTGTAGGGAAAAGGTGTTAGGGAGACTGACGGGATTGAAGGCCGATAAATCCCTAGGGCCTGATAATCTACATCCTAGGGTACTTAAGGAAGTGGTCCTAGAAATAGTAAATGCCTTGCTGAGCATCTTCCAAAATTCTATAGATTCTAGAACAGTTCCCATGGATTGGAGGGTAGCTAATGTTACCCCACTATTCAAAAAAGGTGGTAGAGAGAAAACAGGGAATTATAGACCGGTAAGCCTGACATCGGTAGTGGGGAAAATGCTAGAGGCCATTATAAAAGATGTAATAGCAGAGCACTTGGAAAACAGTGACAGGATCGGACAAAGTCAACATGGATTTACAAAAGGTAAATCATGCTTGACTAATCTACTGGAATTTTTTGAGGATGTAATTGACAAAATAGATATGGGAGAGCCAGTGGATGTGGTGTATTTGGTCTTTCAGAAGGCTTTCGATAAGGTCCCGCATAAGAGATTAGCGTGCAAAGTTAAGGCACATGGGATTGGGGGCAAGGTATTGACTTGGATAGAGAACTGGCTGGCAGACAGAAAGCAAAGAGTTGGAATAAACGAGTGGCAGGCAGTGACTAGTGGGGTACCGCAGGGATCGGTGCTAGGACCCCAGCTAGTCACAATATATATAAATGATCTAGACGAGGGGACTGGGGGGGGGGGGGAAATTTGGTATCGCCCCACTTGGGGCGCCATTATCGGCCGTGCGAAAAGTTTAGCGCCTGGAGCTAATTATCGCCTCCGATGGCAAACTTGGCTTTTATCGCCCCTGGAGGTGATTGGAGCGCTAAATCAGGCACTTCACACCTGTCTTAAGGCGCTAAGGCAGAGGAGCGAGGCGCTACCTCAGAGCGCTGGCGAAGATCATGTGATTTCAGTCAGCAATGGAACACAGACACAATGGCGCCGGCCAGTTCTTAAAGGGGAGTTCTGAAGAATGGTCATCGACCTGAAACGTTAAATCGGTTTCTCTCTTCACAGATGCTGCTTGACCTGCTGAGTTTCTCCTGCATTTTGTTTTTATCTTAAAGGGGAGGGTTGATCTTGGTCTCCATCCACATCCTGTTCATTGCAGCCTTGAGTCTCGGCCTGGAGAGACCTGTACATCAAATCTGCTGGAAAGAACAATGGGGAGGCCCAGGGAAAGAGCTCAGAGTGCAGCCCCCACAGTCTCTTCTAAATCGATACAAAGAAGGGCAAATCAAAACCAACGTGCAAAGTGCTGCTCAGTACCCAAAACTCCTTCACACAGCATTGAATCTCTCCAGAAGTCTCTCTCTCTCTCAGAATGCGTAGAGCAAAAACGTCACCAACAAAAAAAGGCATGAAGTGGTCGCCTTTAAATAGCGCTCCCCCAGTCCCTTCCTGACTTCAAAACGCTCCCCTCAACCTGTCGTTGCTAGTGGCAGGCGATAAGGCAGGGGGCGCCACTCAACTTCCGGTCCGGGGCGCTAACAGCGCATTGCACACTCGACTGACATCACGATCTGCCGGCACAGGAGATCGTGGCGGTATTGTTTAGCGCCACCGCAAAATGTCCGGTCAATTTCGCGAGAGGTGCAGATATCGCTGCGCCCGGGCGCTAGTTGCTTTGCGCCCAACTTAGCGCCCTCTTAAGGCGCGAACGGGTGGCGCTACCAAATGAATTTTCCCCCCTAGATGTAATATCTCCAAGTTTGCAGACGACACAAAGCTGGGTGGGCGTGCGTGCTGTGAGGAGGATGCCGAGAAACTCCAGTATGATTTGGACAGGTTGGGTGATTGGGCAGATGCTTGGCAGATGCAATATAATAATGTGGATAAATGCGAGGTTATCCACTTTGGTGGCAAAAACAGGAAGGCAGATTATTATCTGAACGGCAATAGATTGGGAGAAGGTGAAGTGCAACGCGACCTGGGTGTCCTTGTGCACCAGTCGCTGAAGGTAAGCATGCAGGTGCAGCAGGCGGTTAAGAAGGCAAATGGTATGTTGGCCTTCATAACGAGAGGATTCGAGTACAGGAGCAAGGATGTCTTGCTGCAGTTGTACAGGGCCTTGGTGAGACCACACCTTGAGTATTGTGTGCAGTTTTGGTCGCCTTATCTGAGGAAGGATGTTCTTGCCATGGAGGGAGTGCAGCGAAGATTCACCAGACTGATACCTGGGATGGCAGGAATGACGTATGAGGAGAGATTTGGTCGACTGGGCTTATATTCTTTAGAAGAATGAGAGGGGATCTCATTGAAACTTATAAAATTCTAATAGGACTAGACAGACTAGATGCAGAAAGGCTGTTCCCGATGCCGGGGGAGTCCAGAACCAGGGGTCACAGTCTAAGGATAAGGGGTAAGCCATTTAGGACAGAGATGAGGAGGAATTTCTTCACCCAGAGAGTGGTGAACCTGTGGAATTCTCTACCAGAGAAGGCAGTTGAGGCCAATTCATTAAATATATTCAAGAGGAGTTCAATATATTTCTTAAGGCTAAAGGGATCAAGGGATATGGGGAGAAAGCAGGGACAGGGTACTGAGTTTGGATGATCAGCCATGATCTCATTGAATGGCAGAGCAGGCTCGAGGGGCCGAATGGCCTACTCCTGCTCCTATCTTCTATGTTTCTATGACCGAAGCCATTATCTTCGGTCCCGCCATGAATTCCATTTCCTAGCCACCAACTCCGCCCCACTCCCTGGTCGCCGTCTCAGGCTGAACAACACTGCTCGCAGCCTTGGTGTTGTACTTGACCCCAAGATGAGCTTCCGACCAAATAGCCACGGCATCAATAAGACCGCCTATTTCCTCCGTAACGTTGCCCATCTCCGCCCCTGTCTCAGCTCATAGAGTCATAGAGTTATACAGCACAGAAAGAGGCCCTTCGGCCCATCGTGTCCGCACCGGCCATTAAGCCCTGTCTATTCTAATCCCATTTTCCAGCACTTGGTCCGTAGCCTTGTATGCTGTGGCGTTTCAAGTGCTCATCTAAATGCTTCTTGAATGTTGTGAGGGTTCCTGCCTCTACCACCCTTTCAGGCAGTGAGTTCCAGATTCCAACCACCCTCTGGGTGAAAATGTATTTCCTCAAATCCCCTCTAAACCTCCTGCCCCTTACCTTGAAACTATGCCCCCTGGTTATTGACCCCCCTACTAAGGGGAAAAGTTCCTTTCTATCTACCCTATCTATGCCCCTCATAATTTTGTATACCTCAATCAGGTCCCCCCTCAGCCTTCTCTGCTCTAAGGAAAACAACCCCAGCCTGTCCAGTCTCTCTTCATAGCTGAAGCGCTCCAGCCCAGGTAACATCCTGGTGAATCTCCTCTGCACCCTCTCCAATGCAATCACATCCTTCCTAAAGTGTGGCGACCAGAACTGCACACAGTATTCCAGCCGTGGCCTAACCAGTGTTTTGTACAGCTCCATCATAACCTCCCTGCTCTTATATTCTATGCTTCGGCTAATGAAGGCAAGTATCCCATATGCCTTTTTAACCACCTTATCTACCTGTCCTGCTGCCTTCAGGAATCTATGTACATGCACACCAAGGTCCCTCTGATCCTCTGTCCTTCCTAGGGTCCTACCATTCATTGTGTATTCCCTTGCCTTGTTAGTCCTCCCAAAATGCATCACCTCACACTTTTCAGGATTAAATTCCATTTGCCACTGTTCTGCCCATCTGACCAACCCATCTATATCGTCCTGTAGACTGAGGCTTCCCTCCTCGCTATTTACCACTCCACCAATTTTCGTGTCATCTGCGAACTTACTGATCATACCTCCTACATTCATATCTGTACCATCAATGTACACTACAAACAGCAAAGGACCCAGCACCGATCCCTGCGGTACACCACTGGACACAGGCGTCCAGTCACAAAAACAACCTTCGACCATCACCCTCTGCCTCCTGCCACTAAGCCAATTTTGGATCCAATGTGCCAAATTGCCCTGGATCCCATGGGCTCTTACCTTCTTGACCAGTCTCCCATGTGGGACTTTGTCAAAAGCCTTACTGAAGTCCATGTAGACTACATCAACTGCACTACCCTCATCCACACACCCAGTCACCCCCTCGAAAAATTCAATCAAATTGGTTGGACATGATCTCCCCCTGACAAAGCCATGCTGACTATCCCTGATTAATCCTTGCCTCTCCAAGTGGAGACTAATTCTGTCCCTCAGAATTTTTTCCAATAATTTCCCTACCACTGACGTTAGGCTCACTGGCCTGTAATTCCCTGGTTTATCCCTACTACCCTTCTTGAATAATGATACTACGTTAGCTGTTCTCCAGTCCTCTGGCACCTCCCCTGTGGCCAGAGAGGTTCTGAAAATTTGTGTCAGAGCCCCTGCAATCTCCTCCCTTGCCTCACACAGCAGCCTGGGATACATCCCATCAGGGCCTGGGGATTTATCCACTTTTATGCCATCCGCTGCTGAAACCCTCACCCATGCCGTTGTTCCCTCTAAATTCGACTATTTCAACGCTTTCCTGGCCATTTTCCATCCTCCATAAACTTAAAGTCATCCAAAACTCTGCTGCCCGTGTACTAACTCGAACCACAGATGGTAGCAGAGTGGTAATGTTACTAGACTAGTAATCCAGAGACCTGGACTAATAATCTGGAGACTCAAGTTCTCATCCCACCACGGCAGCTGGGGAATTTAAATTCAGTTAATGAAATAAATCGATCGGATTGTCGTAAAAACCCATCTGGTTCACATCAGGGAAGGAAATCTGCCGTCCTTACCCGGTCTGGCCTATACGTGACTCCAGACCCACAGCAATGTGGTTGACTCTTAACTGCCCTCTGAAATGGCCCAGCGAGACACTCAGTTGTAACAAACCGCTATGAAACACAATACTGTAATAATAAGAATAAAACCAGATGGACCACCCAGCATCGACCTAGGCACCGGCTTCGGACATGAGAACGGCACACCCAGCCCAGTCGAACTTGCAAATTCCTCCTCACTAACATCTGGGGACTTGTGCCAAAATTGGGAGAGCTGTCCCACAGACTGGTCAAGCAACAGCCTGACATAGTCATACTCACAGAATCATACCTTTCAGCCAATGTCCCAGACTCCTCCATCACCATCCCTGGGTATGTCCTGTCCCACCAGAGGTGGTGGCACAGTGGTATACAGTCCTCAACATTGACTTTGGATTCCATGATGTCTCATGGCATCAGGTCAAGCATGGGCAAGGATACCTCCTGCTGATTACCACCTACTACCCTCCTTCAGCTGATGAATCAGTACTCCTCCATGTTGAACACGACATGGAAGAAGCACTGAGAGTAGCAAGGGCACAGAATGTACTCTGGGTGTGGGACTTCAATGCCCATCACCAAGAGTGGCTCGGTAGCACCACTACTGACTGAGTCCAGAAGGATATAACTGCCAGATCAGGCCTGCGGCAGGTGGTGAGAGAACCAATACGAGGGAAAAACTTGCTTGACATCGTGCTCACCAATCTACCTGTCGCAGATGCCTCTGTCCATGAAAATATTGGTAGGAGTGAATACTGCACAGTCCCGTCTTCACATTGAAAACACCCTCCATTCTGTTGTGTGGCACTACCACCGTGCTAACTGGGATAGATTCAGAACAGATCTAGCAACTCAAAACTGGGCATCCATGAGGCACTGTGGACCATCAGCAGCAGCAGAATTGCATTTCACCACAATCTGTAACTTCATGGCCCGGAATATCCCTCACTCTACCATCATAGAATCAGAGATTGAGTAGACTAGGCCTATATTCCTTTGAGTTTAGAAGAGAGATGATCTAATCAAAATGTATAAAATTCTTAAGGAGCTTGACAGGGTTAATGCTGGGAAAATGTTTCCCCTGGCTGGGGAGTCTAGAACACGAGGTCACAGTCTCGGAATAAGGGGTCGGCCATTTAGGACTGAGATGAGGAGGAATTTCTTCACTCAGAGGGTGGTGAATCTTTGGAATTCTCTACCCCAGAGGGCTGTGGAGGCTCAGTCGTTGAGTATATTCAAGGCTGAGATCGATAGATTTTTGGGTACAAAGGGAATTAAAGGATATGGGTATCGGGCGGGAAAGTGGAGATGAGATAGAAGATCAGCCATGATCTTGTTGAATGGCGGAGCAGGCTCGAGGGGCCGAATGGATTGCTCCTGCTCCTCATTCTTATGTTTCTTATAGAATGGTTACAACACAGGAGGAGGTCATTCGGCCCGTCGAGCCCGTGCCGGCTCTCTGCAAGAACACTTCAGCTAGTCCCACTCCCCCGCCCTTTCCCCGGAGCCCTGCAAATTTTTTTCCTGCAGCTACTTATCCAATTCCCTTTTGAAAGCCACGATTGAATCTGCCTCCACCACCCTCTCAGGCAGTGCATTCCAGATCCTAACCACTCGCTGCGTAAAATAGTTTTTCCTCATGTCGCCTTTGGATCTTCTGCCAATCACCTTAAATCTGTGTCCTCTGGTTCTCGACCCTTCCGCCAATGGGAACAGTTTCTCTCTACCTACTCTGTCCAGACCCCTCATGATTTTGAACACCTCTATCAAATCTCCTCTCGACCTTCTCTGCTCCAAGGAGAACAACCCCAGCTTCTCCAGTCTATCCATGTAACTGAAGTCCCTCATCCCTGGAACCATTATTGTAAATCTCCTCTGCACCCTCTCTAAGGCCTTCACATCCTTCCTAAAGTGCGGTGCCCAGAATTGGACACAATACTCCAGTTGGGGCCGAACCAGTGTTTTATAAAGGTTCATCATAATTTCTACACTTTTGTACTCTGTGCCTCTATTTATGAAGCCCAGAATCCCATAAGCTTTTTTAACCACTTTCTCACCCTGCCCTGCCACCTTCAACGATTTGTGCCCATATACCCCCAGGTCTCTCTGTTCATGCACCCCCTTTAGAATTGTACCCTTTAGTTTATATCGCCTCTCCTCATTCTTCCTACCAAAATGGATGACTTCACACTTTTCTGCGTTAAATTTCATCTGCCACGTGTCCGCCCATTTCACCAGCCTGTCTATGTGTTCCTGAAGCCTATCACTCTCCTCCTCACTGTTCACTATATTTCCAAGTTTTGTGTTATCTGCAAATTTTGAAATTGTGCCCTGTACACCCACATCCAAGTCATTAATATATATCAAGAAAAGCAGTGGTCCTAGTACCGACCCCTGGGGAACACCACTGTATACCTTCCTCCAGTCCGAAAAACAACCGTTCACCACTACTCTCTGTTTCCTGTCACTTAGCCAATTCCGTATCCATGCTGCCACTGTCCATTTTATTCCATGGGATTCAACTTTGCTGGCAAGCCCATTATGTGGCACTTTATCAAACGCCTTTTGGAAATCCATGTACACGTCAACCGCATTGACCTCATCAACCCTCTCTGTTACCTCATCAAAAAACTCAATCATGTTAGTTAAACCCGATTTGCCTTTAACAAATCCGTGCTGGCTTCCCTTCATTAGTCCACACTGGTCAAAATGACAGTTAATTTTGTCCCTGATTATCGTTTCTAAAAGCTTCCCCACCACCAAGGTTAAACTCAAGCGAGGGGACCAATCCTGGTTCAATGAGGAGAGCAGAAGAACATGCCAGGAGCAGCACCAGGCGTACCTAAAAATGCAGTGCCAACCTGGGGAAGCTGCAACACAGGACTACATGCATGCTAAACAGCGGAAGCCGCATGCTATAGTCAGAGCTAAGCAATCACACAACCAACGGATCAGTCCTGCCATATCCAGTTGTGAATGGTGGTGGACAATTAAACAACGAACGAGAGGAGGAGGCTCCATGAATGTCCCCGTCCTCAATGATGGCAGAGCCCAGCATGCGAATGCAAAAGCATTTGCAACCACCTTCAGCCAGAAGTGCCGAGTGGATGATCCATATCGGCCGACTCCTGAGGTCCCCACCATCACAGAAGCCAGTCTTCAGCCTATTCGATTCACTCCACGTGATATCAAGATCGGGCTGAGCGCACTGGATACAGCAAAGGCTATGGGCCCCGACAACATCCCGGCTATCGTGCTGAAGGCTTGTGCTCCAGAACTAGCCGCGCCTATAGGCAACTGTTCCAGTACAGCTACAACACTGGCATCTACCCGACAATGTGGAAAACTGCCCAGATATATCCTGTCCACATAAAGCAAGACAAATCCAACCCGGCCAATTACCGCCCCATCAGTCTACTCTCAATCATCAGCAAAGTGATAGAAGGTGTTGTTGACAGTGGCAAGTAACATTCGCGCCACACAAGTGCCAAGCAATGACTATCTCCAACAAGCATTCAATGACATTCTTGACATTCAATGGCAACACCATCGCCGAATCCCCCACCAGTAACATCCCGGGGGTCACCATTGACCAGAAATTTAACTGGACCAGCCACATAAATAAGAGGTCAGAGGCTGGGTATTCTGCAACAAGTGTCTCACCTCCTGACTCCCCAAAGCCTTTCCACCATCTACAAGGCACAAGTAAGGAGTGTGATGGAATACTCTCCACTTGCCTGGATGAGTGTAGCTCCAACAACACTCAAGAAGCTCGACACCATCCAAGGCAAAGCAGCCCGTTTGATTGGCACCCCATCCACCACCTTAAACATTCACTCCCTCCACCACCGGCGCACCGTGGCTGCAGTGTGGACCATCAACAAGATGCACCGTAGCAACTCGCCAAGGCTTCTTCGACAGCACCTCCCGAACCCGCAACTTCTTCCACCTAGAAGGACAAGGGCAGCAGGCGCATGGGAACACCACCACCTCCAAGTTCCCCTCCAAGTCACACACCATCCTGACTTGGAAAACTATCACCGTTCCT
The DNA here is from genome assembly GCF_052327205.1 of Somniosus microcephalus. Taxonomy (NCBI): domain Eukaryota; kingdom Metazoa; phylum Chordata; class Chondrichthyes; order Squaliformes; family Somniosidae; genus Somniosus; species Somniosus microcephalus. Next base: position 342,471,880 of record NC_140990.1, on the reverse strand, counting down.
TCATCGTCGCTGGGTCAAAATCCTGGAACTCCCTCCCTAACAGCACTGTGGGAGCACCTTCACCACACGGGCTGCAGCGGTTCAAGAAGGCGGCTCACCACCACCTTCTCAAGGGCAACTAGGGATGGGCAATAAATGCTGGCCTTGCCAGCGATGCCCACATCCCAGAATGAATAAAAAAATAAGTCCTGTTCAACCAAAACCAGAGCTCACTGACCTACATTGGCTCCCAGTTGAGCAACATCCGATTTAAAAATTTTCGTCCTTGTTTTCAAATCCCTCCCTGTCCTCGCCCCCTCCCTATCTCTGTAATCTCCTCCAGCCCTACAACCCTCCGAGATCTCTGCGTTCCTCTAATTCTGGCCTCTTGCGCATCCCCGATTATAATCGCTCCACCATTGGCAGCCGTGCCTTCAGCTGCCGGGGCCCTGAGCTCTGGAATTCCCTCCCTATTCCTCGCCACCTCTACCTCTCTCTCCTCCTTTAAGATGCTCCTTAAAACCTACCTCTGCTCTTGGTCATCTGCTCTAATATCTCCTTATGTGGATCGGTGACAGATTTTGTTTGATAACGCTCCTGTGAAGCACCTTAGGACGTTTTACTGTGTTAAAAGTGCTGTATAATTACAAGTTATTACTGTTTTATACAATTATTAAAAGGTTAGGTGTCAGCCGTGGCTCAGTGGGCAGCACTCTCGCCTTTAAGTCAGAAGGTATTGGTTCAAGCCCCACTCCAGAGACTTGAGCCCCATAATCCTGGCTGACATTTCAGTGCAATACCGAGGGAGTGCTGCACTGTCGGAGGGTCAGTACTGAGGGAGTGCTGCACTGTCGGAGGGGCAGTACTGAGGGAGTGCTGCACTGTCGGAGGGCAGTACTGAGGGAGTGCTGCACTGTCGGAGGGTCAGTACTGAGGGAGCGCTGCACTGTCGGAGGGTCAGTACTGAGGGAGTGCTGCTCTGTCGGAGGGGCAGTACTGAGGGAGTGCTGCACTGTCGGAGGGGCAGTACTGAGGGAGTGCTGCACTGTCGGAGGGGCAGTACTGAGGGAGCGCTGCACTGTCGGAGGGGCAGTACTGAGGGAGCGCTGCACTGTCGGAGGGGCAGTACTGAGGGAGTGCTGCACTGTCGGAGGGGGAGTACTGAGGGAGTGCTGCACTGTCGAAGGGTCAGTACTGAGGGAGTGTTGCACTGTCAGAGGGTCAGTACTGAGGGAGCGCTGCACTGTTGGAGGGGGAGTACTGACGGAGTGCTGCACTGTCAGAGGAACAGTACTGAAGGAGTGCTGCACTGTCGGAGGGGCAGTACTGAGGGAGCGCTGCACTGTTGGAGGGGGAGTACTGAGGGAGTGCTGCACTGTCGGAGGAACAGTACTGAAGGAGCACTGCACTGTCGGAGGGGCAGTACTGAGAGAGTGCTGCACTGTTGGAGGGGCAGTACTGAGGGAGCGCTGCACTGTTGGAGGGGGAGTACTGAGGGAGTGCTGCACTGTCGGAGGAACAGTACTGAAGGAGCACTGCACTGTCGGAGGGGCAGTACTGAGAGAGCACTGCACTGTCGGAGGGGCAGTACTGAGGGAGTGCTGCACCGTCAGAATTGCTGTCTTTCAGATGAGACGTTAAACAGAGGCCCCGTCTGCTCTCTCAGGTGAACGTAAAAGATCCCACGGCCACAATTTGAAGAAGAGCAGGGGCGTTCTCCCCGGTGTCCTGGGCCAATATATATCCCTCAAACAACATCACTAAACCAGATTATCTGGTCATTATCACATTGCTGTTTGTGGGAGCTTGCTGTACATTATTTGACTGCAGCATTTCCCACATTACAACAGTGACGACACTTTGTTACTATATATTAAATATGGGCTTGGAACTATATATTATATACATTAATATTTCTTTATAATTATTGAATATCTGCTTGTAATTAAATTAAATCCAACCAAGGCGGGTAGATGGAGTTGAGGTACAGAACAGGCTCGAGGGGCCGAATGGCCTCCTCCTGTTCCTGTGTAACAGGCTCGAGGGGCTGAATGGCCTCCTCCTGATCCTGTGTAACAGGCTCGAGGGGCTGAATGGCCTCCTCCTGTTCCTATGTAACAGGCTCGAGGGGCTGAATGGCCTCCTCCTGTTCCCGTGTATCAGGCTCGAGGGGCTGAATGGCCTCCTCCTGTTCCTGTGTTCCTAAATCTAATTGTGAAATATATTGTTAAACACCTCTATATTATAATTATTAAACATCTGTATATAAATTATTCCACCAACTTTACTTTTTTTTTAAGTTGTTGCAGACTGAAAGTGGTCCTTTACTCCCTAATCTTCCTGCCCTGCACATGTGCTTCCGCTCTGGCTGAAAGATAAACAGTTTTTTTGGCCATTTTTCCAGACTGTGGCAGACTCAAACAGAAACCTTACCCCTCCTGGGATCCAGCACTCCTGAACAATATAAATATATGTATATAAAATTCATGGAACTTTGAAGTGAAGGGTCTGGAATACTTCACTCCCCGTCACGTTAACTGGTCTTCGGCTGTGGTCTGAATCCCGCTTTCATCCACTCTGCGAACCCTGGCTCGCTGCCTCACACGTGGTTCGTCTGGGATCGGGGAGCGCGGTTAGAATCATGGAATCATAGAATCTCACAGCACAGGAGGAGGCCATTCGGCCCATCGTGCCTGTGCCGGCTCTTTGAACGAGCTCTCCAATTAGTCCCACTCCCCCTGCTCTTTCCCCAGAGCCCCGCAAATTTTTCCTTTTCAAGTATTTATCCAATTCCCTTTTGAAAGTTACTATTGAATCTGCTTCCACCGCCCTTTCAGGCAGCACATTCCAGATCACAACAACTCGCTGCGTAAAAACATTCTCCTCATCATCCCTCTGGTTCTTTTGCCGATTATCTTCACTCTGTGTCCTCTGGTTACCGACCCTCCTGCCACTGGAAACAGTTTCTCCTTATTTACTCCATCAAAACCACTCATGATTTTGAACACCTCTATTAAATCTCCAATTAACCTTCTCTGCTCTAAGCCATTGTCTTCAGTCCCCGCCACAAACTCCGTTCCCTAGCCACTGACTCCATCCCTCTCCATAACATCTGTCTGAGGCTGAACCACACTGTTCGCAACCTTGGTGTTATATTTGACCCTGAAATGAGCTTCCGACCACATATCCACGGCATAACTAAGACCGCCTACTTCCACCTCAGTAACATCGCCCGTCTCCGCCCCTGCCTCAGCTCATCCGCTGCTGAAACCCTCACCCATGCCTTTGTTACCTCCAGACTCGACTATTCCAACGCACTCCTGGCTGGCCTCCCACACTCTACCCTACATAAAATTGAGGTCATCCAAAACTCGCACCAAGTCCCGTTCGCCCATCACCCGTGTGCTCGCTGACCTACATTGGCTCCCGGTTAAGCAACGCCTCGATTTCAAAATTCTCATCCTTGTTTTCAAATCCCTCCATGGCCTCGCCCCTCCCTATCTCCGTAATCTCCTCCAGCCCCACAAACCCCCGAGATATCAGCGCTCCTCTAATTCCTCCTTTAAGACACTCCTTAAAACCTACCTCTTTGACCAAGCGTTCGGACACCTGCCCTAATGTCTCCTTATGTGGCTCGGTGTCAGATTTTCTTCTATAATGCATCTCTGAAGCGCCTTGGGACATTTAACTACAATACGCTATATAAATACACGCTGATGTTCTTGTTGTAAGGAGAATGACTCCAGCTTCTCCAGTCTCTCCAAATAACTGAGGTCCCCCAACTTCACCAAGGTCTCGATATCCTTCCTACAGTGCGGTGCCCAGAATAAGGCACAAAAATCCAGCTGGGGCCTAACCAGTGATGTTAGCATAAAATCCTTGCATTTGTACTCCCAGGGCAGGTACAGCACGGGTTAGATACAGAGTAAAGCTCCCTCTACACTGTCCCATCAAACACTCCCAGGGCAGGTACAGCATGGGTTAGATACAGAGTAAAGCTCCCTCTACACTGTCCCATTAAACACTCCCAGGGCAGGTACAGCACGGGTTAGATACAGAGTAAAGCTCCCTCTACACTGTCCCATCAAACACTCCCAGGGCAGGTACAGCACGGGTTAGATACAGAGTAAAGCTCCCTCTACACTGTCCCATCAAACACTCCCAGGGCAGGTACAGCACGGGTTAGATACAGAGTAAAGCTCCCTCTACACTGTCCCATCAAACACTCCCAGGGCAGCTACAGCACGGGTTAGATACAAAGTAAAGCTCCCTCTACACTGTCCCATCAAACACCCCCAGGGCAGGTACAGCACGGGTTAGATACAGAGTAAAGCTTCCTCTACACTGTCCCATCAAACACTCCCAGGGCAGGTACAGCACGGGTTAGATACAGAGTAAAGCTCCCTCTACACTGTCCCATCAAACACTCCCAGGGCAGGTACAGCACGGGTTAGATACAGAGTAAAGCTCCCTCTACACTGTCCCATCAAACACTCCCAGGGCAGGTACAGCACGGGTTAGATACAGAGTAAAGCTCCCTCTACACTGTCCCATCAAACACTCCCAGGGCAGCTACAGCACGGGCTAGATACAGAGTAAATCTCCCTCTACACTGTCCCATCAAACACTCCCAGGGCAGGGACAGCACGGGTTAGAAACAGAGTAAAGATCCCTCTACACTGTCCCCATCAAACACTCCCAGGACAGGTACAGCACGGGTTAGATACAGAGTAAAGCTCCTTCTACACTGTCCCATCAAACACTCCCAGGGCAGGTACAGCACGGGTTAGATACAGAGTAAAGCTCCCTCTACACTGTCCCATCAAACACTCCCAGGGCAGGTACAGCACGGGTTAGATACAGAGTAAAGCTCCCTCTACACTGTCCCATCAAACACTCCCAGGGCAGGTACAGCACGGGTTAGATACAGAGTAAAGCTCCCTCTACACTGTCCCATCAAACACTCCCACGGCAGGTACAGCACGGGTTAGATACAGAGTAAAGCTCCCTCTACACTGTCCCATCAAACACTCCCAGGGCAGGTACAGCATGGGTTAGATACAGAGGAAATCTCCCTCTACACTGTCCCATCAAACACTCCCAGGGCAGGTACAGCACGGGTTAGATACAGAGTAAAGCTCCCTCTACACTGTCCCATCAAACACACCCAGGGCAGGTACAGCATGGGCTAGATACAGAGTAAAGCTCCCTCTACACTGTCCCATCAAACACTCCCAGGGCAGGGACAGCACGGGTTAGATACAGAGTGAAGCTCCCTCTACACTGTCCCATCAAACACTCCCAGGACAGGTACAGCACGGGTTAGATACAGAGTAAAGCTCCCTCTACACTGTCCCATCAAACACTCCCAGGGCAGGTACAGCACGGGTTAGATACAGAGTAAAGCTCCCTCTACACTGTCCCATCAAACACTCCCAGGGCAGGTACAGCACGGGCTAGATACAGAGTAAAGCTCCCTCTACACTGTCCCATCAAACACTCCCAGGGCAGGGACAGCACGGGTTAGATACAGAGTAAAGCTCCCTCTACACTGTCCCATCAAACTCTCCCAGGGCAGTGAAATAAAGAGTAGCTTGCCTTTCAAAAGCTAGGCTTTATTAACCTTAAAAAACCAGCAGTACATGTTAAGCACCCAGTCTCAACCAAGCTGTAGAGAACTGAATTTAAGATGGCCACCACAGGTCACATGGAATCAACTAACCAATAAGTTTACAGCATATATCTCAAGGCAGGAAAACAGGCAACCAATTACAATGCTTCTTATAAAACAAGAATAATCACCACATTCGCCCCTCCTTTTAAAATATACTTCAACCTAGGTAGCCTTTACAGTTTACAATTAGTTATTTGTGACTACAGCAATACATGTATAATGCCTTCAACAATTTTAAAATTTTACTATTAAATTATTAATTATTTTAAAAGTCCATTTTTAATCGGTCGACCGGATATCTTGTTCGTGTCGACCTTCTTAGCCTTGGTGGAGTTCCTTGCCCTCCCACAACAGGAGACACAGAAATATCTTCTGCAGGGAGGCTATCAATATCCCGATTAGCAACGGTTTCCGGATTGGAAGTCCCATTAGAAGGTAGACTGGGAGTGTCATGAACATCCATCGGGGGCAGACTGAGAGAATTGTAAGTGTCTGCAATAGGATTGGAAATGTTCGTAGTATCTGTGACGACATCAACATTATCTGAATTATGGCTATTGTTAATGTCCTCAGGAGAGGGCTGGCCACCACAAGGAGCTAAGTCTTTAACTGAAACCGTACTTTCTTCCCCATCTTGGAATCGAATATGAGCATATTGGGAATTTGTCTCCAATAGCTCCACCTCCTCCACTAAAGGATCATACTTTGACAGTCTAACATGGCGTCGGAGCAGCATAGGTCCCTGCATAGTAAGCCATGAAGGTACCGAATATCCCGTAGAGGATCTCCGCGGATAGTTGAAGAGCCTTTCATGGGGGGTCACATTAGTAGCCGTTGAAAGCAATGATCTAATGGAATGCAGGGCATCAGGCAGTACCATTTCCCACTGTGTATTCTTAAGGTTCTGGGATGTCAACGCCAACATAACTGCCTTCCAGATCACCCCATTGTATCGTTCGCACTGTCCATTACCCTGGGGATTATACGGGGTAGTTCTGCTAGTAGAAATTCCCCGACTCTGGAGGTATTCCTTCAACTGGGAAGACATAAAAGAACTTCCCTGATCCGAATGGATATACGCAGGCATCCCAAAGATGACAAAAAGTTGAGTCAGACATTTAATAACTGTAGCAGCTGATACATCTGCACAAGGAAAAGCAAAAGGGAACCTTGAAAACTCATCCACAACAGTAAATATATATCGATTCTGAGTCGTTGAAGGAAGAGGCCCCTTAAAATCAACGCTCAGGCGTTCAAAGGGAGAAGTAGCCTTTATAAGATGAGCTCGTTGAGGCTTAAAGAAATTCGGTTTACACCGGGCGCAGACAGAGCATGACGAAGTCATCCGCTTGACGTCTTCAACTGAAAAGGGCAAATTCTTACTGCGTACGAAGTGTATCATCCTCGTAACACCAGGATGGCACAAAGCATTATGAAGATTAATAAGCGTATCTCCGTGAAGCACAGAACAATAAGCCCTCGACAGCGCATCAGCGGCAACATTATCCTTCCCCGGACGATAGACTTTCTCAAAATGATAGCATGCCAACTCGATCCTCCACCTCATTATTTTATCATTCTTAATCTTTCCGAAATGTTTGACATCAAACATGAAGGACACAGATTTTTGGTCAGTTACTAACGTAAAATGTCGCCCAGATAAATAATGTCTCCATTTACGCAGTGCTTCTACTATTGCGTACGCCTCTTTCTCTATTGATGAGTGTCTCTGCTCACTATTGCTCAGAGTACGTGAGAAAAAGGCCACAGGTCTTCTATTTTGGTTCAGGGTAGCCCCAATTGCAAAATCAGAAGCGTCCGTCTCAATCACAAAGGGAACCTGCTCATCAATAGAATGCACAATTGCTCCAAGGATATCCTTTTTAAGATTATCAAAACACGTCCTGGCCTCCCATGATAGAGGATATGTCGTAACCCGAATAAGGGGCCGGATCTTCTGCGAGAAGTTTGCAATCCAATTAGAATAATAAGAAAACAGTCCAACAACTCGTTGCAAGGCCTTAGAATTAGTAGGGCAAGGTAACTCAATCAGCGGTCGCAGCCGTTCTGGATCTGGTTTAATCTTGTTTCCCGAGATAATATACCCCAGTAAATTTACCTCGGTGGTTGAAAAGATACACTTCTCTTTATTGAAAGTTAAGCCAACTTTTTCCGCAACTTGAAGGAATCTTTCTAGATTAAAATCATGCTCCACCTTTGATTTGCCACACACCGTGATGTCATCTAAATATGAGAAGGTGTCAGAGAGAGTTATCACTTATAAAAGCATCCATTGCCCGTTGAAAACAGGCGACACCGTTAGTAACACCGAATGGTACTCGGCAAAACTGGTACAGCTTTCCGCCAGCTTCAAAGGCCGTATATGGTTTGTCCCTCTTAGCGATAGGAATCTGATGATAAGCACTCTTTAGGTCAATAGTGCTAAAAACCTTATATTGAGATACTTTATTGATAAGCTCATCAATCTTAGGCAGGGGGTACGCATCTAATTGAGTATACCTGTTAATAGTTTGAGAGTAGTCTATCACCATTCGCTTCTTATGTCTCTCATTAGTGGTGACAACTGCCTGTGCCAGCCAGGGCGAAAAACTAGGTTCAATGATTCCTTCCGATAAAAGACGTTGAACTTCAGAATTAATAAATTCTTTATCCTGACTGCTATACCTTCTTGACTTGGTAGCAATTGGCTTACAGTCCGGCATCAAATTGGAAAAAAGTGATAATGGAGAAATAAAGTTAATCCACAAATAGACAAAGGTGACTTAGTTCCTCCGAAAGAAAGACTGAGGGACTCATGTAATTGAAGCACATCATGACCAATCAAAATGTCCGCACAGAGATTAGGCAGAACGGATAGGTGTATATCAGTATACGTATTACCTAGGAGAATTAATTTCACAAGGCAACAACCAGCTACTTGTGAGGTGAGAGTCGTCTGAGTCATACACACCTGATAGGAAGCAGGCGAAATTTTCAAACGCTTCTCCCTCACAAACTGAAGACTTATAAAGCTCTCAGTACTGCCCGTATCTATAAGGGCCTTCACTTCTAACCCATTAACTTGGGCCATAACTATAGCTTTGTTTAGGCCATGGGAAAAGGCGGCAGAAACTGATGCAATAAACGCCCTATCTAAAGGCTGAATGGTCGCAGAGGAGGCAACCGATTTGCAAACACGTGCATAATGACCTCCCTTGCCGCATTTACTACACACAGCCTCCCGGGCAGGGCACTTCAGACAGGGGGTGCCGGGCGTTCCCGCAAAAATAACACTTCTGAATCCTAGAGGCAACAGCTGCCGAAGTAGAAACTGTTTCGGAATCTGGTAAACCACTCCTATTAAATCCACGTGACTCCCTTTCATCCGGAACTGCTGAAACCACGGTCGCAGGCCGATCAAAAAGAGCATAAGAATCCGAACTTCTCTGAGCCAAATCCAATGTAGAGGCTTGCTCAAAAGCACTCTTAAGATCCAAGGTCTTATTTTCTAATATCCGCTGACGAATTGATCCAGACAGTAATCCATTAATAAATGCATCCCGTACCGACTCTTCCTTATGTTCTTCTGCAGACACGGCCTTATAATTACAGTTAGCACCAAGGCACCGGAGTGCTTGTAAATAAGCATCCAAGGATTCTCCCGCCTGCTGCCTACGGGCAGATAATAGGTGACGTGCAAATACCTCATTTTTGGGTTTAACAAAAAATTTATCCAACGTAGCAATAGCCAATTCATAAGTTTCACAGTCCAAAATATACTTATACACATCCGGAAAAATGTAGTTGATTAGTATATCCAACTTATTCAGAGATTGCTGATCCAACACGCCCAAAAGGTTTTTAAATGTACGATACCAATGTTTCCATTGATCATCCACTCCTGCAGAATTAGGGTCAGCATTAAATCGTTCCGGTCGAAGATATCGTTCCATTATAGCAAAAGGTTAATAAATTGAAATAAAGAGTAGCTTGCCTTTCAAAAGCTAGGCTTTATTAACCTTAAAAAACCAGCAGTACATGTTAAGCACCCAGTCTCAACCAAGCTGTAGAGAACTGAATTTAAGATGGCCACCACAGGTCACATGGGATCAAATCAAATCAAATCAAAATCAAAATCAAATCAACTTTTATTGTCATTGTTAGTGCACAAGTGCAGTACAATGAAATGTAGGCTTGCGGCTCCCGAGAGTGTACAATTTGGATTAGGACACTTAAACATTTCAACATACATTTGTACATATATATTAGCATAAATATGACCATAATAAAGTGCATCGGCAGATGTGCAGGCTTTAGTGTTTATTTGTGGAGTTCAGTAGGATGACAGCCCTGGGAAAGAAGCTGTTCCTAAATCTGGTCGTACGGGTGCGAATGCATCTGTAGCATCTTCCAGATGGTAGGAGGGCGAACAGACTGTGGCTGGGGTGGGTAGGGTCTTTGATGATGGTCCGTGCCCTCCGTAGGCAGCGTTTCTGATATATATGTTCTATGGTCGGTAGCCGGGTGCCGGTAATGCGTTGGGCAGTTTTGACTACCCGCTGCAGGGCTTTCCGGTCATGGGAGCTACAGCCGCCGTACCATACCGTGATACAGTTTGTCAGGATGCTCTCTATAGTGCAGCGGTAGAAGTTAGAGAGGATCGGGGGTGACAGATTACATCCCTTCAGCCTCCTCAAGAAATATAGGCGCTGCTGGGCCTTCTTCACCAGAGAGGAGGTGTTGAGGGACCAGGAGAGGTCTTCCGTGATGTGGACTCCGAGGAACTTAAAGCTGGCCACCCTTTCCACCTCCGCCCCATTGATGTGGATGGGGGTGTGACTTCCGCCTTTGGACTTCCTGAAGTCCACGATTATTTCCTTTGTTTTCTTGGTGTTAAGGGCCAGGTTGTTGTCGGCGCACCACTTCACGAGATGCTGGACCTCCTCCCTGTAGGCTGACTCATCATTGTTGGTGATCTGGCCTACTACTGTGGTGTCATCTGCAAACTTGATGATGGTGTTGGAACCATTAACAGCCACACAGTCGTGGGTGAAGAGGGAGTAGAGGAGGGGGCTCAGCACACATCCTTGTGGGGCCCCCGTGTTCAGGGTCGGGGGGTGGGGGGGGAGGTGTGGTTGCCTAATTTGACAGACTGGGGCCTGTTTGTTAGGAAGTCCAGGGTCCAGTTGCAGAGGGAAGTGTTCAGGCCAAGAGTTTGGAGTTTGGTGGCCAGCTTGTTGGGGACGATAGTGTTGAATGCTGAGCTGTAGTCTATAAACAACATTCTGATGTAGGTCTCCTTACCATCTAGGTGATTCAGTGCCGAGTGTAGAGCAGTAGTGATTGCATCCTCCGTTGATCTGTTTGCCCGATAGGCAAACTGGTGTTGGTCAAGGGAGGCAGGAACACTGGCTTTGATGTGGGCTAAGACCAGTCTCTCGAAACACTTCATTATGATGGGTGTGAGTGCGACAGGTCGATAGTCGTTCAGACACGTCACAGCCGCTTGTTTAGGCACAGGAATGATGGTGGCGGTCTTGAAGCCTGGGCCAATGACAGGTTGAAGATGGCGGTGAAGACATCAGCCAGCTGATCAGCACATTCCTTGAGTACCCGTCCAGGGATGCTATCCGGTCCAGTAGCCTTTCGTGTGTTCACTCTGCGTAAAGCGCCCCTTACGTCGGAGGTCGACAGAGTGAGCACCTGGTCTTCCGGGGGTGGCAAGGCTTTGGTAGCTGGCTCCTTGTTGTCCCTGTCGAAGCGAGCGTAGAAGTTGTTAAGCTCCTCCGGGAGGGAGGCGTCGCTGACCAGGGGACTGGTGTTTTTGCCCTTGTAGTCAGTGATGGCCTGGATGCCTTGCCACATGCACCGGGGGTCCGAGTTGTTGCGGAAGTGATCCTCTATCCGCAGTGTCTGTTTCCATTTGGCAGTCCTGATACCCTTTTTTAGGTTGGTCCTAGCTGCTCTGTAAGCCGCCGTGTCGCCAGATTTAAATGCTGCGTCGCGTGCTTTCAACAGTGAGCGGACCTCTCCGTTCATCCAGGGTTTCTGGTTGGGGTATGACCTGATATTTTTGTGGGTCGTGACGACCTCGACGCAGCTGTTGATGTAGAATAGCACTGTGGATGCGTATTCCTCGATGTCATTGTGGCCAACTAACCAATGTACCTGCCCTGGGAGTGTTTGATGGGACAGTGTAGAGGGAGCTCCGACGTAAGGGGCGCTTTACGCAGAGTGAACACACGAAAGGCTACTGGACCGGATAGCATGTCATTGTGGCCAACTAACCGAATCAACTAACCAATAAGTTTACAGCATATATCTCAAGGCAGGAAAACAGGCAACCAATTACAATGCTTCTTATAAAACAAGAATAATCACCACAGGCAGGTACAGCACGGGTTAGATACAGAGTAAAGCTCCCTCTACACTGTCCCATCAAACACTCCCAGGGCAGGTACAGCACGGGTTAGATACAGAGTAAATCTGCCTCTGCACTGTCCCATCAAACACTCCCAGGGCAGGTACAGCACAGGTTAGATTCAGAGTAAAGCTCTCTCTACACTGTCCCATCAAACACTCCCAGGGCAGGGACCACACGGGTTAGATACAGAGTAAAGCTCCCTCTACACTGTCCCATCAAACACTCCCAGGGCAGGTACAGCACGGGTTAGATACAGAGTAAAGCTCCCTCTACACTGTCCCATCAAACACTCCCAGGGCAGCTACAGCACGGGCTAGATACAGAGTAAATCTCCCTCTACACTGTCCCATCAAACAGTCCCAGGGCAGGAACAGCACGGGTTAGATACAGGGTAAAGCTCCCTCTACACTGTCCCATCAAACACTCCCAGGGCAGGTACAGCACGAGTTAGATACAGAGTAAAGCTCCCTCTACACTGTCCCATCAAACACTCCCAGGGCAGGTACAGCACGAGTTAGATACAGAGTAAAGCTCCCTCTACACTGTCCCATCAAACACTCCCAGGGCAGCGACCGCACGGGTTAGATACAGAGTAAAGCTCCCTCTACACTGTCCCATCAAACACTCCCAGGGCAGGGACCGCACAGGTTAGATACAAAGTACAGTTCCCTCTACACTGTCCCATCAAACACTCCCAGGGCAGGTACAGCGCGGGTTAGATACAGAGTAAAGCTCCCTCTACACTGTCCCATCAAACACTCCCAGGGCAGCTACAGCACGGGCTAGGTACAGAGTAAATCTCCCTCTACACTGTCCCATCAAACAGTCCCAGGGCAGCGACCGCACGGGTTAGATAGAGTAAAGCTCCCTCTACACTGTCCTAGGAAACACCAAACTTTTCCATATATTTGTCTAACTTTGTAATTTTGTGATAGATTTGGCTGCAATAGGTTCTTGAGGTATTGGATTTCCCACCCAACAGAGTTCCACTAACCTTCTCTACACATAACCTCCTGAGTTTCTAGCTGTACCCTTCCCCCAACAGGAGACCAAGGAGAATATAGAGGGAATCTCAATCATTCTCAATCTCAAGTCCATTGCAATGCAGGTGTCTGAGAAAATCACCAAGACGGTTCGATGTTCACGTTGCAGTGGGACTGAAGGAAATTTAAATGTTGCTACATTACAGGGCGGCAGACATGTGTCTCTGTCTGTCTGTCTCTCTCTCTCAGCCTCTATCAAACTCTCTCTCTCTAACTCTCTCTCTGTCTGTCTGTCTCTCTCTCGCTCTCTCTGTCTCTGTCTCGCTTTGTGTCTCTCTGTCACTCTCTCTGGCTTTGTGTCTCTCTGTCTGTCTCTCTCTGTCTCTGTCTCGCTTTGTGTCTCTCTGTCTCTCTCTCTGTCTGTCTGTCTCTCTCTGTGTCTGTCTCGCTTTGTGTGTCTCTCTCTTTGTCTGTTTCTGTCTCTCTCTCTCTCTCTATACAGTAACTAGTGGGGTGCCGCAGGGATCGGTGCTGGGGCTCCAACTATTTACCATCTAGATGAATGACTTGAATGAAGGGACCGAGTGTCATGTAGCCAAGTTTGCGGATGATACAAAGATGGGTGGGAAAGCAAGTTGTGCAGAGGACTCAAAGAATCTGCAAAGGGATATAGACAGGCTAAGTGAGTGGGCAAACATTTGGCAGATGGAGCATAATGTGGGAAAGTGCGAGTTTATACACTTTGGCAGGAAAAATAAAAAAGCAAATTATTATTTAAATGGAGAGAGTTTACAAAATGCTACAGTTCAGAGGGACCTGGGGGTCCATGTGAATGAAACTCAAAAAGTTAGCATGCAGGTACAGCAAGTAATCAAAAAGGCAAATGGAGTGTTGGCCTTTATTGCAAAAGGGTTGGAGTATAAAAGCAGGGAAGTCCTGCTACAACTGTACAGGGTATTGGTGAGACCACACCTGGAGTACTGTGTACAGTTTTGGTCTCCTTATTTAAGGAGGGATATACTTGCATTGGAGGCAGTTCAGAGACAATTCACTCGGTTAATTCCAGAGATGAAGGGGTTGACTTATGAAGAAAGGTTGAGCAGGCTGGGCCTATACTCATTGGAGTTTAGAAGAATGAGAGGTGATCTTATTGAAACATATAAGATACTGAGGGGGCTCGACAAGGTAGATGCAGAGAGGATGTTTCCCCTCGTGGGGAAATCTAGAACTCGGGGGCACAGTCTCAGAATAAAGGGTCGCCCTTTTAGAACTGAGATGAGGAGGAATTTCTTCTCTCAGAGGGTCGTAAATCTGTGGAATTCTCTGCCCCAGAGAGCCGTGGAGGCTGGGTCATTAAATACATTTAAGGTGGAGATAGACAGATTTTTGCAAGATAAGGGAGTGAAGGGTTATGGGGAGCAGGCAGGGAAGTGGCTTTGAGCCCAGGATCAGCCATGATCTTATTGAATGGCGGAGCAGGCTCAAGGGGCCAAGTGGCCTATTCCTGCTCCTATTTCTTATCTTCATATTCAATTCAATTCAAATTGCTTTATTGGCATGACAAGGTACATCTTATGTTGCCAAAGCACCGAAGAAAACATTTATGGTTGAACACATAAACGCAGATCTATCCATACAGTGTATAAACAGATATATCCCCGTGTGTATAAATATACATTCATATGATATGCATATACTCTTTTCTTAGATTTAATGGTTGTCCCTCTGCTTATGGCAAGCTGTAACATCGTTTGCTGCTAAAGTTACGCAATTTCTCTGTTCCCCTAATAGGTATGGGAGTTTTTGGTCGTCATTCAAATTTTTGAATTCAGGGCATATTTTTGTGAATTTTGGGTAGAAATTCTCCCTTATGCCCTGATATTTTCCACAAGCTGTGAGGAAGTGCATCTCTGTCTCCACCACTCCCTGACTGCACTGAGAGCATATCCTGTCCTCTCTTGGCAGCCAGTTCAGTCTGTGTCTACCTTTTTCGATGGCCAGGCTGTGCTCACTAAGTCTGTACATAGTCAAGGTTTTTCTCAATTTGCTATCTTTTACCGTGGTCAGGTATTCAGCCATGTTGTATTTCTGTTTAGGGCCAAGTAGCAATTGAGTTTGTTTTGGGTTTTTGTTGTTTCTGTCCAATATGTCAGATATTTTTCCTTTTGTTTAGTGACAATTGTGTTGGGTCGAATTCTCTGTGCTACGATGTCACTGTCCTGGGGCTGGTTATTATTAGTAGTGTTAGTAGTTACTTCACTGAGTCCCAGGACTAGTTGACTGAGGGGACTCTTTATGATCCTCTCTTGGCATTTCAGGGCTTCGTAATGCTAGCAGTGGGGTTTGCTCATTTTTAGGTGTTTCCAAAATTTGGTGGCTCTTTTTTGGATAGTAATTAGTAGTGGATATTGGCCTAGTTCTGCCCTGCATGCATTGTTTGCGGTTTTCCTCTGAGTCCGGAGGATACTTTTACAGAATTCTGCATGTAGGATCTCAATTGGGTGTTTGTACCATTTTGCAAATTCTTGTTGTGTTAGCGGTCCCCACACCTCACTGCCATAGAGTGCAATTGGTTCAATTACTAATTTAAAAATTTTGAGCCAAATGCCAATTGGGATTTCTATTTGGATTGATTTTTTAATGGCATAGAAAGCCCTTCTTGCTTTCTCTTTCAGTTCATTCACAGCCAGATGAAAATTTCCCATAGAACTGATTTTTAAGCCCAAGTATGTGTAGTTTGTGGTTTGTTCAATTTTAGTTGTTCCTAGTGTGAAATTTGTTCTGGGTCCCTGATGTCTGGATCTTTGCTGGAACACAAGAACTTTGTTTTTTTGGGGGTTTATTGTCAGGGCCCAGGTCTGACAGAACGACTCTAGCAGATCCAGGTTCTGCTGTAGACCCTCCTCAGTTGGTGAGAGCAGAACCAGGTCATCTGCATAGAGGAGGAATTTAACCTTGGATTCATATAGGGTGAGGCCGGGTGCTGTAGATTGTTCAAGTAGTTTTGCCAATTCATTTATGTAAATATTAAAGAGTGTCAGTGAGATGGGCGAGCCCTGCGCCACACCACGCCCCTGTGGGAAGTATTTTGTTTGTTGGTCTCCAATTTTAACTGCACATTTATTGTTTGTATACATTGATTTAATTACATCATATGTTTTTCCCCCTACACCACTTTCAATAAGTTTCAAGAATAGACCGTCGTGCCAAATAGAATCGAAAGCCTTCTGGAAATCTATAAAGCAGGCAAAAATTTTGCTTTTGTTTTGGTGAACATGTTTGTCAATTAGGGTGTGTAGGGTAAAGATATGATCCGATGTTCTATAATTTGGTAAGAATCCAATTTGGATTTTACTCAAGACATTGTGCTCCTCAATGAAGTTTATAAGTCTTTTGTTTACGATACTACGGAATACCTTCCCCAGGTTACTGTTTACACACATGCCTCGATAGTTATTTGGGTCAACTTTGTCTCCACTTTTCTGTATAGGCGTTATGAGTCCTTTGTTCCAGATATCAGGGAAGTAGACGCCACTCAGAACCAAGTTGAAGAGTTTTAGGGTAGCCAATTTCATTTTATCGTCCGTGTGTTTAATCATCTCGCTTAGGATGCCATCTGCACCACAAGCTTTTCCTGGTCGCAGGTCCTTGAGTTTTTCAAATAGCTCTTTTTCAGTTATTAGGGAGTCTAACGGGTTTTGGTTATCTTTTATGGCCAGTTTGAGCTTTTCCATTTTTTTACATATTTGACCTTGCTCTGTGTGCTTAGTGTGTTTTTCTGGTATAATTTTTCAAAATGGTTTTCCCATGTGTCTCCATTTTGAATGGGCAATTCGTCGTGTTGCTTTTTGTGTAATGTATTCCAGTTGTCCCAGAAACAATTAGAATCAATAGATTCCTCAATGGAGCTGAGTGTATTCTTAATATACTGTTCTTTCTTGGTTCTGAGTGTGTTTTTGTATTGTGTTAGTGCCTGACAATAAGTAAGGCGTAATTCCTCGTTTTCTGGTTGTCTGTGTTTTTGGATTGATCGTTTTCTGAGTTTTTTCCTCATGTTATGGCAATCTGAATCAAGCCATTTTTTGTGGTTTTTTGTTTTGGGTTTATTCCTGCGAACTTTCAAGTTTGACATTGATGCCAAATTATCAAAAATATAATTTAGGTTATTCACTGCCCGGTTTACGCCTTCTTTATTGTGAGTATGTGTTTTCCAGAAAGGTGTCAAAGAGAGCTTGAGTTGATTGATTGCTAATTGCTTTCTGGTATTTTTCCGTGCTGTTTTTTGCCCATCTGTAGGATTTTTTAATGTTGTACAGCTTACTGGGCTGTGTTTCTGTGTTGGTTGTTTCTGTCCTTATAAGATACGCGGTAATTTGGCTGTGGTTTGACTGTGAATGCTCTGAAAGAGGATGGGTCCAGATCCGTAATCATATAGTCTACAGTGCTGAAGCCAAGAGGTGAGCAATAGGTGGATCTTCCTAGGGAGTCTCCCATGAACCTACCATTGACAATGTACAGACCCAGGCTTCGACAGAGCTGCAAGAGCTGTTTTCCGTTAGCATTTGTCTGTTTGTCGCAGTTGTACCTGTGTGAATGAAAAGGGAGATCAAAGTGGTTATTCCCAAATATGTAATTATTCTCCTGATTACTGGTGAAGTCTGGTTCTTCGCCAGTTCTTGAGTTGAGGTCACCACAGAACAACACATTTCCCTGGGCCTGGAATTGGATAATCTCCCTCTCAATGTTGGAGAAGGTGTCCTCTTTGAAGTACGGGGATTCTGTCGGGGGGATATCGAGTGCACAAATGAAAACATCTTGCATGCTAGAGATGATGCCCCTCTTAATCTTGAGCCATAAGTGGTTTTCGCCCTTTTTTATAAATTTAATGTAATTCCTAAGCTCTGCTTTAAACCAACTCAGTATGCCTCCAGAGTCTCTGCCCTGGGTTACTCCTGGCACTTTATTGGAGGGGACCACCAGCTCTGTGTACCCATGGGGACAGCCAGTGGGCCCTTCTCCTCTACACCAAGTTTCCTGCAAAAAGATGATATCCAGATCTTTAATTTCATCTAGGAACTCTGGGGTCCTACTCTTCATGCCAAGCACAGAAGAGCGTAGACCTTGGATATTCCAGGTTGAGATATATAAGGATTTCATGCTAAGATTGATCTTTTACTGTGATAGGTTAAAATATGATAAATAGTGATGTGTGTTTGTCGTGTTTAAATGAGGAAAAAAGAACATTTCAAGTGTCTATAATTGCTGAGAATAATTGGTTACAACTCCTTCTAACAACTGATCCATATCTCTCTCTGTCCCTCTCTCTCTCTCCCTCTCTCTGTCTCTCTCTCTCTCCCTATCTCTGTCTCTCTCTCTCCCTATCTCTGTCTATCTCTCTCCCTCTCTGTCAATTCAATTCAATTCAAATCGCTTTATTGGCATGATAAGGTACATCTTATGTTGCCAAAGCATCAAAATACATTTATGGTTGAACACATAAACGCAGTTCTATTCATACAGTGTATAAACAGGTATATCCCTGAGTGTATAAATATACATTCGCATTAATTATATATACTCTTTTCTTAGGTTTACTGGTTGTCCCTCTGTTCATGGCAAGCTGTAACATAGTGTGCCGCCAGTGCTACACAGCTTCTCTCCTCCCCCAGTCTCCCTGATGCCCTGATATTTTCCACAGGCTGTGAAGAAGTGCATCTGTCTCCACTACTCCCTCTCTCTCCCTATCTCTCTCTCTCTCTCCTATCTCTGTCTCTCTGTCTCTGTCTCTCTCTCTCTCTCTCTCTCCTATCTCTGTCTCTCTCTCCCCCATCTCTGTCTCTCTCTCCTATCTCTGTCTCTCTCTCCCTATATCTGTCTCTCTCCCCCTATATCTGTCTCTCTCCCCCTATCTCTGTCTCTCTCTCCCTATCTCTGTCTCTCTCTCCTATCTCTGTCTCTCTATATCTGTCTCTCTCTCCCTATCTCTGTCTCTCTCCCTATCTCTGTCTCTCTCCCTATCTCTGTCTCTCTCTCTCTCCCACTCTCCGTCTCTCTCTCTCTCTCTCCTATCTGTCTCTCTCTCCCTATCTCTGTCTCTCTCTCTCCCACTCTCTCCGTCTCTCTCTCCCTATCTCTGTCTCTCTCTCCCTATCTCTGTCTCTCTCTCCTATCTCTGTCTCTCTCTCCCTATCTCTGTCTCTCTCTCCCTATCTCTGTCTCTCTCTCCTATCTCTGTCTCTCTCTCCCTATCTCTGTCTCTCTCTCCCTCTATCTCCATCTCTGTCTCTCTCTCCCTATCTCTGTCTCTCTCTCCCTATCTCTGTCTCTCTCTCCCTATCTCTCCCACTCTCTCCGTCTCTCTCTCTCTCTCCGTCTCTCTCTCTCTCTCCCTATCTCTGACTGTCAGGCACAATCACTGCTGTGAGCAAACACAATCCACCTGACACCGATCACATTGTCAACCCAAGAAAATATTTGCCTGCAAATGCAGATGAAGGAGAGAGTGGGGCCGGTTTCCCTCCCCTCCCCCTCATTCAGCCACCGTGCCTCCCCAAACACATCCCAGGGCGGCCAGCCACTCAACTGGAAAACAAACAGAGGCAGCTGCAGGAACATCTCTCGGCTTCGCAGTGTTAACAGGGGCAAATGCCCCAGGCAGGGCTGACAAGCTGACGGGAGTTGAACCTTTCTTTGCAGTTACTGTGCAGGCTGCTGACTGAGGCTGGGGCAGAATGCTGCCTCCGTTCACTGGCCCCAGGTTAAAACAAGTTGTGAACATTAGCACGTACTGATGGCATGTGCATGGCTCACACTTGACACCTGTCAACACACGGAAGCCGAGGATTCACTCTGGCTGTGCGCCAGTGTGTGACTGGTGTGGAACAATAGAGGCCTGAAGAGGAGCCTTGTGTTTAGGGAGGGGGGCGGCTTGGCAGAATAATTAATCCAAACTCCCCACAGAAGAGAGAAAGAAAACTCACATTTCTACAGCGCCGTTCACAGTGCTAAGAGAAGAGAGTCAAAACATCGGGACGTCCCAAAGCGCTTTACAGCCAATGAAGTACTTTTTGAAGTGTGGTCACTGTTGAAATGTAAGAAGCGCAGCAGCCAATCTGCACACAGCAAGCTCCCACAAACAGCAATGTGATAATGACCAGATCATCTGTTTTAGTGATGTTGGTGGAGGGAGAAACATTGGCCCCAGGACACCGGGAAACTCCCCTGCTCTTCTTCGAAAAAGTGCCATGGGATCTTTTACATCCACCTGAGAGGACAGACGGGACCTCAGGTTAAAATCTCATTTGAAAGACGGCACCTCCGACAGTGCAGCACTCCCTCAGCACTGCCCCTCCGACAGTGCAGCACTCCCTCAGTACTGCCCCTCCGACAGTGCAGCGCTCCCTCAGTACTGCCCCTCCGACAGTGCAGCGCTCCCTCAGTACTGACCCTCCGACAGTGCAGCGCTCCCTCAGTGCAGCCCCTCCAACAGTGCAGCGCTCCCTCAGTACTGACCCTCCGACAGTGCAGCGCTCCCTCAGTACTGACCCTCCGACAGTGCAGCGCTCCCTCAGTACTG
This sequence comes from Somniosus microcephalus, assembly GCF_052327205.1. Classification (NCBI taxonomy): domain Eukaryota; kingdom Metazoa; phylum Chordata; class Chondrichthyes; order Squaliformes; family Somniosidae; genus Somniosus; species Somniosus microcephalus. Next base: position 342,451,244 of record NC_140990.1, on the reverse strand, counting down.
ACCCTCCAACAGTGCAGCGCTCCCTCAGCACTGCCCCTCCGACAGTGCGGCGCCCCCTCAGTACTGCCTCTCCGACAGTGCAGCGCTCCCTCAGTACTGACCCTCCGACAGTGCAGCGCTCCCTCAGTACTGACCCTCCGACAGTGCAGCACTCCCTCAGTACTGACGCTCCGACAGTGCAGCGCTGCCTCAGTACTGACCCTCCGACAGTGCAGCGCTCCCTCAGTACTGACCCTCCGACAGTGCAGCGCTCCCTCAGCACTGCCCCTCCGACAGTGCGGCGCCCCCTCAGTACTGCCTCTCCGACAGTGCAGCGCTCCCTCGGTCCTGCACTGGGAGTGTCAGCCTGGATTTTGTGCTCACATCTCTGGAGTGGGACATGAACCCACAACCTTCAGACTCAGGGGCGAGCGTGCTGCCCACTGACTGACTCTACAGGGCAAGAAGGGATGGCCAACATTGCCTACATCCCAAGATTTATTTTTGCTTTAAGTGAAATTAAAGCCGTAGGTCATCTGTAGAAACGAAATACTCAAGCACCACCTGAGGGTTTGCTCACGGTAAGTCAGAAGGTACTCTGTGTCGAGGATCATGGGGTGGGTGTTGGAGAAATTGGGGTGCCTCGGATTCATTAAGGATTAAGGTTTTGGGGACAGTTAGTGAGAGATGTGTTTAGGGACAGTGCAGTGATCCTTACAAATGACCCCAAAACACTCTTAGCTAACCCTGACCCCTAACCCAGGTACACCTGGCTGTGTCCTTGCCCTGAGCCCTAACCCCAGGTACACCCGGCTGTGTCCTCGCCCTGACCCCTAACCCCAGGTACACCCAGCTGTGTCCTCGCCCTGACCCCTAACCCTAGGTACACCCAGCTGTGTCCTCGCCCTGACCCCTAACCCCAGGTACACCCAGCTGTGTCCTCGCCCTGACCCGTAACCCCAGGTACACCTGGCTGTGTCCTTGCCCTGACCCCTAACCCCAGGTACACCCAGCTGTGTCCTAGCCCTGACCCCTAACCCCAGGTACACCCAGCTGTGTCCTCGCCCTGACCCCTAACCCCAGGTACACCCAGCTGTGTCCTCGCCCTGACCCCTAACCCCAGGTACACTTGGCTGTGTCCTCGCCTTGACCCCTAACCCCAGGTACACCCAGCTGTGTCCTCGCCCTGACCCCTAACCCCAGGTACACTTGGCTGTGTCCTCGCCCTGACCCCTAACCCCAGGTACACCCAGCTGTGTCCTCGCCCTGACCCCTAACCCCAGGTACACCTGGCTGTGTCCTCGCCCTGACACTAGCCCCAAGTACACCTGGCTGTGACCTCGCCCTGACCCCTAACCCCAGGTACATCTGGCTGTGTCCTCGCCCTGACACTAGCCCCAAGTACACCTGGCTGTGTCCTCGCCCTGACCACTAACCCCAGGTACACCCAGCTGTGTCCTCGCCCTGACCCCTAACCCCAGGTACACCTGGCTGTGTCCTAGCCCTGACCCCTAACCCCAGGTACACCCGGCTGTGTCCTCGCCCTGACCCCTAACCCCAGGTACACCCAGCTGTGTCCTCGCCCTGACCCCTAACCCCAGGTACACCCAGCTGTGTCCTCGCCCTGACCCCTAGCCCCAGGTACACCTGGCTGTGTCCTAGCCTTGACCCCTAACCCCAGGTACACCCAGCTGTGTCCTCGCCCTGACCCCTAACCCCAGGTACACCCAGCTGTGTCCTCGCCCTGACCCCTAACCCCAGGTACACTTGGCTGTGTCCTCGCCCTGACCCCTAACCCCAGGTACACCCAGCTGTGTCCTCGCCCTGACCCCTAACCCCAGGTACACCTGGCTGTGTCCTCGCCCTGACCCCTAACCACAGGTACACCTGGCTGTGTCCTCGCCCTGACACTAACCCCAGGTACACCTGGCTGTGTCCTCGCCCTGACCCCTAACCACAGGTACACCTGGCTGTGTCCTCGCCCTGACCCCTAACCACAGGTACACCCAGCTGTGTCCTAGTCCTGACCCCTAGCCCCAAGTACACCTGGCTGTGTCCTCGCCCTGACCCCTAACCCCAGGTACACCTGGCAGTGTCCTCGCCCTGACCCCTAACCCCAGGTACACCCAGCTGTGTCCTCGCCCTGACCCCTAACCCCAGGTACACCCAGCTGTGTCCTCGCCCTGACCCCTAACCCCAGGTACACCTGGCTGTGTCCTCGCCCTGACCCCTAACCCCAGGTACACCCAGCTGTGTCCTCGCCCTGACCCCTAACCCCAGGTACACCTGGCTGTGTCCTCGCCCTGACCCCTAACCCCAGGTACACCTGGCTGTGTCCTCGCCCTGACCCCTAACCACAGGTACACCTGGCTGTGTCCTCGCCCTGACCCCTAACCCCAGGTACACCTGGCTGTGTCCTCGCCCTGACCCCTAACCCCAGGTACACCTGGCTGTGTCCTCGCCCTGACCCCTAACCCCAGGTACACCTGGCTGTGTTGGTACACACTGCACGTACAGTACAATTTCTCGACAGTAGCACTTTCTGACAGTGTACATGCAGTCAGTCTATGCTTGCGAAAGTTGCAATGCTGTTTTTCTTGCTCCGGGCTGGATTAATGTTGGCCTGGATTGAGAGGAGGATTCCTCAGTGAAGTCACACACCTGCCCCAGGTGGACTCTCCCCATGACGGAGTCTGAATCCTGGCTTGGCATCGCACGAGCTTAAAGGGGCCATGTCACGGGTGGTGAGTTACAGCGACAAGGTATTTCAGAGCAGATGGATGGGTTGGTCCTCAGACATCTCTTATTTTAAAAACAGCTTAAAATAGCACATCATCATCCTGTCAAAAGGCTTTTCACAAACAGTGAATCACACTCGGGACTATAATACAGGCAGCTTGGCAGCGGTTCTCGGCAAGGGTTCACCTGTACCAAAAGATGATCGCCCAGTTAATCTGGTTTTTTGCTGGTGTTGTGGGAGGGAAGACAGTTGGCCCAAGACTCCGGGAGAGTTCCCTGCTGCAATAGTGCCATTGGATATTTTAATGTTTATCTTCGACCTTCCCTCCATCATAAGGTCAGAAGTGGTCGGTAGGTCAGAGTAAACTCCCTCTACACTGTCCCATCAAACACTCCCAGGGCAGGTACAGCACGGGTTAGATACAGAGTAAATCTCCCTCTACACTGTCCCATCACACACTCCCAGGGCAGGTACAGCATGGGTTAGATACAGAGTAAAGCTCCCTCTACACTGGCCCGTCAAACACTCCCAGGGCAGGTACAGCACGGGTTAGATACAGAGTAAATCTCCCTCTACACTGTCCCATCAAACACTCCCAGGGCAGGTACAGCATGGGTTACATACAGAGTAATGCTCCCTCTACACCGTCCCATCAAACACTCCCAGGGCAGGTACAGCACGGGTTAGATACAGAGTAAAGCTCCCTCTACACTGTCCCATCAAACACTCCCAGGGCAGGTACAGCACGGGTTAGATACAGAGTAAAGCTCCCTCTACACTGTCCCATTAAACACTCCCGGGGCAGGTACAGCATGGGTTAGATACAGAGTAAAGCTCCCTCTACACTGTCCCATCAAACACTCCCAGGGCAGGTACAGCACGGGCTAGATACAGAGTAAAGCTCCCTCTACACTGTCCCATCAAACACTCCCAGGGCAGGTACAGCACGGGTTAGATACAGAGTAAAGCTCCCTCTACACTGTCCCATCAAACACTCCCGGGGCAGGTACAGCACGGGTTAGATACAGAGTAAAGCTCCCTCTACACTGTCCCATCAAACACTCCCAGGGCAGGTACAGCACGGGTTAGATACAGAGTAAAGCTCCCTCTACACTGTCCCATCAAACACTCCCAGGGCAGGTACAGCACGGGTTAGATACAGAGTAAAGCTCCCTCTACACTGTCCCATCAAACACTCCCAGGGCAGGTACAGCATGGGTTAGATACAGAGTAAAGCTCCCTCTACACCGTCCCATCAAACACTCCCAGGGCAGGTACAGCACGGGTTAGATACAGAGTAAAGCTCCCTCTACACTGTCCCATCAAACACTCCCAGGGCAGGTACAGCACGGGTTAGATACAGAGTAAAGCTCCCTCTACACTGTCCCATCAAACACTCCCAGGGCAGGTACAGCATGGGTTAGATACAGAGTAAAGCTCCCTCTACACCGTCCCATCAAACACTCCCAGGGCAGGTACAGCACGGTTTAGATACAGAGTAAAGCTCCCTCTATACTGTCCCATCAAACACTCCCAGGGCAGGTACAGCACGGGTTAGATACAGAGTAAAGCTCCCTCTACATTGTCCCATCAAACACTCCCAGGGCAGGTACAGCACGGGTTAGATACAGAGTAAAGCTCCCTCTGCACCGTCCCATCAAACACTCCCAGGGCAGGTACAGCACGGGTTAGATACAGAGTAAAGCTCCCTCTACATTGTCCCATCAAACACTCCGGGGGAAGGTACAGCACAGGTTAGATACAGAGTAAAGCTCCCTCTACATTGTCCCATCAAACACTCCCAGGGCAGGTACAGCACGGGTTTGATACAGAGTAAAGCTCCCTCTACACTGTCCCAAACACTCCCAGGGCAGGTACAGCACAGGTTAGATACAGAGTAAAGCTCCCTCTACACTGTCCCATCAAACACTCCCAGGGCAGCTACAGCACGGGTTAGATACAGAGTAAAGCTCCCTCTACACTGTCCCAAACACTCCCAGGGCAGGTACAGCACGGGTTAGATACAGAGTAAAGCTCCCTCCACACTGTCCCATCAAACACTCCCAGGGCAGGTACAGCACAGGTTAGATACAGAGTAAAGCTCCCTCTACACTGTCCCATCAAACACTCCCAGGGCAGGTACAGCACGGGTTAGATACAGAGTAAAGCTCCCTCTACATTGTCCCATCAAACACTCCAAGGGCAGGTACAGCACGGGTTTCTTCACAAAGTTCGTCAGCAGATGTACACAAACCTCCATGCTGTAAAGGGCAAATATCAGAATGAACTTCTCTACAAGATTGAGCTTTCTCAGGTGAAAGGTTAGTTGGACAGAGCGAGGTAGACTGGCAACAGACAATGGATCGAGGAGCCTTCAATCACCAACCTTCCACCGAGCAGGTTACTGCGAGTGCACAATCTCGCAGCCTTTAGCTATTCCACTCACACAGCTCAGGGTCAAACCTGAAACCGCAAACATCACAGATAACATGAAGCCCAGTGCACACGCACTCTAACACTCACTCGCTGGCACACATTCACACACATGCGTACACTTGCCGACTATTTCCTCCAACTAAATATTGGGAAGACCGTGCTTTCGGCCGCCTGAACCCCGAGCTCCGGAATCCCCTCCCTGAACCTCTCCACCGCTCTCTCTTTCTTTAAGACGCTCCCGAAAACCTCCCTCTTTGACCAAGCTTTTGGTCACCTGCCCTCATATCTCATGTGGCTCGGTGTCAGATTTTGTTTGATAATCGCTCCTGTGAAGCACCTTGGGACGTTTTACTACGTTAAAGGCGCTGTATAAATGCAAGTTGTTGTTGTTACTGGCATCAGGTGTTGGCAATCGGAGCTTTGTCCGGTCTCAGGTTGAGGTGAAATCCCCTGCGAATAGAAACATAGAAGATAGGGGCAGGAGTCGGCCATTCGGCCCCTCGAGCCTGCTCCGCCATTCAATGCGATCATGGCTGATCATCTAAATTCAGTACCCTGTCCCTGCTTTCTCCCCATATCCCTTGATCGCTTTAGCCTTAAGAAATATATCCAACTCCTTCTAGAATATATTTAATGAATTGGCCTCTACTGCCTTCTGTGGTAGAGAATTCCACAGGTTCACCACTCTCTGGGTGAAGAAATTCCTCCTCATCTCTGTCCTAAATGGCTTACCCCTTATCCTTAGACTGTGACCCCTGGTTCTGGACTCCCCGACCATCGGGAACATCCTTCCTGCATCTAGTCTGTCCAGTCCTGTTAGAAATTTATAAGTTTCGATGAGATCCCCTCTCATTCTTCTAAACTCCAGCGAGTACAAGCCCAATCAACCCAATCTCTCCTCATAAGGCTAATTTTGTCCCTCAGAATTTTTTCCAATAATTTTCCTACCACTGATGTTAGGCTCACTGGCCTGTAGTTCCCCGGTTTTTCCCTACTTCCCTAAAAGGAGGGCTTTTGGCAGATACAAAAGGCTAAAGACGGAGGAAGCCCTAGAGGAGTACAAAAAGTGCAGGGGGATACTTAAAAAAGAAATTAGGAGATCAAGGAGGGGCCATGAAATAACACTGGCGAGCAAAATAAAGGAAAATCCCAAGATGTTTTATAAGTATACTAGCTGGGGAGCCCCGCGTTCCGAGGGCAATTTTGGGGCGCTTGGTCTCCCTGCCCCTGTGTGTCCCCCCTCTCCCTGTCATGTCCTCTCCCTGTCCTATCCCTCCCTCCCTCCCCTCCTCTCCCTCCCTCCCCTCCCCTGTCTCCCTCCCTCCCTCCCCCCACCCCTCCCCTCCCCCCCCACCCCCTCCCCTCCCCTCGCCCACCCTCCCCTCCCCTCTGTCCCTCTCTCCGGCCCCTCCCCCTGCCTAGCGCCTGAGGTCCGGTGCCGTTGCGATAGCGGCCGTGCGGGGCCTAGCGCTTAAGGCGCGGTCAGTTTTGAGGCCGGGACGGACCAGAGCTGAGGTCCCCCGCGTATCGCGCGGCTGATGGACGGCCGCTGCGGGCGGGCGGGCAGCGCATGCGCGGTCAGTGCGGGCGGCGCATGTGCGGTCAGTGCGGGCGGCGCGAGGCGGCCCGCGGGGAGCAGGCAAGGGCGGCTTGGCGGCCGTTAGCGAGCGGGAAACTTCGGGCGGCCCGCCCGCGCTCCGTCCGCGACACCGTGAAACCTGAGAGGGGGAAGTAGAGAGAGACAGAGAGGGAAGAGGAGAAGGAGAGAGAGGGAAGAGGAGAGAGGGAAGAGGAGAAGGAGAGAGAGAGAGGGAAGAAAGAGAGAGAGAGAGAGAGAAATTTTTTGAGCTTCAGGCCCCGAGTCCCCCCTGCGCGAGGGTGAGGAGGAGGGGGGGGGGTTGCTAAACACAATATAAAACTCAAATAAATTGTTAATTAATTCCCTAACACATAATTCAAATATTTACCTTACTTCCCTAACACACTGAAAGTGTGGGGAAAAAATCGTGAAAAATCAAGATGGCGGCCACTCACCTCAGTTCAGAAGGATAAGGCCCGCCCACACACGCACTGATTGGTCGACCGGTCAGGTCACCGAAGCGTAGGATTGGTCAATCGTCGAGTCACTCGACACTCAACTGTAGGAAGGAACCCGCCGTCCGATTGGTCGACCTCGACGTCACACGGTCGCTAATGAGATGCTAATGAGCGGAAGGCTGAACGTTTTTCGGATACCGCGGGCGCGGTTTTTGTCCGGCCGAAACGTAAATACACCTATGACCGGTCCGGAATCGCAGGCTTTCTTTTGAGGCGACGCGCGCGTCGGTACGCTCTATAACTTTCAAACGTATAGAGAACAGACAGACAGACATCGGGACAGACAGAAGAGCTCTTTTATATATATAGAAGATTAAGGGTAAGAGGATAACTAGGGAAAAAATAGGGCCCATTAGGGACAAAAGTGGCAATCTGTGTGTGGAGCCGGAAGATGTAGGAGGGGTTCTAAATGAATTTTTTGCATCTGTTTTCACTATGGAGGAGGACGATGTAGACATAGAAATAGAGCGGGGGGACTGTGATATGCTCGAACATATTAACATCGAGAGGGAGGAGGTATTGGCGGTTTTAGCAGGCCTAAAAATGGATAAATCCCCAGGCCCGGATGAAATGTATCCCAGGCTGCTGTGTGAGGCAAAGGAAGAGATTGCGGGGGCTCTAACACATATATTCAGGACCTCTCTGGCCACAGGGGATGTGCCAGAGGACTGGAGAACCGCTAATGTAGTACCATTATTCAAGAAGGGAAGTAGGGAAAAACCGGGGAACTACAGGCCAGTGAGCCTAACATCAGTGGTAGGAAAATTATTGGAAAAAATTCTGAGGGACAAAATTAGTCTCCACTTGGAGAGACAAGGATTAATCAGGGATAGTCAGCATGGCTTTGTCAAGGGAAGATCATGTCTGACTAATTTGATTGAATTTTTTGAGGGGGTGACTAGGTGTGTGGATGAGGGTAACGCAGTGGATGTGGTATACATGGATTTCAGTAAGGCCTTCGATAAAGTCCCGCACAGGAGACTGGTCAAGAAGGTAAGAGCCCATGGAATCCAGGGTGCCTTGGCACATTGGATACAAAACTGGCTTAGTGGCAGAAGGCAGAGGGTGATGGTCGAAGGTTGTTTTTGTGACTGGAAGCCTGTGGCCAGTGGGGTGCCACAGGGATCGGTGCTGGGTCCCTTGCTGTTTGTGGTCTACATTAATGACTTGGATATGAATGTAAAAGGTATGATCAGTAAGTTCGCGGATGATACAAAAATTGGTAGGGTGGTAAATAGCGAGGAGGGTAGCCTCAGTCTGCAGGACGATATAGATGGGTTGGTCAGATGGGCGGAACAGTGGCAAATGGAATTTAACCCGGAAAAGTGCGAGGTGATGCACTTTGGGGGGGACTAACAAGGCAAGGGAATACACAATGAAGACCCTAGGCAAGACGGAGGTGCAGAGGGATCTGGGTGTGCAAGTACACAGATCCCTGAAGGCGGCGGAACAGGTGGATAAGGTGGTAAAAAAGGCATATGGGATACTTGCCTTCATTAGCCGAGGCATAGAATATAAGAGCAAGGAGGTTATGATGGAGCTATATAAAACACTGGTTAGGCCACAGCTGGAATACTGTGTGCAGTTCTGGTCGCCACACTGCAGGAAGGATGTGATCGCTTTGGAGAGGGTGCAGAGGAGATTCACCAGGATGTTACCAGGGCTGGAGCGCTTCAGCTATGAAGAAAGACTGGGCAGATTGGGTTTGTTTTCCTTGGAGCAGAGGAGGCTGAGGGGGGACATGATTGAGGTGTACAAAATTATGAGGGGCATAGATAGGATGGATACTGAGGAGCTTTTTCCCTTAGTAGAAGGGTCAATAACTAGGGGGCATAGTTTCAAGGTAAAGGGCGGGAGGTTTAGAGGGGATTTGAGAAAGAACTTTTTCACCCAGAGGGTGGTTGGAGTCTGGAACTCACTGCCTGAAAGGGTTGTGGAGGCAGGAACCCTCACAACTTTGAAGAAGCATTTGGATGAGCACTTGAAATGCCATAACATACAAGGCTACGGACCAAATGCTGGAATATGGGATTAGATTAGACAGGGCTTCATGGCCGGCACGGACACGATGGGCCGAAGGGCCTCTATCCGTGCTGTATAACTCTATGACTCTATATGTCATTCCTGCCATCCCAGGTATCAGCCTGGTGAATCTTCGCTGCACTCCTTCCATGGCAAGAACATCCTTCCTCAGATAAGGCGACCAAAACTGCACACAATACTCCAGATGTGGTCTCACCAAGGCCCTGTACAACTGCAGCAAGACATCCTTGTTCCTGTACTCAAACCCTCTCGCTACGAAGGCCAACATACCATTTGTCTTCTTAACCACCTGCTGCACCTGCATGCTTGCTTTCAGCGACTGGTGCACAAGGACGCCCAGGTCTCGTTGCACTTCCCCTTCTCCCAATCTATTGCCATTCAGATAATAATCTGCTTTCCTGTTTTGACACCAAAGTGCATAACCTCGCATTTCTCGGCATCCTCCTCACAGCACACACGCCCATCCAGCTTTGTGTCGTCTGCAAACTTGGAGATATTACATCTAGTTCCCTCGTCCAGATCATTAATATATATTGTGAATAGCTGGGATCCTAGGACCGATCCCTGCGGTACCCCACTAGTCACTGCCTGCCACTCCGAAAAAGACCCATTTATTCCAACTCTTTGCTTTCTGTCTGCCAACCAGTTCTCTATCCAAGTCAATACCTTGTCCCCAATCCCATGTGCCTTAATTTTACACGCTAATATCTTATGCGGGACCTTATCGAAAGCTTTTTGAAAGTCCAAATACACCACATCCACTGGATCTCCCTTATCTATTTTACCAGTTACATCCTCAAAAAATTCCAGTAGATTAGTCAAGCACGATTTACCTTTTGTAAATCCATGTTGACTTTGTCCGATCTGGTCACTTTTTTCCAAGTGCTCTGCTATTACATCCTTTATAATGGACTCTAGCATTTTCCCCACTACCGATGTCAGGCTTACCGGTCTGTAATTCCCCGTTTTCTCTCTACCACCCTTTTTGAACAGTGGGGTAACATTAGCTACCCGCCAATCCATGCGTACTGTTCCAGAGTCTATCGAATTTTGGAAGATGACCAGCAATGCATCTACTATTTCTAGGGCCACTTCCATAAGTACCCTAGTATGTAGATTATCAGGCCCTGGGGATTTATTGGCCCTCAATCCCATCAATTTCCCTAGCACCATTTCCCTACAAATACTGATTTCTATCAGTTCCTCCCTTTCATTAGACCCTATGTTCCCCGACATCTTTGGGAGGTTATTTGTGTCCTCCTTTCTGAAGACAGAAGCAAAGTATGTATTTAATTGGCCTGCCATTTCTTTGTTCCCCATTATAAATTCCCCTGATTCTGACTGCAAGGGACCTACGCATGACTTCACCAATCTTTTTCTCTTCACATATCTATAAAAGCTTTTACAGTCAGTTTTTATGTTCCCTGCAAGCTTACTCTCATACTCTATTTTCCCCCTCTTACTTAATCCCTTTGTCCTCCTTTGTTGAATCCTAAACTGCTCCCAATCCTCAGGTTTACTGCTTTTTCTGGCCATTTTATATGTCCTCTCCTTGGATCTTATGCTATCCCTAATTTCCCTTGTTAGCCACGGTTGAGTCACCTTTTTTGTTTTATTGTTATGCCAAACTGGTATGAACAAATTCTGTAGTTCATCCATGCGACCTTTGAATGTTTGCCATTGCCCATCCACCGTCAACCCTTTGAGTGACATTCCCCAATCAATCCTACCCAACTCGCACCTCATACCATCGTAGTCTCCTTCATTTAAATTCAGAACCCTAGTCTCTGAGTCAACTACTTCATTCTCCATCTTAATGAAGAATTCTATCATATTATGATCGCTCCGACCCAAGGGGCCTCGCATAACAAGATTGCTAATTAATCCTTTCTCATTACATAATACCCAGTCTAAGATGGCCTGATCTCTAGTTGGTTCCTCGACATATTGGTCCAGGAAACCGTACACACTCCAGGAATTCCTCCTCCACAGTATTGTTACTAATTTGGTTAGCCCAATCTATATGTAGATTAAAGTCACCCATGATAACTGCTGTGCCCTTATTGCACGCTTCTCTAATTTCCCGTTTAATGCCATCCCTGACCACCGCATTACTGTTTGGAGGTCTATATACCACTCCCACTAACGTTTTCTGCCCCTTGGTATTTCTCAGTTCTACCCATACAGATTCCACATCATCAGAGCTAATATCCTTCCTTTCAATTGTGTTAATCCCCTCTTTAACCAGCAATGCTACCCCACCTCCTTTTCCTTTTTGCCTATCTTTCCTGAATATTGAATACCCCTGGATGTTGAGTTCCCAGCCTTGGCCACCCTGGAGCCGTGTTTCCTTAATCCCAATCATATAATATTTGTTTACCTCTATTTGTGCAGCTAATTCATTACGAATGCTCCTCGCATTAAGACACAAAGCCTTCAGGCTTGTTTTTTTAACGCTCTTAGATCTTTTAGAATTATTATTTACTGTGGCCATGTCTGATTTAAACCGTTGATTTCTCTGACTGCCACTTTTGTTTTTCTCCTTCCTGTCTTTTGCTTTTATCCTTGTTTCCCTTTCCTCTGTCTCCCCACTCAGGTTCCCAACCCCCTGCCATTTTAGTTTAAACCCTCCCCCACTGCACTAGCAAACACTCCCCCTAGGACATCGGTCCCGGTCCTGCCCAGGTGCAAACCGTCCGTTTTGTTCTGGTCCCACCTCCCCCAGAACCGGTTCCAATGTCCCAGGAATTTGAATCCCTCCCTGTTGCACCATTCCTCTAGCCACATATTCATCTGAAATATCCTTCTATTTCTACTCTGACTAGCACGTGGCACTGGTAGCAATCCTGAGATTACTACCTTTGAGGTCCTATTTTTTAATTTACCTCCTAACTCCCTATATTCAGCTTTTAGGACCTCATCCCAGTTTTTACCTATATCGTTGGTACCTATATGCACCACAACAACTGGCTGTTCACCCTCCCCTTCCAAAATGTTCTGCAGCCGCTCTGAGACATCCTTGACCCGTGCACCAGGGAGGCAACGCACCATCCTGGAGTCTCGTTTGCGGCCGCAGAAACGCCTATCTATTCCCCTTACAATAGAATCCCCTATTACTATAGCTCTCCCCCTCTTTTTCCTCCAATCCTGTGCAGCAGAACCACCCCTTGTGCCAGGAAGTTGGCTGCTGCTGCCTTCCCCTGGTAAGCCATCCCCCCCATCAGTATCCAAAGCGGTATATCTGTTTTAAGAGAGGGATGGCCACAGGGGACCCCTGCACTACCTGCCTGCGCCTACTACTCTGCCTGTTGGTCACCCATTCCCTTTCTGCCTGTGCCACCTTTACCTGCGGTGTGACCAACTGATTAAACGTGATATCCACGACGTCCTCAGCATCGCGAATGGTCCAGTATGAATCCAATCGCAGCTCCAGTGCCGCAATGCGGTCTGTCAGTAGCTGCAGCTGGACACACTTCCTACACACATGGTTGTCAGGGACAGAGGAAGTGTCCCTGAGTTCCCACATAGCGCAGGAGGAGCACACCACAGCACCGAGCTGTCCTGCCATGACTTACACTTTAATTAATTCAAATTAAGTTAAACAAATCAATGCCACAAAGTATTCTGCTAACACTGTGCCCGCAGTCCCAGCTCAGCGGATGTGGTCCGAGAGGTCACAGGACAGGACCTGCTTTGGCCTCCATTTCCTGAAACTCTTTTCTTGCCCGACTAGCTTGGAACCAACGCACAGACTCAGAGATATCAACAACACGGTCCCAAATCATTGCCAGTTTTCTTTTAGTGGGCGCTCGCTGCTAAGCAACGCACTTATATTTTTCTTGTCCACTCCACTTCACCCAAGTGTCTGTTTCTGGTCGGAAGAATAAGGAAGCCCCATACTCCTTGGAAAATAAGAGTCTAAATGGGGCAGAGGAGCAGAGGGATCTGGGGGTACAGATACAAAAATCACTAAAAGCAGTGACGCCGGTTAATAAGGCCATAAAAAAAGAGCCCTGGGGTTGATTTCTAGAGGGATAGAATTGAAAAACAGTAAAATTATGTTAAACTTGTATCGAACCTTGGTTAGCCCACGCTTGGAGTTACTGTACATAATTCTGGTCTCCATATTCTAAAAAGGATATAGAGGCCCTGGAGAAGGTGCAAAAAAGATTTTCAAGGATGATACCAGAACTGAGAGGTTGTAACCTATCAGGAAAGACTGAACAGGCAGGGGCTCTTTACTCTGGAAAAGTGAAGAGTGAGAAGTGACCTGATCGAGGTCTTTAAGATTATGAAGGGGTTCGATAGGGTGAACATAGAGATGTTTCCACTTGTGGTGAGACCAGAACTAGGGGCCGTCAATATAAGATAGTCACTAATAAATCCAATAGGGAATTCAGGAGAAACTTCTTTACCCAGAGAGTGGTGAGAATGTGGAACTCGCTACCACAGGGAGTGGTTCAGGTGAATAGTATCGATGATTTAAGGGGAGGCTGGACAAGCATATGAGGGAGAAGGGAATAGAAGGATATGTTGATGGGGTGAGATGAAGAGGAGTGGGAGGAGGCTCGTGTGGAGCAGAAACACCGGCACGGAGCAGTTGGGCTGAATGGCCTGTTTCTGTTCTCATTACCTCGTCCCTCTCTGCGTACCTATCCCTTTATTCCCTTCTCCCTCTTGTATGCATCAAGCCTTCCCTTAAATTTGAGATTGATAGTATTTTGTTAGGCAAGGGTATTAACATAGAAGACAGGAGCAGGAGGCGGCCATTCGGCCAACAAATAAGGAACCAAGGCAGGTAACTGGCAAAAGAACGAGAGGGGAAATGAGGAGAAACTTCTTCACAGAGAGTTTGTTAAGGTCCGAACGCAATACCTGAAAGGGCGGTGGAATCAGATTCCAGAGGAACTTTCAAAAGGCAATTGGACAAGTATGAAGAGGACTAATTTACAGGGCTACGGGGAAAGAGCAGGGGGCAGTGGGACTGATTGGAGAGCTCCTTCAAAGAGCCGGCACAGGCACGATGGGCGAATGGCCTCCTTCTGTGTTGTAAGAATCTATGAAGTTAAGATAAGTTCATACTTAAGTTAAGTTCAATCTCATTGAAACTTATAAAATTCTAACAGGACTAGACAGACTAGATGCAGGAAGGATGTTCCCGATGGCCGGGGAGTCCAGAACCAGGGGTCACAGTCTAAGGATAAGGGGTAAGCCATTTAGGACAGAGATGAGGAGGAATTTCTTCACCCAGAGAGTGGTGAACCTGTGGAATTCTCTACCACAGAAGGCGGTTGAGGCCAATTCATTAAATATATTCAAGAAGGAGTTGGATATATTTCTTGAGGCTAAAGGGATCAAGGGATATGGGGAGAAGGCAGGGACAGGGTACAGAGTTTGGATGATCAGCCATGATCTCATTGAATGGTGGAGCAGGCTCGAGGGGCCGAATGGCCTACTCCTGCTCCTATCTTCTATGTTTCTATGATACAGATCAGCCATGATCAAATTGAGGTTCAAGATGATGAATGGCCTCCTCCTGTTCCTACGTTCCTAAATACTGAACTGGAAACAGCAACAGAACTCGAGAGCAAGAAAGCAGCTCTACAGACGCCTGAAGGCCGAGGTCCAACAAAAAACTCGCAACCTAAAGAACAGATGGTGGGTGGAGAAAGCGCAGGAGATCCAGCAGCTAGCCAACAACCATGACGTGCGTGGATTCTTTAGCGCAGTCAAGACCACCTACGACCCAAGCGCCCAAGGTCCTATCCCACTGCGGGCCAAGAACGGAGAGGTACTCATCAAGGACAGAGAGGCAGTCAGTGCCAGCTGGAAGGAGCACTTCGAAGATCTCCTTAACCGAGACTCTGTCTTCGACACGAGTGTCCTCAACTCCATCCCGCAGCATGCTGCCCGCCACCACCCAGCCCGGCATGAGGTTGAACAGGCCATCTGACAACTGAAGAACAACAAGGCCTCAGGAGCAGATGGAATTCCCGCCGAGACACTAAAGCATGGCGGAGAAGCACTATTGACGCAAATTCATGAACTCATTTCTCTTATTTGGAAGGAGGAGAGCATGCCAGGGGATCTCAGAGACGCCGTAATCGTGACCATCTTCAAGAAAGGTGACAAGTCCGACTGCGGTAATTAGAGGAGTCTCCCTACTGTCTGCTACAGGGATAGTCATTGCAAGAATCCTCCTCAATCGCCTTCTCCCAGCGGCTGAAGAGCTCCTCTCAGAGTCGCAATGCAGATTCCACCCACCAAGGGGCACAATGGACATGATCTTCACCGCACGTTAATTACAAGAGAAATGCAGGGAACAGCACCAACCGCTGTACATGGCCTTCTTTGACCTCACAAAGGCCTTCGACACTGTCAACCGTGAGGGATTATGGAGTGTCCTCCTCAAATTCGGCTGCCCTCAAAAGTTTGTCACCATCCTCCGCCTGCATCACAATGACATGCAAGCCGTGAACCTGACCAACAGATCCACCACAGACCCAATTCACGTATGGACCGGGGTCAAGCAAGGCTGTGTCATCGCACCAACGCTCTTCTCGATCTTCCTGGCTGCAATGCTCCATCTCACCCTCAGTAAGCTCCCCGCTGGAGTGGAGCTAATCTACAAAACAAATGGGAAACTGTTCAACCTCCGTCGCCTCCAGTCCAGATCCAAGATCGTCCCATCCTCCAGTATGCAGACGACGCTTGCGTCTGTGCACACTCGAAGGTCGAACTCCAAACCATTGTCAACACCTTCACTGAAGCGAACGACAGCATGGGCCTTACACTAAACATCCGTAAGACAAAGGTCCTCTACCAACCTGCCCCCGCCACACAGTACTGCCCCCCGATTATCAAAATCCATGACAAGGCCTTGGACAACATGGACCACTTTCCATACCTCGGGAGCCTACTGTCAACAAGGACAGACGTCGATGACGAAGTCCAACACCGCCTTCAGTGTGCCAGTGCAGCCTTCGGTCGCCTGAGGAAGAGAGTGTTTGAAGACCAGGACCTCAAACCCGGCACTAAGCTCATGGTCTACAGCGCAGCAGTGATACCCGCCCTGCTGTATGCCTCAGAGACATGGGCCATGTACAGCAGGCACCTCAATGCATTGGAGAGGTACCACCAACGCTGCCTCTGCAAGATCCTGCAAATCCATTGGCAGGATAGGCGCACCAACGTCAGTGTTCTCGCTCAGGCCAACATCTCCAGCATTGAAGCTTTGACCACGCTCGATCAGCTCCGACGGGTGGGTCACATCGTCCGCATGCCCGATACGAGACTCCCAAAACAAGCACTCTACTTGGAGCTCCGACACGGCAAGAGAGCCTCAGGTGGGCAGAGGAAACGCTTCAAGGACACCCTCAAAGCCTCCTTGAAAAAGTGCAACATCCTCACCGACACCTGGGAATCCCTGGCCCAAGACCGCACAAAGTGGAGGAGAAGCATCCGGGAAGGCGCCGAACACCTCGAGTCTCTTCGCCGGGAGCAAGCGGAAGCCAAGCGCAGGCAGTGGAAGGAGCGCACGTCAACCCAAGCACCCCACCCACCTGTCCCTTCAACCACCGTCTGCCCCACCTGTGACAGAGACTGTAGGTCCCACATTGGACTCATCAGTCACCTGAGAACTCATTTTTAATGTGGAAGCGAGTCATCCTCGGCTCCGAGGGACTGCCTAACCACTACATGTGGCAGCGAGTTGCACATCCTCACCAGTCCCTGAGTAAAGAAATTCCTGCTACGTTCTTTATTTGATCTGTCAGTGACTATCTTATATTTATTCCCACTCGTCCTGGACTCCCCCCACAAGTGGAAAAAGTTTCTCCACATCCTCTCGAACCACATTGTAATTTTAAAGACCACTTTCAAGTCTCTTTGTCTTCCCTTCACCAACATCACTAAACTCGATTATCTGCTCATTATCATACAGCTGTTTGTGGGGTCTCACTCTGCACAACTTGCCTTCTGTGTTTCCTCCATACAACAGTGGCTACACCTCAAAAATTATTATTGCAGGCTCGCCTGCCCCTGTATTTCAGGGTGTACACTCTCCTGCCCCTGTATTTCAGGGTGTACACTCTCCTGTCCCTGTATTTCAGGGTGTACACTCTCCTGTCCCTGTATTTCAGGATGTTCACTCTCCTCCCCCTGTATTTCGGGGTGTACACTCTCCTCCCCCTGTATTTCAGGGTGTTCACTCTCCTCCCCCTGTATTTCAGGGTGTACACTCTCCTGTCCCTGTATTTCAGGTGTACACTCTCCTGTCCCTGTATTTCAGGGTGTACACTCTCCTGTCCCTGTATTTCAGGGTGTACACTCTCCTGTCCCTGTATTTCAGGGTGTACACTCTCCTGTCCCTGTATTTCAGGGTGTACACTCTCCTGCCCCTGTATTTCAGGGTGTACACTCTCCTGCCCCTGTATTTCAGGATGTTCACTCTCCTGTCCCTGTATTTCAGGATGTTCACTCTCCTCCCCCTGTATTTCGGGGTGTACACTCTCCTCCCCCTGTATTTCAGGGTGTACACTCTCCTCCCCCTGTATTTCGGGGTGTACACTCTTCTGCCCCTGTATTTCAGGGTGTTCACTCTCCTCCCCCTGTATTTCAGGGTGTTCACTCTCCTCCCCCTGTATTTCAGGGTGTACACTCTCCAGCCCCTGTATTTCGGGGTGTACACTCTCCTGTCCCTGTATTTCAGGATGTTCACTCTCCTCCCCCTGTATTTCGGGGTGTACACTCTCCTGTCCCTGTATTTCAGGATGTTCACTCTCCTCCCCCTGTATTTCGGGGTGTACACTCTCCTCCCCCTGTATTTCGGGGTGTACACTCTCCTCCCCCTGTATTTCGGGGTGTACACTCTCCAGCCCCTGTATTTCGGGGTGTACACTCTCCTCCCCCTGTATTTCAGGGTGTTCACTCTCCTCCCCCTGTATTTCAGGGTGTTCACTCTCCTCCCCCTGTATTTCAGGGTGTACACTCTCCAGCCCCTGTATTTCGGGGTACGCGGCCTCCAGCCCCTGTATTTCGGGGTACGCGGCCTCCAGACCCGGTATTTCGGGGTACGCGGCCTCCAGCCCCCGGTATTTCGGGGTACGCGGCCTCCAGCCCCCGGTATTTCGGGGTACGCGGCCTCCAGCCCCCGGTATTTCGGGGTACGCGGCCTCCAGCCCCCGGTA
>NC_140990.1:342235261-342427761 GCF_052327205.1 Somniosus microcephalus | reverse complement strand
TCTACAGGAAATTTCAAACTGGCTGTGAATGAACTGAAAGAGAAAGCAAGAAGGGCTTTCTATGCCATTAAAAAATCAATCCAAATAGAAATCCCAATTAGCATTTGGCTCAAAATTTTCAAATCAGTAATTGAACCAACTGCACTCTATGGCAGTGAGGTGTGGGGACCGCTAACACAACAAGAATTTGCAAAATGGGACAAACACCCAATTGAGATCCTACATGCAGAATTCTGTAAAAGTATCCTCCGGACTCAAAGGAAAACCGTAAACAATGCATGCAGGGCAGAACTAGGCCAATATCCATTAATAATCACTATCCAAAAAAGAGCCACCAAATTTTGGAAACACCTAGAAATGAGCAACCCCCAATGCTATCACTACGAAGCCCTGAAATGCCAAGAGAGGACCATAAAGAAGAATACCCTCAGTCAACTAGTCCTGGGACTCAGTGAAGTAACTACTAACACTACTAACAATAACCAGCCCCAGGACAGTGACAGCGTAACACAAAGAATTCGACCCAACACAATCGTCGCTAAGTAAAAGGAAAACTATCTGTCATATTGGGCAGAAACAACAAAAACCCAAAGCAAACTCAATTGCTACTTGGCCCTAAACAGACAATACAACATGGCTGATTACCTGACCATGGTAAAGGATAGCAAACTGAGAAAAACTTTGACAATGTACAGACTTAGTGAACATAACCTGGCGATCGAAAAAGGTAGACACAGACAGACCCGGCTACCAAGAGGGGACAGGATCTGCTCTCACTGCAGTCAGGGAGTGGTGGAGACAGAGATGCACTTCCTCACAGCTTGTAGAAAATATCAGGGCATAAGGGAGAATTTCTACCCAAAATTCACAAAAATATGCCCTGAATTCAGAAATTTGAATGACGACCAAAAACTCCCATACCTACTAGGGGAAGAGAGAAGTTGCGTAACACTAGCGGCACACTATGTTACAGCTTGCCATAAACAGAGGGACAACCACTAAAGATAAGATAAGGGTATATATAAATGATATGAAAGTATATTTATACACTCAGGGATATATCTGTTTATACACTGTATGGATAGATCTGTATTTTTGTGAACAAATATGAATGTTTTCCGATGCTTTGACAACATAAGATGTAACTTGTCATGCCAATAAAGCGATTTGAATTGTATTGAATTGAATTGAGTGAGAGGGAGAGAGAGAGAGGGAGGGAGAGACAGCGAGAGAGAGAGAGAGACAGAGAGAGAGAGACAGAGAGAAAGACAGAGAGAGAGTGAGAGATCGGGGTTTATGTGGTCAATCATGCATGTATTTCTGTGCTTTGGCAACATAAGATGTATCTTGTCATGCCAATAAAGCAATTTGAATTGAATTGAAATTGAGAGAGAGAGAGAGAGAGAGACAGAGAGAGAGAGAGAGAGACAGAGAAACAGAGAGAGACAGAGAGTGAGAGACGGAGAGAGAGAAAGAGACAGGGTGAGAAACAGACAGACAGAGAGAGAGAGACAGAGAGAGAGAGACAGAGAGAGAGACAGAGAGAGAGAGTGAATGACCACCAAAAACTCCCATATCTATTAGGGGAACAGAGAAATTGCGTAACTTTAGCGGCAAACTATGTTGCAGCTTGCCATAAGCAGAGGGACAACCATTAAACCTAAGAAAAGATTATATACATATTATATGAATGTATATTTATACACACGGGGATATATCTGTTTATACACTGTATGGATAGATCTGTGTTTATGTGTTCAACCATGAATGTTTTTTCGGTGCTTTGGCAACATAAGATGTACCTTGTCATGCCAATAAAGCAATTTGAATTGAATTGAATTGAAAAAAATTGACAGACAGAGAGAGCGAGAGAGAGAGAGTGAGTGAGAGTGAAAGAGAGAGAGAGAGAGAGAGAGAGAGAGAGAGAGAGAGACAGGGCGAGGGAGAGAGAGAGTGAGAGGGAGAGAGAGAGAGAGAGGGAGGGAGAGACAGTGAGAGAGAGAGAGAGAGACAGAGAGGGAGAGAGACCTGAATACCTGACCATGGTAAAAGATAGCAAACTGAGAAAAACCTTGACAATGTACAGACTTAGTGAGCATAGCCTGGCCATCGAAAAAGGCAGACACAGGCAGACCTGGCTGCCAAGAGAGGACAGGATATGCTCTCACGGCAGTCAGGGAGTGGTGGAGACAGAGATGCACTTCCTCACAACTTGTGGAAACTATCAGGACATAAGGGGGAATTTCTACCCAAAATTCACAAAAATATGCCCTGAATTCAAAAATTTGAATGACCACCAAAAACTCCCATACCTATTAGGGGAACAGAGAAATTGCATAACTTTAGCGGCAAACTATGTTACAGCTTGCCATAAGCAGAGGGACAACCATTAAACCTAAGAAAAGAGTATATGCGTATTATATGTGTGTATATTTATGTATACAGTGATATATCTGTCTATACACTGTATGTCTAGATCTGCGTTTACGTGTTCAATCATACATGTTTTTCTGTGCTTTAGCAACATAAGATGTACCTTGTCACATGCCAATAAAGCAATCTGAATTCAATGGAATTGAATTGAGAGGGGGAGGGAGAGAGAGAGGGAGGGAGGAGGGAGGGGGGGAGAGAGAGGGAGGGAGGGGGGGAGAGAGAGGGAGGGAGGGGGGAGAGAGGGGGAGGGGGAGAGAGAGGGAGGGGGGGAGAGAGGGGGAGGGGGGAGAGAGAGGGAGGGGGGAGAGAGAGGGAGGGGGAGGGGGAGAGAGAGGGAGGAGGGAGGGGGGGAGAGAGAGGGAGGGGGGAGGGGGGAGAGAGAGGGAGGGGGGAGGGGGGAGAAAGAGGGAGAGGGGGGAGAGAGAGCGCGAGGGAGAGAGGGAGGGTGGGGGAGAGAGAGAGGGAGGGTGGGGAGAGAGAGAGGGAGGGTGGGGGAGAGAGAGGGAGGGTGGGGGGGAGAGAGAGGGAGGGTGGGGGGGAGAGAGAGGGAGGGTGGGGGGAGAGAGAGGGAGGGGGGGAGAGGGAGGGAGGGTGGGGGGGAGAGAGAGGGAGGGTGGGGGGAGAGAGAGGGAGGGTGGGGGGGAGAGAGAGGGAGGGTGGGGGAGAGAGAGGGAGGTTGGGGGGTGTAGTGTATGTAACCGTTCCACCTTTAAGAGAACTATTTTAAGGGTTGCACTACTTTATCTTGGCTGCGGTATACTGTAATACCGGTGGTGACCACACCGGTATATAAGTGCTGTGTAATGATTTATTGGGCAGTTCCGCCCTGACCTTCGACTAGTAAAGACCTGTTAAAATTTACTCTTGTGGTCTGTGTAGCAATTCTCATTATAACACACAGACTTAACAGTGGCGACGAGTACGATCTTACCCTGCGGCAGAGATACATCCAAGGCAGTTTAACGGGCATCGAGAAGAGGCATCCGCCCTCATCATTCTGCTGAGAGAAGACTCGGGTCTGCAGAGCAAAGGAAGAATTCTGACACGAAGCCTTCCATCAGCAACAGGCAGTGATCATCCCTTCTATCACGGTGGTGGGTAAGCCGATCAGCGACGAGCAGCAAGTTGGCCACGTTGGCTGTGAAGTAGGGGAGGGAAGAACGGAGGATATAAGGGCGGAGAACCCAACCACGGCCGGGGAAATCAGCCGGACAGAAGTCGGGGCCAGAGGCGCTGAGACTGGGGCAGCGTAAGGTACGGAAGCCGCGGTGAATGCAAACGCAGCCGGTGTGAGAGACCGGGCTGCAAGCGGGCTGGGAGACGCAACAGCGTCGGGAGAGAGCTCGACCGCGACCGGTGAAAAAGGCCGGGCAGCTACCGAGCCCACGAGGCGCAGCGACCGGGTCAGCGTAAGGCGCGGGAGAAAATAAAAAAAACCGCGGAGAACTCAGCCGCAGCCGGGGGGAAAGGACCGGACTGCAAGCTCGACCGCGACCGGTGAAAAAGGCCGGGCAGCTACCGAGGCCGCGAGGCGCAGCGACCGGGTCAGCGTAAGGCGCGGGAGAAAATTTTTTAAAAAACCGCGGAGAACTCAGCCGCAGCCGGGGGAAAGGACCGGACTGCAAGAGGGGCTGGGAAGCACGATTTGAAAACCGCTGGGGAGGGCGAACGCAGCAATACGGCAATCGCCATTACAGCCAGCGGGGGAGAAAGGCAAACGCGGGAAGCCACCATTTTTGTAGGCGGGGAAGAAGACAAGCGCGGGAAACCGCCATTTTGAAAAAAAAAAGTTAAAGAAAAATTTCTTTTTGTTTCTCAAGAAGATTGCGAGGATGCCTAAGCGTGGTAACATCAACGATTTCGATCCCGATGTTGAAGATTGGGCCACGTATGTAGAACACATAGAGATATATTGTAAGGCAAATAAAATATCAAATGAAGATAAAGCACTAACCTTACTAAACTCAATGGTTGCGAAGACATACGGGCTATTGAAGCATCTTCTATCACCAGCTAAACTGGCGGATCAGACTTTCGCTAATATTGTTGCTGTCCTGAAGAATCATTTGAACCCCACACCGCTGATGTTAGCGGAACGATTTAAATTTTATGCGAGAACGCAACTGAAAGAGGAAAGCAACGCGGAGTATTTAATTGAACTGCGTAAGCTGGCGAAATACTGTCAGTTTGGGGAAAGCCTGACAGAGGCACTGAGAGACAAATTCGTGTGTGGATTGTCGAAAGAAGGAACACAAAAGCGGCTGCTTGAAGAGAATGATCTTACACTTGATAAGGCTGTCTCTATTGCAGCATCGCACGAAGCCGCAGCGAGAGGCACTGCGGAAATGCAGCTGAAGGCAGCGGTACTCAGTGTAGATCAAATGGCTTTGGGTACAACGAAATGTTATCGTTGTGGAAAGACAACACACGATCAGAACCAATGCTGGTTTAAAAACCAGGAATGTAGAAAATGTGGCAAGCTTGGTCACATAGCTAAAGTATGCCGGTCAGGAAAGAAGACCAGAAACAAAAAGTCACCGCAGGAAAAGTGCAGAAAGGTACATAAGGTGACTGAGAAGAGTTCGGATGAACAGAATTCGGATTCAGACTCCAACAGCAAGGAACTGGGTAGTCTGAGAATTCACAATGTGAGTAAGGAAGCTGACCGACAAACTATCTGGGTCACACTGCAGATTGCAGGAGTCCAAGTGAGGATGGAATTGGACACCGGATCGGTGTTGACGGTCATGAATAAGCAAGATTACAAAAAGTTATTCAAACATATTCCCCTACGGGATACGGAGATAGTATTGCAGACATACACGGGGCAAAAAGTATACCCCATCGGAAAGATAAAAGTCAAGGTGATACACAAGGGCAAAGTACACCAAGGAATGGACTTATATGTACTACCTGAGGGAGGTCCACCACTTCTGGGATGGGAGTGGATCAGGAAAATAAATATGGACTGGCACTCCCTAAAAGCAATAACGGTAGATTCCGGGAAAAAGAAAGATGTCAAACCTGCACGATTGTCCAGAATATTGGATGAGGGCATATGCAGCAGTGACAGTGACAAAGCAGAGAGTGAGAACTCGGTGAAGACAATCAGCTCAGACTCTGGAACTGATGATGGCAAGACCAGCCCATGTGCAAAAGACAAGTCTAAAATGGACTTGCAGACTAATGATGGAAAAACGAAGGAGTGCATAAATGCTTCAGGAGAGAACAAAGTATCAGAACAGAATTCCACTGAACAACAACAACATAGTTTGACAGAGAATTCTGAGTTTGTCCAGTCTACAGACATGCACATTTCTGAGGAACACCGGGCTCGAACTCAAATCCATTTCAAACTACAACAGCAATTAGAACAAATGATTCGCCGTTTTGAGCAAGAGATGAATGAAAAGAAAAAGTTCTTTGACACAGAGTTGGAGAATCTGGGAAGACAGCAGAAGCAGCTGATTGAGAAAATGGAGCAGGAACACACAAACCATCTGCGCGATGAGGCCAAACGAATCAAAGCTGAGCAAGAAAGGGAATATGTCAAATTCATCGATCAGTTGAAAGCTAAGAAGAAAGAGCACCCTTTTGTGAGCAGTGCCAGCAGTAATAAGCCACTCAGGGGATTGGTGGCAGAGGCAAAAGCTGAAGTGATGGAGGAAATAGAAGACAATAGAGAAGAAGCAGAAGATTATGACTCATCTGAACCATTATCACCCCTACCAGGTCACGCACGTGGTCCCTCCGAACTGTGCCAAATCAGTCTGGAAGTAGAAGAACTTCCCAAGGTACTCGAGCCTTTAGAAGTCAGCAATGCTGGTTCTGAAGTTACGGAAGATCAAGCTGTTAAGTCCAGTGAAGGACTATTACATGAGTCACTCCAGCAACGAGAACCTACTACACCACCGAGAACTACTACACCACCGAGGCGTTATCTGGACCGAGTCAGGAAGCGCAGGAGGCGCCTCCGCAGAGACTGAATCTGTGAACTGTTTTTACATGAAGTTGTGTATATATGTTATGATGTTATGTTTAATGGGGAATATATATACTGTTAAGCTAAAAAGGGAGGATTGTAGTGTATGTAACCGTTCCACCTTTAAGAGAACTATTTTAAGGGTTGCACTACTTTATCTTGGCTGCGGTATACTGTAATACCGGTGGTGACCACACCGGTATATAAGTGCTGTGTAATGATTTATTGGGCAGTTCCGCCCTGACCTTCGACTAGTAAAGACCTGTTAAAATTTACTCTTGTGGTCTGTGTAGTAATTCTCATTATAACACACAGACTTAACAGGGGGGAGAGAGAGGGAGGGTGGGGGGGAGAGGGAGGGTGGGGGGGAGAGAGAGGGAGGGTGGGGGGGAGAGAGAGGGTTGGGGGCGAGAGGGAGGGGGAGAGAGAGGGAGGGTGGGGGAGAGGAAGGGGAGAGAGAGGGAGGGTGGGGGAGAGAGAAGGAGGGTGGGGGAGAGGGAGGGAGGGGAGAGAGAGAGGTGTTGAATCCGTGATTCTTAAAGTATGATGTTTTCCAATAACTAGACGGAGGCTGTAACTTAACAATCAACAGGTGTTTACTGGAGGAGGGTAGTCTAAAGACTGACAGTACAGAGGCATGCTCAAGGCTTATATACAGGTGTGGTCACTGCCGGTACTACAGTATACAGGAGCTGTAAAAGTAGTTCTCTCTTAAAGGTACATACACTACAATTCCTCCCCTTTTAGATTAACAGTACCCATAACATTCAAATAACAGTTAACACTTTAACATGCACATTAAACTGAAATAGTCCATTTATAGATTCAGTCTTTGGGGCGGCTTCCTGATCCTTTCTGGATAGCGCCTTTCCTGAGGTTCTTGTTCTTGGTGCGGAGGCGATTCTGGCCCCCTTTCGTCGGTTAGTTCATCAGTTTCCACTGTTACTGTTTCTGAGGTAGATGCTACCGGTATGTCGGGTTCATCCCCAGGGACGCGAGACATGGGGTTGACTCGTTCCTGTGACGTTAGGATCTGGTCGACGTGGCATCTCACAATGTTCTCCCCGACATCCACTCTGTACATTAAAGGCCCCTGCCTTGTGCATATCGTTCCGGGTTGCCATTTCTCTGTTCGGTAGTCGCGGGCCAAGACTGGTTGTCCTACATTGAAGCTCCTTGTCGGCTTCTCATTGATGTGCTGGAATTGCTTATCCTCAACATTTCTTCGCACATTTGGTCTGAGCAAATCCAGACGAGATCTCAACCTTCAGTTAAAGAACATCATGGCCGGGGTCTGGTTGGTAACTGCATGTGTCGCATTTCTGTAGGCTAACAGGAAATTGTCCACCTTATGCTGTAGTGGAATGTCATCATCACACATGGCCCTTATCGCCTTTTTAAAAGTTTGTACGAACCTCTCAGCCAATCCATTTGTGGCTGGATGATACGGGGCGGATGTGTAATGCCTTACCCCATTCCTTCTCATAAATTTCCGAAACTCTTTGGACACAAACTGTGGTCCGTTATCAGAGCAAATCTGCTCTGGCAAGCCGTTCCTGGCAAATATGGTCCGTAGGACTGCAATCGTTTTCTCTGTAGTGGTGGAGGACATTTTGATCACCTCAGGCCATTTCGAGTGCGCATCCACTGCTATTAAGAACATTGAGTCCATGAATGGACCAGCAAAATCAATATGCACCCGTTGCCATGGAGAGGAGGGCCACTCCCATGGGTGTAGAGGGGCATGTGGTGGTGCATTTTGGACCTTCTGGCATCCTGAGCAGCTCTTTGTTAGGTCCTCGATTTGTTGATCGATCCCCGGCCACCACACATAAGCCCTAGCAAGACTTTTCATTTTCACCCCTCCCAGATGACCTTCGTTAAGCTCATTGAGCACTCTCTCCCTTAACTTGGGTGGAATCACCACTCGGGATCCACACATCACTGTCCCCTGGCATACTGACAGCTGTTCTCTTCTGGATGAGAATGCTGGCAACAGTGAGTCGCCATGTGTTGGCCATCCCTTCACCGTCAAATCATATACCCGAGACAGTGTCGGATCATTGCGGGTCTCCTTCTCTATATCCGCATTAGTTACTGGCAATCGTTCAATTATCGACGAATAAAATATTTTGATAGGGTCCACTGCTGGTGCTTCCTCCACCGTAGGCAGTGGCAGGCGTGATAGCCCATCAGCGTTTCCATGCTGTTTCGTGCCCTTATACTCTATTTCATATTGGTTCGCCCCTAGAAAAAGTGACCATCTTTGTAGCCGTTGTGCAGTCATCACCGGAACGCCCTTCTTTGGATTAAAGATGGAGACAAGTGGTTGGTGGTCAGTCAGCAAGGTGAACTTCTGCCCATGCAGATAGTGGTTGAATTTTTTTACTCCCCATACTAGGCTGAGGGCCTCCCTGTCGATCTGGGCGTAGTTGAGCTCGGCTGAGGTTAGTGACCGAGACGCAAAAGCTACTGGCCTCTCCAACCCGTCTGGGAATTTGTGCGACAACACCGCTCCAATACCATAGGGTGATGCATCACATGCCAACCGAATTGGTAGTGCTTGGTTGAAATGGGCCAACACCTCTTTTGATGTGATCAATTCTTTGCACTTCTGGAAAGCTCATTTACATTCGTCATTCCACTTCCATGGTACCCCCGTTTGCAGTAGGCAAATTTGGTAAGAACTTATGGTAGTAGTTCACCAGCCCGAGGAACGACCTCAGTTGTGACACATTTTCCGGTGCTGGAGCCTTGACTACTGCCTCAATCTTTTCAGGGGACTTATGTAACCCCTCTTCATCAATAACGTGGCCGCAATACGAGATCTGCTTCTGGAAAAACTTGCACTTGTGGCGATTAGCTCGTAGCCCATACTCCTTTAATCTGGTGAGCACCTTCTCCAAGTTGGCGAGGTGATCACTGTCATTTTCGCCCGTGACCAGGATGTCTTCCAAATAACACTGGGTCCCTGGAATCCCTTGCAGGACTTGATCCATCGCCCTTTGCCAAATAGCCGGAGCCGATGCTACCCTGAACACCAGCCGGTTGTATTGATAGAGACCTTTATGAGTGTTGATCGTGAGGTATTGTTTCGAGGCTTCTTCCATGTCCATTTGCAAGTACGCCTGGGCTAGATCAATTATGGTGAAGCGTTTACCTCCAGATAGCGAGGCGAAAATATCCTCAATCCGTGGAAGCGGATATTGTACCGTGTGAAGGATTGGGTTCACTGTCACCTTAAAATCCCCACAGATGCGAACCTTCTTTGGTTCCCCAGGCGTATTACTCAACGACCTCTTCATTACAGGAACGATGGGTGTAGCCCACTCGCTCCAGTCTACTTTGGGCAGTACTCCTGAACGTTCCAACCCTTCCAGCTCTGCTTCGACGGCTGGTCGGATCGCATAAGGCACCGGTCTGGCCTTAAAAAACTTTGGGCTTGCATTTTCCTCTATTTTAATCGTCGCTGTTATGCTTTTTAGTGTTCCGAAGCCCTCCTGGAACACTTCTTGTGCGTCAGTTAGCATTTTTGACAGTCGTCCAGGTGTGACGTCGTCATCCTTTTTGGCCTCAACCTTCAGTGCCTGTATGGAATGCCAATCTAATTGTATCTTCCGGATCCATTCACATCCTAGTAGTAGTGGTCCTCCATCTGGCAATACATATAAGTCCATTTTAGGTATTTCCTTTCCTTTGTATATCACTTTCACCCTTATTTTCCTTTGGGGTAGACTTTTTGCCCTGTGTACGTCTTCAAGACAATCTCTGTAGCTTTCAAGGGTATATGTGAAAATAGCCGCTTTTAGTCCCTTTGGTTTATGACTGTTAGGGCTGATCCTGTGTCCAATTCCATTTTCACTTGGACTCCGTCTATCTTGAGCGTGACCCAGATAGTCTGGTGATCCTCCATTTTGATTACCTTATGTAGTTTCAGACAACCCAGCTCCTTGCTTCTGGAGTCTGTATCACTTTTCTGTTCGTCTGAACTACTGTCCATCACCTTGTGTACCTTTTTGTACTTCTCCTGTGGAGATTTCTTGCTGCTGGTTTTCTTCCCTGACCTGCAGACTCTTGCTATGTGTCCTGCTTTTCCACACTGTCTGCACACTTGGTCCTTGAACCAACAATCCTTCTGGTCGTGTGTTGTTCTGCCGCAGTGATAACACTTCCCTGCTCCATATGACATTTCATTGGTGCCATATTCTTGCGGTCTCCGTTGTATCTCTGCAGCGCCCCGTGCGGCTGCTTCGTGTGATACTGCCATGCTGAAAGCCTTGTCCAGCGTAAGATCCTTTTCTGATAGAAGCCGTTTCTGGGTTCCTTCACTTTGAAGCCCACACACAAACTTGTCCCTTAACGTATCTGCTAGTCCCACTCCAAACTGGCAGTGTTTCGATAGCTTGCGCAGTTCCGTTAAGTACTCAGCATTACTTTCGTCTCTATGCTGGTTCCTTTTGTGGAACTTAAATCTTTCTGCTATCAGCAGCGGTGTGGGGTTTAAGTGGTCCTGTAGGATTTCCACTATGCTTTCGAAATTCTTATCCACTGGCTTCTCTGGGGTTATTAGGTTTCGCAGTAAGCCATAAGTTTTTGCACCCATGGAATTCAACAAAACCAGTGCTTTCCTAACATCTGGCACTTCATTCGCCCTGCAGTACACCTCAATGCGTTCCACATATGTCGCCCAATCTTCGACTTCATTGTCGAACGCAGTGATACTGCCACTCTTCGGCATCCCTGGGAGTGATTAACTGTCTAAAATGGCGTCTCCCGCGCTCTCCCTTCTTCTCCGCTGGCACAAAATGGCGTCTCCCGTGCTTTCCTTTCTTCCCGCGCTCGCCCTTCTTCTCCGCTGTGGCTTCTAAAATGGCGTCTCCTGCGCTCTCCCTTCTTCTCCGTGGCTCAATGGCGTCTCCCACGCTTCCTTTCTTTCCCCCGCAGACGCTGTTCAGCCCTTGAGCCCTGGCTGTGCTCTGCGCCTTCTCCTGTGCGCCTTTCCCGTTTCCGCCGCTCGGTCCTGAACCCGGCTGCTGCTTTACCCTCTCTCTCTTTTTTTTTGTTTTCCGTCGACGCCGCTCGGTTTTCAACCCCCGGCTGTGCCCTGTGCACTTCACCCTCTCTCTTACCTCGTCGACGCTGCTCGGCCTTTTCTGTGCCGTCGGTCGGCTCCAGCCGCCGCTGTCCGGGAAGGGTCTGCGCTGTACCTGTTGCCAGTCTGTTGCTGGATCGTCGTGGCTGGGGAACCAAGCCCGGCTCTCAACAGCCTCCCCTGCGATGTTCACTCTCTGCCAGATGACCGGGCGGTTGCTCGTGGTCGACGCCCGTGCTTCTGGCCTCGACTTTCTTCCACCGTCCTCCCGGAGCGAATCATTGAAAGGAAATGCAGAGTTGCAGGTAGATTCGAATCGACCTTGTCGCCACTGTAGATCCGTGATTCTTAAAGTATGATGTTTTCCCAATAACTAGACGGAGGCTGTAACTTAACAATCAACAGGTGTTTACTGGAGGAGTGTAGTCTAAAGACTGACAGTACAGAGGCATGCTCAAGGCTTATATACCGGTGTGGTCACTGCCGGTACTACAGTATACAGGAGCTGTAAAAGTAGTTCTCTCTTAAAGGTACATACACTACAAGAGGGGGAGGGAGAGAGAGGGAGGGGGGAAGAGAGAGAGAGGAGGGGAGAGAGAGGGAGGAGGGGGAGAAAAAGGGAGGAGGGGGAGGGAGGGGGAGAGAAAGGGAGGAGGGGGAGAGAGAGGGAGGGAGGGGGGAAGAGAGAGGGAGGGGGAAGAGAGAGGGAGGGGGAGAGAGAGGGAGGGAGGGAGAGAGAGGGAGTGAGGGGGAGAGAGAGGGGGAGAGAGAGAGGGGGAGATAGGGGAGAGAGGGGGAGAGAGAGGGGGAGATAGGGGAGAGAGGGGGGAGAGAGAGAGGGGGAGATAGGAGAGAGAGGGGGAGAGAGAGGGGGAGATAGGGGAGAGAGGGGGGGAGAGAGAGGGGGAGAGAGGGGGAGAGAGAGAGAGGGGGAGATAGGGGGGAGAGAGGGAGAGGGAGGGGGAGATAGGGGGAGAGAGGGAGAGGGCAGAGAGCGAGAGGGGGAGAGGGTGAGTGAGAGAGTGGAGTGGGGTAGAGAGAGTGTGTGGAAGGGAGGGAGGGGGTGAGGGGAAGGTTAGACAAGTTAAGTGAGTGGGCAAGAACATGGCAAATGGAATATAATGTGGAGAAATGTGAAGTTATCCACTTTGGAAGGAAAAATATAAAAGCCGAGTATTTTTTAAATGGTGAGAGATTGGGAAATGTTGGTGTTCAGAGGGACCTGGGGGTCCTTGTACACAAATCACTGAAAGTTAACATGCAGGTACAGCAAGCAATTAGGAAAGCAAATGGTATGTTGGCCTTTATTACAAGAGGATTTGAGTATAAGTGTAAAGACGTCTTACTGCAATTATATAGGGCCCTGGTGAGACCACACCTGGAGTACTGTGTACAGTTTGGGTCTCCTTGCCTAAGGAAGGATATACTTGCCATAGAGGGAGTGCAACAAAGGTTCACCAGACTGGTTCCTGGGATGGGGGGATTGTCCTTTGAGGAGAGATTGAGAAAAATAGGCCTATATTCTCTAGAGTTTAGAAGAATGAGAGGTGATCTCATTGAAACGTACAAAATACTTACAGGGCTTGACAGGGTAGATGCAGGGAGGATGTTTCCCCTGGCTGGGGAGTCTAGAACCAGGGGTCACAGTCTCAGAATAAGAGGTTGGCCATTTAGGACTGAGATGAGGAGAAATTTCTTCACTCAGAGGGTGGTGAATCTTTGGGATTCTCTACCCCAGAGGGCTGTGGAGGCTCAGTCGTTGAGTATATTCAAGACAGAGATCGATAGATTTTTGGATATTAAGGGACTCAAGGGATATGGGGATAGTACGGGAAAGTGGAGATGAGGTAGTAGATCAGCAATGATCTCATTGAATGGCGGAGCAGGTGAGGGGCCAAATGGCCGACTCCTGCTCCTATTTCTTATGTTCTATTGTACATTGGCTCTCGGTTAAGCAACGCCTCAATTTTAAAATTCTCATCCTTGTGTTCAAATCCCTCCAAGGCCTCGTCCCCCTCCCTCTCTCTGTAACCTCCTCCAATGCACCCCCCCACCACCCCGCGATCTCTGCGCTCCTCTAATTCTGCCCTCTTCAGCATCCCTGACTATAATCGCTCCACCTTTGGTGGCCGTGTCTTCTGCTGCCTGGGCCCTAAGTTCTGGAATCCCCTCCCTAAACCTCTTCGCCTCGCTACCTCTCTCTCCTCCTTTAAAACTACCTCTTTTTTCTCCTTATGTGGCTCGGTGTCAAATTTTTTGCCTTATAACAGTCCTGTGAAGCAGCCTGGGATGTTTTACTATGTTAAAGTCGCTATATAAATACATGTTGCTGCTGTAGAGGGGGGAGAGGAGGGGGGAGAGTGGGGGAGAGGAGGGGGAGAGTGGGGGAGAGTGGGGGAGAGGAGGGGGGGAGAGGAGGGGGAGAGGGAGGGAGGGAGAGGGAGAGGAGGGGGAGAGGAGGGGGAGAGTGGGGGAGGGGGGGAGAGGAGGGGGAGAGGGAGGGAGAGGAGGGGGAGAGGGAGGGAGAAGAGGGGGAGAGGGAGGGAGAGGAGGGGGAGAGGGAGGGAGGAGAGGGAGAGGAGGGGGAGAGGAGGGGGAGAGTGGGGAGAGGAGGGGGAGAGGAGGGGGAGAGTGGGGGAGAGGAGGGGGGGAGAGGAGGGGGAGAGGGAGGGAGGGAGAGGGAGAGGAGGGGGAGAGGAGGGGGAGAGTGGGGGAGAGGAGGGGGGGAGAGGAGGGGGAGAGGGAGGGAGGGAGAGGAGAGGAGGGGGGAGGGAGGGGGAGAGTGGGGGAGGGGGGGAGAGGAGGGGGAGAGAGGGAGGGAGAGGAGGGGGAGAGGGAGGGAGAAGAGGGGGAGAGGGAGGGAGAGGAGGGGGGAGAGGGAGGGAGAGGAGGGGGAGAGGGAGGGAGAGGAGGGGGAGAGAGGGAGAGGGAGGAGAGGAGGGGGAGAGGGAGGGAGAGGAGGGGAGGGAGAGGAGGGGAGAGGGAGGGAGAGGAGGGGAGAGGAGGGAGAGGAGGGGGAGGGAGAGGAGCGGAGAGGGAGGAGAGGAGGGGGGTGAGGAGGGCATAGGAGGGGGCGAGGAGGGGAGAGGAGGGGAGGGGGAGGGAGAGGAGGGGGGAGAGAGGAGGAGAGGAGGGGGGCAGTGAGGGAGAGGAGGGGGGCGAGGAGGGGAGGAGGGGGAGAGGAGGGGGAGGGGGGAGGAGCGAGGGAGAGGAGGGGGCGGAGGGCGAGGGGGAGAGAGAGGGAGAGGAGGGGGGAGAGGGGGGGGAGAGGAGAGTGAGGGGTGGGAGAGGGAGGGAGAGGGGGTGAGAGGAGGGGGAGAGGAGGGGGAGGGGGGAGAGAGAGAGAGGGAGGGGAGAGAGGGGGTAGAGGGAGGGTGAGGAAGAGATAAGAGGAAGGGGCAGGGGAGGTGAATGGGGAGTGGAAAGGGAGGGAAGGAGGAGGGAGGAGGGAAGATGAGAGGAAGAGGAGGGAGGGGGAAGGGGAGGTTAGGCGAGGGGGAGGGGAGGGGTGAAGGAAATTTACTGGTTGTGTACTAGATATATTTGAGGTGCTAATTCACCTGGGATGGAGTCGCAGTGAGACCGGTTGCTGAGGGAGTCTTTCGACAGACGGGTTACATATTCCTCCATTCGCTAAGAATAAAGCAACCAGGATGATTGAGGGGACGGAGGGATTGGATTCTGAGCGATTATGTAAACTAGAAAGAGAGGAAGTTGAGGGGTGATATAATTGCTGTATTTAAGATCCTACAGGGACGAGATAATGTTGACCATGATGAGCCGTTTCACGGTGTCCAGAACAGTCGGCCCAGAGGACTCAGCCTGCGCATGAAGGGGGAAATTAATCACCAATCTGCGGAAAGAATATTGCAGTGAGCAAATGCAAATTAGATTTCTTTCAGAAAATACCATTTTGGGATTCAGTATCTGAGTAATTTGAGACATGACGTGTGGTTTTATAAAAGCTTTTATAGATATGTGAAGAGAAAAAGATTGGTGAAGTCAAGCGTAGGTTCCTTGCAGTCAGAATCAGGGGAATTTATAATGGGGAACAAAGAAATGGCAGACCAATTAAATACATACTTTGGCTCTGTCTTCACAAAGGAGGACACAAATAACCTCCCAGAGATGTCGGGGAACATAGGGTCTGATGAAAGGGAGGAACTGAAAGAAATCAGTATTTGTAGGGAAATGGTGTTAGGGAAATTGACGGGATTGAAGGCCGATAAATCCCCAGGGCTCGATAATCTACATCCTAGGGTACTTAAGGAAGTGGCCCTAGAAATAGTAGATGCATTGCTGGGTCATCTTCCAACATTCGCTGGAATCTGGAACAGTACCCATGGATTGGAGGGTAGCTAATGTTACCCCACTATTCAAAAAAGGTGGTAGAGAGAAAACGGGGAATTATAGACCGGTAAGCCTGACATCGGTAGTGGGGAAAATGCTAGAGTCCATTATAAAAGATGTAATAGCAGAGCAATTGGAAAACAGTGACAGGATCGGACAAAGTCTACATGGATTTAGAAAAGGTAAATCGTGCTTGACTAATCTACTGGAATTTTTGAGTATGTAACTGGTAAAATAGATAAGGGAGAACCAGTGGATGTGCTGTATTTGGACTTTCAGAAGGCTTTCGATAAGGTCCCGCATAAGAGATTAGCGTGTAAAGTTAAGGCACATGGGATTGGGGGGCAAGGTATTGACTTGGATAGCGAACTGGTTGGCAGACAGAAAGCAAAGAGTTGGAATAAACGGGTCTTTTTCCGAGTGGCAGGCAGTGACTAGTGGGGTACCGCAGGGATCGGTCCTTGGACCCCAGCTATTCACAATATATGTTAATGATCTAAACAAGGGAACTAGATGTAATATCTCCAAGTTTGC
Organism: Somniosus microcephalus; assembly: GCF_052327205.1. Taxonomy (NCBI): domain Eukaryota; kingdom Metazoa; phylum Chordata; class Chondrichthyes; order Squaliformes; family Somniosidae; genus Somniosus; species Somniosus microcephalus. The sequence goes on along the minus strand of NC_140990.1, from coordinate 342,411,370 downwards.
AGACGACACAAAGCTGGCTGGGCGTGTGTGCTGTGAGGAGGATGCCGAGAAACTCCAGTGTGGCGGAGAACACATAGGGACAATAACACAATGTATAGCCAATGCTGTTATATGTACCTAAACATAATTCACCTTGTATAGCAATGTTGTGATATGTACATGCTGGGTTGGGCTATTGGTGCAGGGTCCCTTTAAGAGCGTCGGGAACATGATGACGTCATGACGTCGGTTGCGTCATGACGTCATAGCCCCTGCACGGGGCTGAGCCTTCAGACCTCGTGGAGATTGATTAAAGTAAGACACGTTTTGTTTTTGCTTAAAGTCTCAGCCTGTTGATTTCTGTTGACTCCAACATTGGTGACCCCGCTGCTCTTTGGACGATTCCCAAGACCTCATCTGAAATGGCGGCGAACGCCGTTTCCGTTAAATTACCCGAGTTTTGGGAACAACAGGCTGCCGCTTGGTTCGCCCAGGCCAAGGCTCAATTTGCGATCCGGGGCATCACTGCGGACGACACGAGGTACTATTACGTCGTCTCTGCTCTCGGCAGCTCCACCACAGCCAGAGTTGTGAGCCTGCTCGAGAACCCCCCGGAGCTCAACAAATACGGTACGCTGAAGGCGCACCTCTTACGAACGTTCGGACTCACCGAAGCCGAACGCGCACGCCGGCTTCTCTCTCTACCCGGGCTGGGCGACTCCAAGCCCTCAGAGCTGATGGACCACATGCTGGCCCTCCTGGGCACACACACGCCATGCTTCCTCTTCAAGGAACTGTTCCTCCAACAGCTGCCAGGTCAGGTACGGTCGGCGTTAGCCAACTCTTCCACTACCGATTTCCGCGACCTGGCCAAGGAGGCCGACAAATTTTTCTCCGCCGGGCAACAGTACTGCGCGGCCACGCGGAGCCCTGCCCCCACTGATACAGCCCAACGGCAGCAACCCTCAAGCCTCTGCTTTTACCATGCGCAGTTCGGCCCCAAAGCCAGGAAGTGCCGGCCCCCGTGCAGTTTTCCCGCGTCGAAGCAAACTAAAGACCACTCGTCGGCTGCTATGGCTGTTGGCCGTTCAGGCAGTTTGTTGTTTATTACAGACACCGACTCCGGACATCGTTTCCTTTGCGACACGGGCGCCCAGGTGAGCGTCCTGCCCGCGTCAACCATAGATATTCAAGGGGGGAACCACGGCCCCGTCCTCGAAGCCGCCAACGGCAGTTCCATCCGCACCTTCGGGAAACGGAACGTGGCGCTTTGTTTGGGCGGGCAACGATTCACCTGGGACTTTGTCACAGCAAAGTGTCCACCCCCCTTCTCGCCGCTGACTTCCTCTGTGCCAATGGCCTTTTGGTGGACGTCAAGAACCGATGTCTCATCAACGCGGAAACCTTCAGCTCACTCCTGTGTTCCCTCAGCGGGTCCAGCATGACACAGTTGTCCAGCGCACTCTCAGCCTCCGACGAGTTTTCCCGCCTCCTCGCCCAGTTCCCGGACCGTACGAAACCCACGTTCTCGTCCGCCGCCACTAAACACGGGGTAGAACACCACATTTCGACCACCGGTCCGCCCGTCTATGCCCGCGCTCAGCGCCTCGACCCGGGGAAGCTCGCTATCGCCAAAGCCGAGTTCGACACCATGGAGCACCTCGGCATCATCCACCGGTCGAACAGTCCGTGCGCTTCGCCCCTCCACATCGCCCTGAAACCAGGCGGCGGGTGGCGCCCGTGCGGAGACTACCGGCGCCTCAACGACGCGACGACCCCCGACCGCTATCCGATTCCACACATCCAGGACTTTTCCGCCCGCCTGGCCGGGAAAGTGGTATTCTCGAAAGTGGACCTCGTCCTGCTGCAGGACGTCCCGAAAACCGCGGTGATCACCCCATTCGGGCTATTTGAATTTCTCCGCATGCCATTCGGCCTCAAAAACGCTGCACAGGCTTTTCAACGCCTAATGGACACCGTGTTACGGGACCTGACGTTCCTGTTTGTATACCTGGATGACATCCTCATCGCCAGCGCCTCCAGGATGGAGCATGTGTCCCACCTCCGGACTCTTTTCGAACGACTCAGCCAACACGGCCTAATCGTCAACCTGGCAAGTGCCAGATCGGTCTGTCCTCAATCGACTTTCTCGGGCACCGCATCACAAAGGACGGGGCGGTGCTACTCCCATCGAAAGTGGAGGCCGTGATGGACTTCCCGCGGCCCCTCACCGTGAAGGCCCTGCAGGAGTTTTTGGGCATGGTGAACTTTTACCATTGTTTCGTTCCCCGAGCAGCCCAGCTTATGCAGCCCCTTTACGAGGCCCTCAAAGGCAAGCCCGACAAACTCGCCGTCAACTGGTCTGATGAGATGGCCAATTCTTTCACAGACACGAAAAGGGCCCTGGCTAACGCGACCATGCTGGCGCATCCGTTGCCCGATGCGCCGATCGCTCTCACCACCGACGCCTCGGACTATGCGGTCGGCGCCATCCATGAACAGTGGGTCAATGGCGCCTGGCAGCCACTCGCCTTCTTCAGCCGGCAGCTCCGCCCCAACGAGCGGAAGTACAGCACCTTTGATCGCGAGCTTCTCGGCCTCTACCTCGCCGTCCGACACTTCCGTTTCCTGCTGGAGGCCCGCCCGTTCACGGCGTTCGTGGACCACAAGCCGTTGACCTTCGCCATGGCCAAAGCCTCCGAGCCGTGGTCGGCCCATCAGCAACGCCAGTTGGCCTTCATTTCGGAGTTTACAACGGACATCCAGCATGTAGCTGGGAAAGACAACCCCGTCGCCGACTGTCTCTCCCGAGCCGTCGCCAGCGCCGTGCACCTCGGCATCGACTACACCCGCATGTCGGCCGACCAGGCCTCCGACCCAGACGTCCAGGCCTACAGGACGGTGGTCACGGGCCTTCAACTAGCAGACGTCGCGTTCGACGCTGCCGGCACCACACTCCTGTGCGACGTCTCCGTTGGGCAGCCACGTCCTGTCGTGCCCGAAGGGTGGAGACGGCAAGTATTCGACGCCATCCATAATCTTTCCCACCAGGGCAGGAAGCCGTCACAAAAGCTGGTGGCGGCCAAGTTCGTCTGGCACGGACTCAGGAAAGACGTTCGCGACTGGGCCAGCACCTGCGTGGTATGCCAACGCTCGAAAGTACATCACCATACTAAGGTCCCGTTGGCGCCTTTCGCGGTGCCCGAGAGGCGGTTCGACCACATTAATGTGGACCTGGTGGGGCCCCTGCCGCCCTCCCGTGGGTTCACCCACCTCCTCACAATGGTCGACAGAACCACCCGATGGCCGGAAGCCGTCCCGCTGTCTTCAACGACGGCCGCCGATGTGGCTCGGGCGTTCATCAGCACTTGGGTCGCCCGGTTCGGCGCCCCATCTGACATTTCCTCTGACCGGGGGCCCCAGTTCACGTCAGAGCTCTGGAACGCTGTCGCCCGAGGCCTCGGGTTGAAACTCCACCGCACCACAGCATACCACACTCAGGCTAACGGGCTCTGCGAATGTTTTCATCGCTCCATGAAGGCCGCGCTCCAAGCCAGCCTCCGGGACGACGGCTGGATCGACAGACTCCCGTGGGTCATGCTGGGACTCAGGACCGCTCCCAAAGAGGACCTCCAATCCTCGTCCACCGAGCTCGTCTACGGACAGCTGCTGCGGGTTCCCGGGGATTTCGTCCCCAACGCAAGGAAGCTTTGGTCCGCAGCCCGTCAGCGGTCCGACCTTCTGGACAACGCCAAGGTTTTCGCTCCAGTGCCCACGTCGCAGCACGGCCTCCCGCAGTCCCATGTTCCGCTCGACCTTCGTGCGGCGGAGTACGTTTTCGGCCGCCATGACGCCCGCCGGGGACCTCTTCAGCCACCCTACGATGGACCATTCCGCGTCCTGGAAACCGGGGACAAGACCTTCGTCGTGGATGTCGGCGGTAGGCCGGACTGCATTTCCGTGGACCGTCTTAAGCCGGCCCACCTGGATCTGGACCGACCCGTTGAGTTGGCACAGCCCCCGAGACGGGGCCGACCTCCGGTTTCCGCACCCTCAATCCACCACCGAGCGCCCGAGGTCCGTCTGACGAACCCCCTGGTCCCCACCCCGGAATTGCGGAGCCGTTCCAACCATATGATCCGACCCCTCCAACGACTGACATTGCCAGTACTAGTGAATTCTGGGGGGACGTATGTGGCGGAGACCACATAGGGACAATAACACAATGTATAGCCAATGCTGTTATATGTACCTAAACATAATTCACCTTGCATAGCAATATTGTGATATGTACATGCAGGGTCCCTTTAAGAGCGTCGGGAACGTGATGACGTCATGGCGTCGGTTGCGTGATGACATCATAGCCCCTGCACGGGGCTGAGCCTTCAGACCTCATGGAGATTGATTAAAGTAAGACACGTTTTGTTTTTGCTTAAAGAAAAGTCTCAACCTGTTGATTTCTGTCGACTCCAACACCAGTATGATTTGGACATGTTGGGTGATTGGGCAGAAGCATGGCAGATGCAATATAACGTGGATTAATGTGAGGTTATCCACTTTGGTGGCAAAAACAGTAAGGCAGATTATTATCTGAGTGGCAATAGATTGGGAGAAGGGGAAGTGCAACGAGACCTGGGTGTCCTTGTGCACCAGTCACTGCAGGTAAGCATGCAGGTGCAGCAGGCGGTTAAGAAGGCAAATGGTATGTTGGCCTTCGTAGCGAGAGGGTTTGAGTACAGGAACAAGGATGTCTTGCTCCAGTTGTACAGGGCCTTGGTGAGACCACATCTTGAGTATTGTGTGCAGATTTGGTCGCCTTATCTGAGGAAGGATGTTCTTGACATGGAGGGAGTGCAGCGAAGATTCACCAGGCTGATACCTGGGATGGCAGGAATGACGTATGAGGAGAGATTGGGTCGATTGGGTTTGTACTCGCTGGAGTTTAGAAGAATGAGAGGGGATCTCACTGAAGCTTATAAGATTCTAACAGGACTAGACAGACTAGATGCAGGAAGGATGTTCCCGATGGTCGGGGAGTCCAGAACCAGGGGTCACAGTCTAAGGATAAGGGGTAACCCATTTAGGACAGAGATGAGGAGGAATTTCTTCACCCAGAGAGTGGTAAACCTGTGGAATTCTCTACCACAGAAGGCAGTAGAGGCCAATTCATTAAATATATCCAAGAAGGAGTTGGATATATTTCTTAAGGCTAAAGGGATCAAGGGATATGGGGAGAAAGCAGGGACAGGGTACTGAATTTGGATGATCAGCCATGATCGCATTGAATGGCGGAGCAGGATCGAGGGGCCGAATGGCCTACTCCTGCTCCATCTTCTATGTTTCTATGTTTCTACCACACTCACTGACACACTTCACCCAAACACATTGCACCACACTCACTGACACACTTCACCCAAACACATTGCACCACACTCACTGACACACTTCACCCAAACACATTGCACCACACTCACTGACACACTTCACCCAAACACATTGCACCACACTCACTGACACACTTCACCCAAACACATTGCACCACATTCACTGACACACTTCACCCAAACACATTGCACCACACTCACTGACACACTTTGTAGTGTATGTACCTTTAAGAGGAACTATGTTTTTGAAGCCCTTGTATACTGTAGTACCAGTAGTGACCACTCGGGTATATAAGCCTGTGTAGCATCTTGTGTTGTTAGTTCACCTCCAGACTTTGTTCAGTAAACACTTGTTAAATCAACTCCTGCATTCCGTGTCTCCATTAACACACGGATCTAACAGTGGTGACGAGTTAGAAACGAACTTACCTGCAATTCGGCAGCACCTCAAGGGGATCGATTCCTCAGACGAAGGTCGAAGCCAGAAGCAAGAAAAAAAATAATAACTCGAAGAAACTCGAAGACGAGGGCCAGGCTTGGTCTCCAGTCTGTGGTTTCCCCAGCTAAATGGGCTGGTGGCAGGTAGTGCACTGATCCTTCCTGGGCTGCGGCAGGCTAGAGCTCGATCGGGTGGCTCTGCAACGGGGCCGGGCAGCGAGTCGGGAAGCAGAAGCAAAGAGAGAGAGAGGGTGGAGCACTCAGGGCGCGGCCGGTGCTGCAAAGCAGGTCGGCGTTCGGACCGAGCAGAGGGAGGGGAAAGTCCCAGAGGGTCCGCTCCACGACGGGAATGGTTCTCCAAGTAACGGAGAAACTAGTGAAGCGATATATAAAAAAAATAGAAATACCGCGAAAAGCTGCAGGTCACAACGGGAACCGCGGAGAACAGCGTTGGCAGCAGTGGCAGTGGCGGGAAAGCGCGGGAGGCGCCATCTTAACTCGGCGGGGAAGAAAGAAAAGCGCGGGAAGCGCCATTTTAGATTTTCAAGATGCCGAAGACTGGCAATATTACTGCTTTTGATAGTGATATAGAAGATTGGACCACATATGTGGAAAGAGTGGAGGTATATTGCAAGGTGAATGAAGTAGCGGATGATAAAAAGGCATCGGTACTTCTAAATCTGATGGGCGCAAGGACATACGGGCTGTTACGAAACTTGATCACACCAGCCAAACCGATGGACAAGAATTTTAAGGAGATTGTTGATACCTTACAGGAGCACTTAAACCCAACACCGCTGCTGATAGTGGAACGATTCAAATTCTTCAGGAGGAATCAGCACAAGAATGAAAGTAACGCTGATTACCTCACCGAATTACGAAAGCTGTCAAAGCACTGCCAATAGGGCAGCACGGTGGCATAGTAGTTAGCACTGTTGCCTCACAGCGCCAGGGACCCGGGTTCGAATCCGGCCTCGGGCGACTGTCTGTGTGGAGTTTGCACATTCTCCCCGTGTTTGCGTGGGTTTCCTCCGGGTGCTCCGGTTTCCTCCCACAGTCCAAAGATGTGCGGGTTAGGTCGATTGGCTATGATAAATTGACCCTTAGTGTTAGGGGGATTAAATACGTGGGGTTACGGGGATAGGGTGGGATATGTGTTGGAGTAGGGGTTACGGGGATCGGGTGGGATATGTGTCGGTGCAGGCTCGATGGGCCGAAATGGCCTCTATCTGCACTGTGGGGTTTCTGTGATTTGTGATTCTGTGAATTCGGGGCAGGACTGGCAGATTCTCTATGAGACAAATTCGTCTGTGGTCTCCTAAGCGAAGGAACACAGAAAAGATTACTTTCTGAGAAAGATTTGACACTGGACAAGGCTTTCAGTGTGGCTGTATCATACGAAGCAGCAGCAAGAGGAGCTGCAGAGATACAGCAAAAGCCACAGGACTTCAGCATCCATGAAATGACACGGGGTTTCGAGAGATGTTATCGCTGTGGCAGATCCACCCATGACCAGAAGGACTGCTGGTTCACAGACAAAGCATGCAGGCAATGCGGAAAGATGGGACACATTGCACGTGTATGCAGATCTGGAAAGAAATCCGCTGACAGTAAAAAGGTCAATAAGGAAAAGTACAGAAAGGTACAAATGATGACGGACAGTAGCTCCGAAGACCAGAAGAGCGATAGCGACTCCGGAAACAAGAGACTAAGCAGTCTCAAATTACATAATGTAATTGCCAAAGAAGATTACCAGACCATTTGGGTTACCCTCACGATAGCGGGGTCCCCAGTCAAAATGGAGCTAGATACAGGATCAGCTCTGACCATCATGAGTCGACGGGATTACGAGCGGCTATTTCTGCATATACCTTTGAAAGACACATCCATTGTCTTGAAGACATATACGGGGCAGAAAGTATACCCCAGAGGGAAAATAAGGGTGCCTGTTGTATACAACGGCAAGGAAATACAGAAGTTGTATTTATACGTTCTGCAAGATGGTGGTCCACCGTTGTTGGGACGTGAATGGATCAGAAAGATACGTTTAGACTGGCACTCCATTCAGGCACTGACGGTGACCAGTAAGAAAAAAAACGATGATGACGTCATACCTGGACGATTAAAAGAAATCTTGGCTAACGCCAAAGAAGTGTTTCAACAGGAACTAGGAACCCTGAAAGGCGCCACCGCCTCAATAAAAGTGGAAGATGCGGCAATTCCCAAGTTTTTTAAGGCAAGGCCGGTGCCATACGCAATTCGTCCAGCCGTCGAGGCAGAGCTGGAGAATTTGGAAAAAGCAGGCGTGTTATCCAAGGTAGATTGGAGCGAGTGGGCAACACCCATCGTCCCGGTCATGAAGAAAACGTTGAATAATGATAAATCTGAAGAACAGAGAAAAGTTCGCATCTGTGGGGACTTCAAGGTGACTGTAAACCCGGTTCTTCACACGGTACATTATCCTCTTCCGAGGATAGAAGATATTTTCACCTCACTATCCGGAGGGAAACGTTTCACCAAAATTGACTTAGCACAGGCATATCTACAGATGGAGGTTGAGGAGGCCTCTAAAAAGTATCTCACGATAAACACACACAAAGGCCTGTACCAGTACAATCGACTGGTTTTCGGAGTGGCATCAGCTCCGGCTATCTGGCAAAGAGCTATGGAGCAAGTCCTGCAAGGGATTCCGGGGACTCAATGCTACCTAGACGACATCCTTGTAACAGGAGAAAATGACAACGAGCACCTTGCCAACTTGGAGCAGGTGCTCACGAGGCTGAGAGAACGGGGCCTACGAGCAAATCGCCCCAAATGCGAATTTTTCCAGAAACAAATATCATATTGTGGCCATGTCATTAACGAAGAAGGGTTGCATAAGTCACCTGAAAAAATTGAAGTGGTCGTAAAGGCCCCAGCACCTGAAAATGTCTCACAATTAAGGTAGTTCCTGGGATTAGTAAATTACTATCATAAATTTTTACCAAACTTGTCGATGGTTCTGCACCCGCTTAACGCACTGCTACAAACGGGAGTAGTTTGGAAATGGAGCGAAGACTGTAAACGTGCCTTCCATAAATGCAAAGGCTTGATCACGTCCAGGGAACTGTTGGCTCATTACAACCCATCACTGCCAATCAGACTGGCATGCGATGCATCCCCTTACGGCGTGGGAGCGGTATTATCGCATAGATTCCCTGATGGCTCGGAGCGGCCGATAGCTTTTGCGTCACGCTCATTGAACTCAGCTGAGCGTAACTATGCCCAGATCGACAGGGAGGCACTCAGCCTGGTGTGGGGGGTGAAGAAATTCAACCATTACCTACACGGACAAAAGTTTACCTTGTTGACTGACCATCAACCCCTCGTCTCCATATTCAACCCTAAAAAGGGCATTCCCATTATGACAGCACAAAGGCTACAGAGGTGGTCCCTTTTCCTAGGGGCACACCAATATGACATAGAGTACAAAGGAACAAAACAGCATGGGAATGCTGACGGGTTATCGCGCCTACCGTTGCCAACGGTGGAAGAGGCGCCTACAGTGGACCCAGTGGAGATATTCCACTCGACCATAGTGGAATATCTACCGGTGACAAATTCTACCATTGAAAAGGAAACGCGAAATGACCCGACTCTCTCACGAGTCTACGATTTAACGGTGAAGGGATGGCCAGCACATGGCGAACCACTGTTGCCAGCATTCTCGCAAAGAAGAGAACAGCTGTCAGTGTGCCGAGGAACCTTGATGTGTGGATCCAGAGTGGTGATTCCACCCAAACTCAAGGATAAAGTGCTAAAGGAGCTTCACGAGGGGCATCTGGGTGGAGTGAAAATGAAGAACTTAGCCAGAGCGTTTGTGTGGTGGCCAGGTATCGATGGAGACATCGAAGAAATGACCAAGAGCTGTCTAGGATGCCAGAAGGTCCAAAACGCCCCACCACAAGCCCCTCTACATCCATGGGAGTGGCCCTCATCTCCATGGCAAAGGGTACATATCGACTTTGCTGGTCCATTTATGGACTCAATGTTCTTAATCGCGGTGGATGCACACTCCAAGTGGCCGGAGGTAATAAAGATGTCCTCCACCACCACGGAAAAAACCATCACAGTATTAAGGACCATATTCGCCAGGGCTGCCTGAACAGATCTGTTCTGATAATGGACCGCAATTTGTATCCGAAGAATTCAGGAAGTTCTTAAAAAACAATGGGGTTAAGCACTACACGTCCGCCCCATACCATCCCGCCACCAATGGATTGGCTGAAAGGTTTGTCCAGACCTTCAAGAAGGCCATAAAGGCCATGGGTAATGAAGACATAAATCTACAACATAAGGTAGATAACTTCTTGTTTGCGTACTGGAATGCAACACATGTGGTTACAAACCAAACCCCCGCCATGATGTTTTTCAATAGAAGACTAAGATGCCGGCTGGATTTGGTCAAGCCAAACGTCAGAAGGGACGTAGAGAACCGGCAATTTCAAAGCATGAATGAAAGGCCAACTAGAACCTTCCAGATAGGTCAACCAGTTTTGGCCCGGGACTACCGTACCGAGAAATGGCAGCCTGGAACTATTTGCACACGACTCGGACCGCTGATGTATACCGTGGACATTGGAGAAAGCATAATAAGGCGCCATGCTGACCAGATCATAGAGTCATCCGAAAAAGGACAACCTACACCACAACTCTATACGCCTAGTGATGAAGCAGAGATACCCATAGTATCTATCTCCGATCCGGTGATACTGGAACCAGATGAACCCGACACTAGCATTGAAGCCAAATTGACCTTGCCAAAAGAACCTACGACACCACCGAGGCGTTATCCGGACCGAGTCAGGAAGCCTCCAGAGAGACTGAATTTGTAATTGATTAACTTCAGCAAATGTGTATGTTATTGTTCTTGTAAAAATGTTATTTAATGATTACTTAAAATGTTATGTACTATTTATCTAAAAGGGGAGGAATTGTAGTGTATGTACCTTTAAGAGGAACTATGTTTTTGAAGCCCTTGTATACTGTAGTACCAGTAGTGACCACTCGGGTATATAAGTCTGTGTAGCGTCTTGTGTTGTTAGTTCACCTCCAGACTTTGTTCAGTAAACACTTGTTAAATCAACTCCTGCATTCCGTGTCTCCATTAACACACGGATCTAACACACTTCACCCAAACACATTGCAGCACACTCACTGACACACTTCACCCAAACACATTGCACCACACTCACTGACACACTTCACCCAAACACATTGTACCACACTCACTGACACACTTCACCCAAACACATTGCACCACACTCACTGACACACTTCACCCAAACACATTGCACCACACTCACTGACACACTTCACCCAAACACATTGCACCACACTCACTGACACACACATCATCCAAACACATTGCACCACCCTTACTGATAAACTTCCCTTACTCTTGCAGGCAAAGGTGGCTCCTAACAGGAGGGAGCAATGGCAGACTGGAGTCGACCGAGCCGCAATACAGAACCTGACTGTCCTGGAGGAATTGGTGCTTGACATTATCGGAGGGGCAGTGACGGAGTCTGTGGCCACCAGAGAAGTTGTAGCTCTTGCTGATAATGACGGTATTGCCATTCCTAATCCTTCTTCTCACATCCCACTTCTCCCTCATCCCACAATCTCTTCTCACTAACAGACTGCTGATGGGTTATGCATGGATATGTTGCTTTCCCCCCTCCCCTCACCACAACCCGACCCTTGTGCCTTTCTGCCTTCAGATAGCCAAGAGCTGCCAGCAGGCCAGCCTGTCCCTCCTGTTGTGGAGGAGCGTGAGGCAGGAGAAGAAGACAACAAACCGTCAGTGCATCTGACACTCGCAGAGACCAGCTCAGAAAATGGCACTGGGCCGAATGTAGAGGCGGGATCTGCACATTGTGAGGCACCAGGCATGAGTGGGCTGCAGCAAGACCGGGGGGAAAGGGTAGCTTGGGGGCCAGCTCGAGGGCTTTGCATAGAGCTTGGAGCCCACGATTGTCAGGATGGAAATGATGGACAACTGCAGGAGAGACCTTGTGGACCCAGCCATGATGCTGCGTGTGATGGGCGATATCGCGGCTTCAATTGCAGCGCAGGCGGAAGTGACCCAATGTCTGGGTGCTGTAGTGAAAGCGCAGACTGCTCTCCTGCAGGCTCAGCTTGCTGCCACGCAAGCTCAGACTGCTGCCATTATCGCTGGGTTTACGAGTGTCGAAAGGGGTTGCAGGGTGTCGCAGCAGGCCAGCAATCTGACCTCCAAGGGATTGCTAGGAATGCTGAGGTGCTGCCCTGGGGGAATGACAGTGGGTCTGTGGAGCAACAACCCGCAGTCCTCTCTCAGGATGACAGCATTCCTACTCCCACCACTGTCACTCTGCCATTGGCCCAGAAATTCGGGTTGGGGGCTTCCCGCGGGTGCAAGCCCCCGACCTGCACTTACCTAGCGCGCCGGCCATTGAGCTATGGGCCCGCGTGGGATTCCGATGCTGGGCCTCCTCCAACTGCCGGCGCGCAGTGCTTGCGTATCCCAGGGGCGCAGTTAGTACAAAGCGTCCCCTGGGATCATGTGGGCCATGGGGAGCCAATCGGAGCAGGGAAATGCCCATTCATAAAATTGACAGGAAGAGCTGTCAAAACTATAAATACTATAAGCCCCAAAACATCACTAAAACTTCAAATACATTTTTAAAACACATCACATTTTTAAAATAACTATAAATTACATAAAATAACTATTTTAAACAATAATTTAAATTTTTGAAACAATTAATTACATTTTCTAATGGGGCTAAAAATAAAGTTACCTTTCTTTAAAGTATTTAAAAATAATAAACCTGTGGAAAAAATGTTTTAATTTTAATTAATTCACCACTTACCTTGTTAAAAGCAGGCCTTGCGCCTGCTTTTTAAAAGTGTAACTGCTGGAGATTTACCCTCCCGGAGAAACCTGCAAAAAAAACCTAAGTTCGATGCACACACGCTGCCTCTCCTGCGCACGCGTTCCACCTCTCAACCCCTTCTTTCAGGGGATCGGAAGTTCCGGTTTCCCGTGCATGCGCAGTGCATGCACAAAACCGGCACTTTCGTTGGGCCTACGAGTGAGTACCCAGCGCGTACTCACGCGTGGGGACCCGAATTTCTGGGCCATTGCATCTGCTGCTGCCCATCAGCCAGACAGCCCAGACTGCTGCCGCCCATGCCGAGGTGGTGCAGTCTACAGCCGGGCCTTCCAGGCCCAGAGCTGGTCGAGATCGTCATACAAGGCCTTCTGAAGTCTCCCCCACTGAAAGTCAGCAGCCTTCCACCAGCCATGCTGCATCCACTGGGGGAGCACTGCGTAGGAGCACTAGAGTAGGTAAAGGCACACAAACAACAGGCACTAAGGCACATGTGTGATTAGTTGATACTGTAATGTTGATTGCATTCGGATAAATTTGTGATTTTTGCTTGTAATGTGTGTTTTGTGGTTTCTCTCATTTCAGCTTTGTGTCCAGGAGGAGGCTGTGATGTTAGGGGACAGAGGGATGGTATGATGGGGAAGTGGTGAGCAACGGGGATCTGAGCTTTCATTCACTGGGATCAGACAGCCCGTCCGGAACGGGGATTTGCTGCCTGCCTCCTCCCTGTTAAATCCGTGAATCTTAAGGTATGGTGTTCTTCAATAAATAGACGGAGACTGCAGATCAACAATCAACAGGTGTTTACTGGAGGAGGGTAGTCTAAAAACTAACAGTACAGATCCCTGCTCAGGGCTTATATACAGGTGTGGTCACTGCCGGTACTACAGTATACAGGAGCTGTAAAAGTAGTTCTCTCTTAAAGGTACATACACTACAATTCCTCCCCTTTTAGATTAACAGTACCATAACATTCAAATAACAGTTAACACTTTAACATGCACATTAACTGAAATAGTCCATTTATAGATTCAGTCTTTGGGGCGGCTTCCTGATCCTTTCTGGATAGCGCCTTTCCTGAGTGTCTTGTTCTTGGTGCGGAGGCGATTCTGGCCCCCTGTCGTCGGTTAATTCATCAGTTTCCGATGCTACGGTTTCTGGGGTAGATGCTACCTGTATGTTGGGTTCATCACCAGGTACGCGAGACATGGGGTTGACTCGTTCCTGTGACGCTAGAATCTGGTCAACATGGCGTCTCACAATGTTCTCCCCAACATCCACTGTGTACATTAGTGGCCCCTGCCGTGTGCATATCGTCTCTGGTTGCCATTTCTCTGTTCGGTAGTCGCGGGCCAAGACTGGTTGTCCTACATTGAAGCTCCTTGTCGGCTTCTAATTGATGTGCTGGAATTGCTTATTCTCAACATTTCTTCGTACATTTGGTCGGAGCAAATCCAGACGAGATCTCAACCTTCGGTTAAAGAACATCATGGCCGGGGTCTGGTTGGTAACTGCATGTGTCGCATTTCTATAGGCTAACAGGAAATTGTCCACCTTATGCTGCAGTGGAATGTCGTCATCGCACATGGCCCTTACTGCCTTTTTAAAGGTTTGTACAAACCTCTCAGCCAATCCATTTGTGGCTGGATGATACGGGGCGGATGTGTAATGCCTTACCCCATTCCTTCTCATAAATTTCCGAAACTCTTCGGACACAAACTGTGGTCCGTTAGCAGAGCAAATCTGCTCTGGCAAGCCGTTCCTGGCAAATATGGTCCATAGGACTGCAATCGTTATCTCCGTAGTGGTGGAGGACATTTTGATCGCCTCAGGCCATTTCGAGTGCGCATCCACTGCTATTAAGAACATTGAGTCCATGAACGGACCAGCAAAATCAATATGCACCCGTTGCCATGGAGAGGAGGGCCACTCCCATGGGTGTAGAGGGGCATGTGGTGGTGCATTTTGGACCTTCTGGCATCCTGAGCAGCTCTTTGTTAGGTCCTCGATTTGTTGATCGATTCCCGGCCACCACACATAAGCCCTAGCGAGGCTTTTCATTTTCACCCCTCCCAGATGGCCTTCGTGAAGCCCATTGAGCACTCTCTCCCTTAACTTGGGTGGAATTACCACTCGGGATCCACACATCACTGTCCCCTGGCATACTGACAGCTGTTCTCTTCTGGATGAGAATGCTGGCAACAGTGAGTCGCCATGTGTTGGCCATCCCTTCACCGTCAAATCATATACCCGAGACAGTGTCGGATCATTTCGGGTCTCCTTCTCTATATCCGCGTTAGTTACTGGCAAGCGTTCAATTATCGACGAATAAAATATTTCGATAGGGTCCACTGCTGGTTCTTCCTCCACAGTAGGCAGTGGCAGGCGTGATAGCCCATCAGCGTTTCCGTGCTGTTTCGTGCCCTTATACTCTATTTCATATTGGTTCACCCCTAGAAAAAGGGACCACCTTTGTAGCCGTTGTGCAGTCATCACCGGAACGCCCTTCTTTGGATTAAAGATGGAGACAAGTGGTTGGTGGTCAGTCAGCAAGGTGAACTTCTGCCCATGCAGATAGTGGTTGAATTTTTTTACTCCCCATACTAGGCTGAGGGCCTCCCTGTCAATCTGGGCGTAGTTGCGCTCGGCTGAGGTTAGTGACCGAGACGCAAAGGCTACTGGCCTCTCCAACCCGTCTGGGAATTTGTGCGACAGCACCGCTCCAATACCATAGGGTGATGCATCACACGCCAACCGAATTGGTAGTGCTGGGTTGAAATGGGCCAACACCTCTTTTGATGTGATCAATTCTTTGCACTTCTGGAAAGCTCGTTTACACTCGTCATTCCACTTCCATGGTACCCCCGTTTGCAGTAGGGTGTTCAGTGGGTGTAATACTGCAGACAAATTTGGTAAGAACTTATGGTAGTAGTTCACCAGCCCAACGAACGACCTCAGTTGTGACACATTTTCCGGTGCTGGAGCCTTGACTACTGCCTCAATCTTTTCAGGGGACTTATGTAACTCCTCTTCATCAATAATGTGGCCACAATACGAGATCTGCTTCTGGAAAAACTCGCATTTGTGGCGATTAGCTCGTAGCCCATATTCCTTCAATCTAGTGAGCACCTGCTCCAGGTTGGTGAGGTGATCACTGTCATTTTCGCCCGTGACCAGGATGTCGTCCAAATCACACTGGGTCCCTGGAATCCCTTGCAGCACTTGATCCATTGCCCTTTGCCAAATAGCTGGAGCTGATGCTACCCCGAACACCAGCCGGTTGTATTGGTAGAGACCTTTGTGAGTGTTGATCGTGAGGTATTGTTTCGAGGCTTCTTCTACCTCCATTTGCAGGTACACCTGGGCCAGATCAATCTTAGTGAAGCATTTTCCTCCAGATAGCGAGGCGAAAATATCTTCAATCCACGGAAGTGGATATTGTACCGTGTGAAGGACTGGGTTCGCTGTCACCTTAAAGTCCCCACAGATGCGAACCTTCTTTGGTTCCCCAGGTGTATTACTCAATGACCTCTTCATTACAGGAACGATGGGTGTAGCCCACTCGCTCCAGTCCACTTTGGACAGTACTCCTGAACATTCCAAACCTTCCAGCTCTGCTTCGACGGCTGGGCGGATCGCATAAGGTCTGGCCTTAAAAAACTTTGGGCTTGCATTTTCCTCTATTTTAATCATCGCTGTTATGTCTTTTAGTGTTCCGAGTCCTTCCTGGAACACTTCTTGTGCGTCAGTTAGCATTTTTGACAGTCGTCCAGGTGTGACGTCGTCATCCTTTTTGGCCTCTACCATCAGTGCCTGTATGGAATGCCAATCTAACTGTATCTTCCGGATCCATTCACGTCCTAGTAGTAGTGGTCCTCCATCTGGCAATACATATAGGTCCATTTTTGGTGTTTCCTGGCCATTGTATATCACGTTCACCCTTATTTTTCCTTTGGGGTAGACTTTTTGCCCCGTGTACATCTTCAAGACAATCTCTGTATCTCTCAAGGGTATATGTGAGAATAGCCGCTTGTAGTCCAATTCCATTTTCACTTGGAGTCCGTCTATCTTGAGCGTGACCCAGATAGTCTGGTGATCCTCCATTTTGATTACATTATGTAGTTTCAGACAACCCAGCTCCTTGCTTCTGGAGTCTGTATCACTTTTCTGTTCGTCTGAACTACTCTCCGTCACCTTATGTACCTTTTTGTACTTCTCCTGTGGAGATTTCTTGCTGCTGGTTTTCTTCCCCGACCTGCAGACTCTTGCTATGTGTCCTGCTTTTCCACACTGTCTGCACACTTGGTCCTTGAACCAACAATTCTTCTGGTTGTGTGTTGTTCTGCCGCAGCAATAACAGTTCCCTGCTCCATATGACATTTCATTGGTGCCATATTCTTGCGGTCTCCGTTGTATCTCTGCCGCGCCCCGTGTGGCTGCTTCGTGTGATACTGCCATGCTGAAAGCCTTGTCCAGCGTAAGATCCTTTTCTGATAGAAGCCGTTTCTGGGTTCCTTCACTTTGAAGCCCACACACAAACTTGTCCCTTAACGTATCTGCTAGTCCCATTCCAAACTGGCAGTGTTTCGATGGCTTGCGCAGTTCCGTTGAATACTCAGCATTACATTCGTCTTCATGCAGGTTCCTTTTGTGGAACTTAAATCTTTCTGCTATCAGCAGCGGTGTGGGGTTTAAGTGGTCCTGTAGTATTTCCTCTATGCTTTCGAAATCCTTATCCACTGGCTTCTCTGGGGTTACTAGGTTTCGCAGTAAGCCATACGTTTTTGCACCCATGGAATTCAACAAAACCAGTGCTTTCCTGGCATCTGGCACTTCATTCGCCTTGCAGTACACCTCAATGCGTTCCACATATGTCGCCCAATCTTCGACTTCATTGTCGAATGCTGTGACACTGTCACTCTTCGGCATCCCTGGGTGTGGTTAGGCTGGCTAAAATGGCGTCTCCCGCGCTTCCCTTTCTTCCCGCGCTCGCCCTTCTTCTCCGCTGCGGCTTCAAAAATGGCGGCTCCCGCGCTCTCCCTTCTTCTCCGCGGCTCAAATTGCATCTCCCGCGCTTCCTTTCTTCCCCCGCGGACGCTGCTCAGCCCTTGAGTCCTGGCTGCGCTCTGCGCGTTCTGCTGTGCGCCTCTCTCGTTGCCGCCGCTCGGTCCTGAACCCCGGCTGTGCTTTACCCTCTCTCTCGTTTTGTTTTCCGTCGACGCCGCTCGGTCTTCAACCCCCGGCTGCGCCCTGTGCGCTTTACTCTCTCTCTTACCCCGTCGACGCTGCTCGGCCTTTTCTGTGCCGTCGGTCGGCTCCAGCCGCCGCTGTCCGGGAAGGGTCTGCGCTGTACCTGTTGCCAGCCTGTTGCTGGATCGTCGTGGCTGGAGAACCAAGGCCAGCTCTCAACAGCCTCCCCTGCGATGCTCACTCTCTGCCGGATGACTGGGCGGTTGCTCGTGGTCGACGCCCGTGCTTCTGGCCTCGACTTTCTTCCACTGTCCTCCAGGAGCGAATCCCTGGGAGGAAATGCAGAGTTGCAGGTAGGTTCGAATCGACCTCGTCACCACTGTTAAATCCGTGAATCTTAAGGTATGGTGTTCTACAATAAATAGACGGAGACTGCAGATCAACAATCAACAGGTGTTTACTGGATGAGGGTAGTCTAAAAACTAACAGTACAGATCCCTGCTCAGGGCTTATATACAGGTGTGGTCACTGCCGGTACTACAGTATACAGGAGCTGTAAAAGTAGTTCGCTCTTAAAGGTACTTACACTACAATTCCTCCCCCCTCTTCCTCTCCCTCTTGCTGATGAACGCTTGGTCACATTGTCATGAGTAAGAGAAGGCGGTCGCCACGGGACCCGCCTGAAGTGGGCGGAAGCGAGGCGGCTGCAATTTTTTCTTCAAAATGGGCCTTAACGGCCCTCGCTAAACCCACGAATTTCTGGGCCAAGGTTCCCAAAGCTCTCTACCATTGGGGGTTTTCCTCACCTCGTGTCTGAGTCTGTTGTAGACACATTGATAGAGATTGATCGCTGTGATTAGTCAACAACTCCATTATCGCTGTATCATGAGACTACCAGGATGGGAGAAGAAACATAGAAACATAGAAGATAGGAGCAGGAGTAGGCCATTCGGCCCCTCGAGCCTGCTCCGCCATTCAATGCGATCATGGCTGATCATCCAAATTCAGTACCCGGTCCCTGCTTTCTCC
The DNA here is from genome assembly GCF_052327205.1 of Somniosus microcephalus. Lineage (NCBI taxonomy): Eukaryota > Metazoa > Chordata > Chondrichthyes > Squaliformes > Somniosidae > Somniosus > Somniosus microcephalus. Next base: position 342,392,433 of record NC_140990.1, on the reverse strand, counting down.
CCATATCCCTTGATCCCTTTAGCCTTAAGAAATATATCTAACTCCTTCTTGAATATATTTAATGAATTGGCCTCTACTGCCTTCTGTGGTAGAGAATTCCACAGATTCACCACTCTCTGGGTGAAGAAATTCCTCCTCATCTCAGTCCTAAATGGCTTACCCCTTATCCTTAGACTGTAACCCCTGGTTCTGGGCTCTCCCGCCATCGGGAACATCCTTCCTGCATCTAGTCTGTCTAGTCCTGTTAGAATTTTATAAGTTTCAATGAGATCCCCTCTAATTCTTCTAAACTCTAGCGAATATAAGCCTAATCGACCCAATCTCTCCTCATACGTTATTCCTGCCATCCCAGGTATCAGTCTGGTGAATCTTCGCTGCACTCTCTCCATGGCAAGAACATCCATCCTCAGATAAGGCGACCAAAACTGCACACAATACTCAAGGTGTGGTCTCACCAAGGCCCTGTACAACTGCAGCAAGACATCCTTGCTCCTGTACTCGAATCCTCTCGCTATGAAGGCCAACATATCATTTGCCTTCTTAACCACCTGCTGCACCTGCATGCTTACCGTCAGCGACTGGTGCACAAGGACACCCAGGTCTCATTGCACTTCCCCTTTTCCTAATCTATTGCCGTTCAGATAATAATCTGTCTTCCTGTTTTTGCCACCGAAGTGGATAACCTCGCATTTATCCACATTATATTGCATCTGCCATGCATCTGCCCAATCACCCAACCTGTCCAAATCATACTGGAGTTTCTCTGCATCCTCCTCACAGCACACACGCCCACCCGGCTTTGTGTCATCTGCAAACTTGGAGATATTACATCTAGTTCCCTCGTCTAGATCATTTATATATATAGTGAATAGCTGGGGTCCAAGGACCAATCCCTGCGGTACCCACTAGTCACTGCCTGCCACTCGGAAAAAGACCCGTTTATTCCAACTCTTTGCCTCCTGTCTGCCAACATGTTCTCTATCCAAGTCAATACCTTGCCCCCAATCCCATGTGCCTTAACTTTACACTCTAATCTCTTATGCAGGACCTTATCGAAAGCCTTCTGAAAGTCCAAATACACCACATCCACTGGTTCTCCCTTATCTATTTTACCAGTTACATCCTCAAAAAATTCCAGTAGATTTGTCAAGCACGATTTACCTTTTGTACATCCATGTTGACTTTGTCTGATCCTGTCACTGTTTTCCAAGATTGATAGACGCTTGTTGGCTAAGGGTTTTAAGGGATCCATGGCGGGCAGATGGATTTAAGATACAGATCAGCTACAATCTAGTTGAATGGCTGAACAGGCTCAAGAGGCTGAATGACCTCCTCCTGTTCTTATGTTCTGTGGTTTATATTTCCTGCTCTCTTCGCTCGGCTCTGAAGGAGCGGACTCTTGCTGGGGTACAGTGCTGTGGCGCTGGCTACGCACTGGTTCCTCACCAGTGTCACGAATCTCCAAGCACGACTGTCAGCTGATTGCTTGGTCATGGGGTCTATCACGGGCAAGTGTAATCCTGCCCAAACCACGCCACACGCTCAGCTCAGTTTAAAACCGTGACCTACTTTCCTTCAGGATTTGGAAATAACTCAGCTTCTGTCTGAGCAAGTTTGGGATCGACGTCACACCAGGCTAGAGGGCTCCAGCTCGTGCTGCCAGTTTATGCCGAGTTGACTGATCTCAGCTTGGTGCAGATTTAAGGGAGCCTTCGAGACCCTTGTTTCGGGAGGAAGATAATCAGTCAGGGTTCCGTCAAACGGGGGCAATCGACCTGGAACGCTCCCGAGTGTGGCTGAGTGTGGAGGTGAGAATCAGATCAGGCTCTGATCTCTCGTGTGCAGACCTCCAAGGTTCAATATCCCCCTGACATTCACCGTCAACGCGTGAAGGATTGCCACTCGAGTGGAGTGCCGAATCGCGACACACATGTGGAACTGAACCCCAGTATCTTCGAGAGAGGAAAAAAGACTTCCATTTCTACGCCTTTCACAACCTCAGGACATCACAAAGCGCTTCACAGCCAATGAAGTACTTTTTTTTTGAAGTGTAGTCACCGTTGCAATGTAGGAAACGTGGCAGCTAATATGCACACAGCAAGATCCCACAAAAGCAGTGTGATAATTGACCAGACAACGTGTTTTAGTGATGTTGGGCCAGGACACCGGGGAGAACTGCCCCTGTTCTTCTTCACATAATGGTCATAAGATCTTTTACATCCATCTAAAAGGGCAGATGGGGCCTCAGTTTAACGTCTCATCCGAAAGGCAGCACCTCCAATAGTGCAACATTCCCTCAGTACTGACCCTCCGACAGTGCGGCGCTCCCTCAGTACTGCCCCTCTGACAGTGCAGCGCTCCCTCAGTACTGACCCTCCGACAGTGCGGCGCTCCCTCAGTACTGCCCCTCCGACAGTGCAGCGCTCCCTCAGTACTGCCCCTCTGACAGTGCGGCGCTCCCTCAGTACTGCCCCTCCGACAGTGCGGCGCTCCCTCAGTACTGACCCTCCGACAGTGCAGCGCTCCCTCAGTACTGCCCCTCTGACAGTGCGGCGCTCCCTCAGTACTGCCCCTCCGACAGTGCAGCGCTCCCTCAGTACTGCCCCTCTGACAGTGCGGCGCTCCCTCAGTACTGCCCCTCCGACAGTGCAGCGCTCCCTCAGTACTGCCCCTCTGACAGTGCAGCGCTCCCTCAGTACTGCCCCTCTGACAGTGCAGCGCTCCCTCAGTACTGCCCCTCCGACAGTGCAGCGCTCCCTCAGTACTGCCCCTCTGACAGTGCGGCGCTCCCTCAGTACTGCCCCTCTGACAGTGCGGCGCTCCCTCAGTACTGCCCCTCTGACAGTGCGGCGCTCCCTCAGTACTGCCCCTCCGACAGTGCAGCGCTCCCTCAGTACTGCCCCTCTGACAGTGCAGCGCTCCCTCAGTACTGCCCCTCCGACAGTGCAGCGCTCCCTCAGTACTGCCCCTCTGACAGTGCGGCGCTCCCTCAGTACTGCCCCTCTGACAGTACGGCGCTCCCTCAGTACTGCCCCTCTGACAGTGCGGCGCTCCCTCAGTACTGCCCCTCTGACAGTGCAGCGCTCCCTCAGTACTGCCCCTCTGACAGTGCGGCGCTCCCTCAGTACTGCCCCTCTGACAGTGCAACACTCCCTCAGTACTGACCCTCCGACAGTGCAACACTCCCTCAGTACTGCCCCTCCGACAGTGCAGCGCTCCCTCAGTACTGACCCTCCGACAGTGCAACACTCCCTCAGTACTGCCCCTCCGACAGTGCAGCGCTCCCTCAGTACTGCCCCTCTGACAGTGCGGCGCTCCCTCAGTACTGCCCCTCTGACAGTGCAGCGCTCCCTCAGTACTGCCCCTCCGACAGTGCAGCGCTCCCTCAGTACTGACCCTCCAACAGTGCAACACTCCCTCAGTACTGCCCCTCCGACAGTGCAGCGCTCCCTCAGTACTGCCCCTCTGACAGTGCGGCGCTCCCTCAGTACTGCCCCTCTGACAGTGCAGCGCTCCCTCAGTACTGCCCCTCCCACAGTGCTGTTAGGGAGGGAGTTCGAGGATTTTGATCTAGCGACAATGAAGGATCAGCGATATATTTCCAAGTCAGGATGGTGTGTGACTTGGAGGGGAACTTGGAGGCGGTGGTGTTCCCATGCGCCTGCTGCCCTTGTCCTTCTAGGTGGAAGAGGTCGCGGGTTTGGGAGGTGCTGCCGAAGAAGCCTTGGCGAGTTGCTGCAGTGCATCTTGTAGATGGTACACACTGCAGCCACGATACGCCGGTGGTGCAGGGAGTGAATGTTTAAGGTGGTGGATTGGGTGCCAATCAAGTGGGCTGCTTTGTCCTGGATGGTGTCGAGCTTCTTGAGTGTTGTTGGAGCTGCACTCATCCAGGCAAGTGGAGAGTATTCCATCACACTCCTTACTTGTGTCTTGTAGATGGTGGAAAGGCTTTGTGGAGTCAGGAGGTGAGGCACTCGCCGCAGAATTCCCAGCCTCTGGCCTGCTCTTGTAGCCACAGTATTTATATGGCTGGTCCAGTTAAGTTTCTGGTCAATGGTGACCCCCAGGATGTTGATGGTGGGGATTTCGGCGATGGTAATTCCATTGAATATCAAGGGGCGGTGGTCAGACTCTCGCTTGTTGGAGATAGTCATTGCCTGGCACTTGTGTAGCTCGAATGTTACCTGCCACTTATCAGCCCAAGCCTGAATGTCGTCCAGGTCTTGTTCCATGTGGGCATGGAGTGCTTCATTATCTGAGGAGTTGTGAATGGCACTGAACACTGTGCAGTCATCAGCAAACATCCCCATTTCTGACCTTATGTTGGAGGGAAGGTCATTGATGAAGCAGCTGAAGATGGTTGGGCCAACTCTGTGCCGTCAATTGACGGTGCGAGTAGTGGAAGATTTTGAGGGCGCGGTGACAACTGATTGCTTCTCTTGCCATCTGCTTTCAGATGGAGTCGGAAGCTGTTGAGGCCGGCAGTGGAAAGAGACTTTGGCCTAGAAATTGAAGATCGCTTCCAACTTGCTGGTGCCACCACGGGCCGGAGTTAACGGATGTCGAAATTGATGGTGCTGGCAGGACCGGTAAATTGGTGCTGGTTGCTAAGTAACATTAGCCCAGCCCTAAATTTACCGTGCAAAGCCATGTTCATTAATCCCGGCAGGAAGCCCAATGTAATGTGGCCATAGCGTCATTGCAGCAAGAACAGCCTGCTCTTAAAGCAAGGCTGTCATTTCAGAAAGCAGTTCGGTCCCTTAAAGGGGAACTGCCTTCTAAAATGAAAAAAATAAAAATCATTTTAAAATAGGCAATTTTTTTAGCCCTTAAAGCTTAACTGGCTTCTAAAAAAAAATTAACATTAATAAGAATTCCCAAATGGGAGTCTTCTGCTCTTAAAGCTGAATTCCCCACCGCACCTAAATAAAACAGGGAATTGTGCCTCAGCACTAACACAGATGGTTCAGCAAGCCAGGGAAGGGGCACTCAGGGTCTCACACACAGCACTCCAGCTTTGTGCAGGGGGTCAATATTGCAAGAGACATCCTCTACCCACAGGTGTGCAGGAGACTCTCCAGAAAGAAGGATGTGGGACCAGATCAGCGAGGCCGTCAGTGCCAGCAGTGTTGCCCCCCACCACCTGGCTCCAGTGCCCAAAGAAGCTTCATGACCTCAGACCACTGGTCAAGGTCAGTGAATGCACCTTCAAAAGCCGTCTCCTACCAACTGCACCACTAGCCTCGCACACTGCTCAATGCGCAACTCCCCCACCCCACCCAATCACTCACCTACCAACAATCTATACCGAACGTTAATGGGACTAAAGGCTGACAAGTCCCCTGGACCTGATGGCCTGCATCCTAGGGTCTTAAAAGAAGTGGCTGCAGAGATAGTGGATGCATTGGTTGTAATCTTCCAAAATTCCCTAGACTCTGGAGAGGTCCCAGCGAATTGGAAAACCACAAATGTAATGCACCTATTCTAGAAAGGAGGGAGACAGAAAGCAGGAAACTATAGACCAGTTAGCCTAACATCTGTCATTGAGAAAATGCTGGAATCCATTATTAAGGATGTAGTAGCAGGACATTTAGAAAATCATAATACAGTCAATCAACATGGTTTTATGAAAGGGAAATCGTGTTTGACAAATTTATTATAGAGTTCTTTGAGGATGTAAAAACAGGGTGGATCAAGGGGGAACCGGTAAATGTGGTATATTTGGATTTCCAGAAGGCATTCGATGAGGTGCCACATAAAAGGTTACTGCATAAGATAAGAGCTCACAGTGTTGGGGGTAATATATTAACATGGATAGAGAATTGGCTAACTAACAGAAAACAGAGAGTCGATTTAAATGGGTCATTTTCATGTTGGCAAACTGTAACTAGTGGGGTGCCACAGGGATCAGTGCTGGGGCCTCAACTATTTACAATCTATATTAATGACTTGGATGAAGGGACCGAGTGTACTGTCGCCAAATTTGCTGCTGATACAAAGATAGGTGGGAAAGCAAGTTGTGAGGAGGACACAGAGTCTGCAAAGGGATATAGATAGATTAAGTGAGTGGGCAGTAATTTGGCAGATGGAGAATAATGTGGGAAAATGTGAGGTTATCCACTTTAGAATAGAATAGCAAATTATTATTTAAATGGAGAGAGACTACAGAATGCTGCGGTACAGAGGGACCTGGGGGTCCTTCTATATGAAACACAAAAAGTTAGCCTGCTGGTACAGCAAGTAATTAGGAAGGCAAATGGAATGTTGGCCTTTATTGCAAAGAAATGGAGTATAAAAGTAGGGAAGTCCTGTTACAACTGTACAGGGTATTGGTGAGACCACACCTGGAGTACAGCGTACAGTTTTGGTCTCCTTATTTAAGGAAGGATATACTTGCATTGGAGGCAGTTCAGAGACGATTCACGAGGTTGATTCCTGAGATGAAGGGGTTGTCTTATGAGGAAAGGTTGAGCAGGTTGGGCCGATACTCATTGGAGTTTAGAAGAATGAGAGGGGATCTTATTGAAACATAAGATTCTGAGGCGCCCGACCAGGTAGATGCAGAGAGGATGTTTCCCCTCGTGGGGGAATCTAGAACTCGGGGGCATAGTTTCAGGATAAGGGGCTGCCCATTTAAAACAGAAATGAGGAGGAATTTCTTCTCTCAGGGTGGTGAATCTTTGGAATTCTCTTCCCCAGAGAGCTGTGCAGGCTCAGTCAGTGAATGTATTCAAGGCGGAGATTGACAGATATTTGAGCTACAGGGGAGTCAAGGGTTATGGGGAACCGGCAGGAAAGTGGAGTTCAGGCCAAGATCAGATCAGCCGTGATCTTACTTAATGGCGGAGCAGGCTGGAGGGGCCGAATGGCCTACTCCTGCTCCTATTTCTTATGTTCTTATCTAACATGAGGCACACCCCCCATTTCTAGCCTCACCTCACCCCCTTGGAGGAGACGGTGCAGGTCATTCTTGGCAGGGGCATGGCTGAGCCCTTGGCCAGCGGCGGGGCTGAAAGGGTACAAGATGCTGGTATCCTCGTACGTTACCCTCCTTCTCGGCTGCACCTCCTCCTTTCCCACCCTCCCCTCACAATTCCACCCTTGTGTCTTCCTGATTTCACACATCCAAGAAATGCAGCCTGCCCAGCCAATGGTTGACCAACGAGAGGGAGAGGAGAGTGAAGAATAAGAAACACCGTCACTCGATTTCACACTCCCAGCCACCAGCTCCTCAAGCTCGACCAGCACGGCCATTTGCAGTGTCCCCCACTGAAAGTCAACAGCCTTCCACCAGCCATGCTGCAGCCACTGGGGTAGCACTGCGTGACATCAGTAAGATAGGCAAAGGCACACACAAGACAGTCACTAAGAGAATGCACAAGGGTGATGAGTTGATTTTTTGATGTCATATTGGATGGATTGATGTATAAAGTTGGATTGGAAAGTTTGCCTTATGGTGGTTTTTATTTCAGCATTGTGGCCAAGAGGACGCAGTGATGGTCAGTAACAGAGGGAAGGTAAGGTATGGGACAAACGTTGAAAGGGGAATCGGGGTTCTGGTCACTGGTACCACAGGAGGATGATTCCATCCTGGATCCCTCCAGAAAGGGGCTGTCGGGGTAGCATCCTTCAGTTTGCTTCTTCCTCTTCCGCCTCCTCCTCTTCCGCCTCCTCCTCTTCCGCCTCCTCCTCTTCCCTCTGCGAGTGGATGCTGGAAATCTGAAATAAAAGCAGAAAATGCCAGAAATAATTAGCAGGTTAGGCAGTGTCTTGACCTGAGATGTTAACTCTGTTTCTCTCTCCACGGATGCTGCCTGATCTGCTGAGTATTTCCAACATGTTCTGTCCTCTCAGAGGCCTCCCTTTGCCAGCTGAGACATTGCACCATCCGCAGCACTCCCTGCACAGCTAAAAAAAACTTTAACATGTATTGCAGCAAGCCACTACTTGAATAACATTGTAACAAATCCAGTCCAAAAGCTTAAACACAAACGTACCTGAGAGAAGTGAGTGTCCTTTTAAGAACTGTTGACAGCGTCTGTCGGCCTGCAGCAAGCTGGCTTTTCAGAGCGAGCTTAGGATGGAGAGCTGAACTCAGCGCTAAGGTCCAAGTTCAAAGTGTGTGACGCTAATTTGGCATCGACTGATGTCACGCTCCCACCTTTGCAGCACAAAGCTCTGTTATCGGCAGTCATAAGGTGTCAGCAAAATGGCGGACACCGAGACCGGCGCCAGAGAAGGGTTAGAGTGGAGGTCACCATATTGTTGGGGTGTCAGGGTGTCGGGGTGTTGGAGTGTTGGGGTGCTGGGGTGGAGTGTCGGGGTGTCGGGGTGTCGGAGTGTCGGGGTGTTGGGGTGTCGGGGTTTTGTGGTGTCGGGGTGTCAGGTTTTCGGAGTATAAGTGCTTTGATGACGTTGGGGTGTGGGATTGTGAGAATGTGGGAGTGTTTGTTTGGGCTGGAGTGTCGGTGATGTTGTAGTGTCGGTGAAGTTGGGAATGTCGCTGAAGTTGGGAGTGTCGGTGAAGTTGGGAATGTCGGTGAAGTTGGGAGTGTCGGTGAAGTTGGGAATGTCGGTGAAGTTGGGAGTGTCGGTGATGTTGGGAGTGTCGGTGAAGTTGGGAGTGTCGGTGAAGTTGGGAATGTCGGTGAAGTTGGGAGTGTCGGTGAGGTTGGGAGTGTCGGTGAAGTTGGGAGTGTCGGTGAAGTTGGGAGTGTCGGTGAAGTTGGGAGAGTCGGTGAAGTTGGGAATGTCGGTGACGTTGGGAGTGTCGGTGAGGTTGGGAGTGTCGGTGAGGTTGGGAGTGTCGGTGAAGTTGGGAGTGTCGGTGTCATTGGGAGTGTCGGTGAAGTTGGGAGTGTCGGTGAAGTTGGGAGTGTCAGTGACATTGGGAGTGTCGGTGACGTTGGGAGTGTCGGTGAAGTTGGGAGTGTCGGTGACGTTGGGAGTGTCGGTGACGTTGGGAGTGTCGGTGAAGTTGGGAGTGTCGGTGACGTTGGGAGTGTCGGTGACGTTGGGAATGTCGGTGAAGTTGGGAGTGTCGGTGACGTTGGGAGTGTCGGTGAAGTTTGGAGTGTCGGTGAAGTTGGGAGTGTCGGTGACGTTGGGAGTGTTGGTGACGTGGGGAGTGTCGGTGAAGTTGGGAATGTCGGTGAAGTTGGGAGTGTCGGTGACGTTGGGAGTGTCGGTGAAGTTGGGAATGTCGGTGACGTTGGGAGTGTCGGTGAAGTTGGGAGTGTCGGTGAAGTTGGGAATGTCGGTGACGTTGGGAGTGTCGGTGAAGTTGGGAGTGTCGGTGAAGTTGGGAATGTCGGTGACGTTGGGAGTGTCGGTGAAGTTGGGAATGTCGGTGAAGTTGGGAGTGTCGGTGAAGTTGGGAGTGTCGGTGAAGTTGGGAGTGTCGGTGAAGTTGGGAGTGTCGGTGAAGTTGGGAGTGTCGGTGAAGTTGGGAGTGTCGGTGAAGTAGGGAGTGTCGGTGAAGTTGGGAAAGTCGGTGACGTTGGGAGTGTCGGTGACGTTGGGAGTGTCGGTGAAGTTGGGAGTGTCGGTGAAGTTGGGAGTGTCGGTGAAGTTGGGAGTGTCGGTGAAGTTGGGAGTGTCGGTGAAGTTGGGAATGTCGGTGACGTTGGGAGTGTCGGTGACGTTGGGAGTGTCGGTGAAGTTGGGAGTGTCGGTGACGTTGGGAGTGTCGGTGAAGTTGGGAGTGTCGGTGACGTTGGGAGTGTCGGTGACGTTCGGAATGTCGGTGAAGTTGGGAGTGTCGGTGACGTTGGGAGTGTCGGTGACGTTGGGAGTGTCGGTGACGTTGGGAGTGTCGGTGAAGTTGGGAGTGTCGGGGACGTTGGGAGTGTCGGTGAAGTTCGGAGTGTCGGTGAAGTTGGGAGTGTCGGTGACGTTGGGAGTGTCGGTGACGTTGGGAGTGTCGGTGAAGTTGGGAGTGTCGGTGATGTTGGGAGTGTCGGTGACGTTGTGAATGTCGGTGAAGTTGGGAGTGTCGGTGACGTTGGGAGTGTCGGTGACGTTGGGAGTGTCGGTGACGTTGGGAGTGTCGGTGAAGTTGGGAGTGTCGGTGAAGTTGGGAGTGTCGGTGACGTTGGGAGTGTCGGTGAAGTTGGGAGTGTCGGTGACGTTGGGAGTGTCGGTGATGTTGGGAGTGTCGGTGAAGTTGGGAGTGTCGGTGACGTTGGGAGTGTCGGTGACGTTGGGAATGTCGGTGAAGTTGGGAGTGTCGGTGACGTTGGGAGTGTCGGTGACGTTGGGAGTGTCGGTGACGTTGGGAGTGTCGGTGACGTTGGGAGTGTCGGTGACGTGGGGAGTGTCGGTGAAGTTGGGAATGTCGGTGAAGTTGGGAGTGTCGGTGACGTTGGGAGTGTCGGTGAAGTTGGGAATGTCGGTGACGTTGGGAGTGTCGGTGAAGTTGGGAGTGTCGGTGAAGTTGGGAATGTCGGTGACGTTGGGAGTGTCGGTGAAGTTGGGAGTGTCGGTGAAGTTGGGAATGTCGGTGACGTTGGGAGTGTCGGTGAAGTTGGGAATGTCGGTGACGTTGGGAGTGTCGGTGAAGTTGGGAGTGTCGGTGAAGTTGGGAATGTCGGTGACGTTGGGAGTGTCGGTGAAGTTGGGAGTGTCGGTGAAGTTGGGAATGTCGGTAACGTTGGGAGTGTCGGTGAAGTTGGGAGTGTCGGTGAAGTTGGGAATGTCGGTGACGTTGGGAGTGTCGGTGAAGTTGGGAGTGTCGGTGAAATTGGGAGTGTCGGTGAAGTTGGGAGTGTCGGTGAAGTTGGGAGTGTCGGTGAAGTTGGGAATGTTGGTGAAGTTGGGAATGTCGGTGACGTTGGGAGTGTCGGTGACGTTGGGAGTTTCGGTGACGTTGGGAATGTCGGTGAAGTTGGGAGTGTCGGTGACGTTGGAAGTGTCGGTGAATTTGGGAGTGTCGGTGACGGGAGTGTCGGTGAAGTTGGGAATGTTGGTGAAGTTGGGAATGTTGGTGAAGTTGGGAGTGTCGGTGACGTTGGGAGTGTCGGTGAAGTTGGGAGTGTCGGTGACGTTGGGAGTGTCGGTGACGTTGGGAGTGTCGGTGACGTTGGGAATGTCGGTGAAGTTGGGAGTGTCGGTGAAGTTGGGAGTGTCGGTGAAGTTGGGAGTGTCAGTGACGTTGGGAGTGTCGGTGACATTGGGAATGTCGGTGAAGTTGGGAGTGTCGGTGACGTTGGGAGTGACGGTGACGTTGGGAATGTCGGTGAAGTTGGGAGTGTCGGTGACGTTGGGAGTGTCGGTGACGTTGGGAATGTCGGTGAAGTTGGGAGTGTCGGTGAAGTTGGGAGAGTCGGTGAAGTTGGGAGTGTCGGTGACGTTGGGAGAGTCGGTGACGTTGGGAATGTCGGTGAAGTTGGGAGTGTCGGTGACGTTGGGAGTGTCGGTGACGTTGGGAGTGTCGGTGACGTTGGGAGTGTCGGTGACGTTGGGAATGTCGGTGAAGTTGGGAGTGTCGGTGACGTTGGGAGTGTCGGTGAAGTTGGGAGTGTCGGTGAAGTTGGGAATGTCAGTGACGTTGGGAATGTCGATGATGTTGGGAGTGTCGGTGAAGTTGGGAATGTCGGTGAAGTTGGGAGTGTCGGTGATGTTGGGAGTGTCGGTGAAGTTGGGAATGTCGGTGAAGTTGGGAATGTCGCTGAAGTTGGGAGTGTCGGTGAAGTTGGGAATGTCGGTGAAGTTGGGAGTGTCGGTGAAGTTGGGAATGTCGGTGAAGTTGGGCGTGTCGGTGATGTTGGGAGTGTCGGTGAAGTTGGGAGTGTCGGTGAAGTTGGGAATGTCGGTGAAGTTGGGAGTGTCGGTGAGGTTGGGAGTGTCGGTGAAGTTGGGAGTGTCGGTGAAGTTGGGAGTGTCGGTGAAGTTGGGAGAGTCGGTGAAGTTGGGAATGTCGGTGACGTTGGGAGTGTCGGTGATGTTGGGAGTGTCGGTGAGGTTGGGAGTGTCGGTGAAGTTGGGAGTGGCGGTGAAGTTGGGAGTGTCGGTGTCGTTGGGAGTGTCGGTGAAGTTGGGAGTGTCGGTGAAGTTGGGAGTGTCGGTGACATTGGGAGTGTCGGTGAGGTTGGGAGTGTCGGTGAAGTTGGGAGTGTCGGTGACGTTGGGAGTGTCGGTGACGTTGGGAGTGTCGGTGAAGTTGGGAGTGTCGGTGACGTTGGGAGTGTCGGTGACGTTGGGAATGTCGGTGAAGTTGGGAGTGTCGGTGACGTTGGGAGTGTCGGTGAAGTTTGGAGTGTCGGTGAAGTTGGGAGTGTCGGTGACGTTGGGAGTGTTGGTGACGTGGGGAGTGTCGGTGAAGTTGGGAATGTCGGTGAAGTTGGGAGTGTCGGTGACGTTGGGAGTGTCGGTGAAGTTGGGAATGTCGGTGACGTTGGGAGTATCGGTGAAGTTGGGAGTGTCGGTGAAGTTGGGAATGTCGGTGACGTTGGGAGTGTCGGTGAAGTTGGGAGTGTCGGTGAAGTTGGGAATGTCGGTGAAGTTGGGAGTGTCGGTGAAGTTGGGAGTGTCGGTGAAGTTGGGAGTGTCGGTGAAGTTGGGAGTGTCGGTGAAGTTGGGAGTGTCGGTGAAGTAGGGAGTTTCGGTGAAGTTGGGAAAGTCGGTGACGTTGGGAGAGTCGGTGACGTTGGGAGTGTCGGTGAAGTTGGGAGTGTCGGTGAAGTTGGGAGTGTCGGTGAAGTTGGGAGAGTCGGTGAAGTTGGGAGTGTCGGTGAAGTTGGGAGTGTCGGTGAAGTTGGGAATGTCGGTGACGTTGGGATTGTCGGTGACGTTGGGAGTGTCGGTGAAGTTGGGAGTGTCGGTGAAGTTGGGAGTGTCGGTGACGTTGGGAGTGTCGGTGACATTCGGAATGTCGGTGAAGTTGGGAGTGTCGGTGACGTTGGGAGTGTCGGTGACGTTGAGAGTGTCGGTGACGTTGGGAGTGTCGGTGAAGTTGGGAGTGTCGGGGACGTTGGGAGTGTCGGTGAAGTTCGGAGTGTCGGTGAAGTTGGGAGTGTCGGTGACGTTGGGAGTGTCGGTGACGTTGGGAGTGTCGGTGAAGTTGGGAGTGTCGGTGACGTTGGGAGTGTCGGTGACGTTGTGAATGTCGGTGAAGTTGGGAGTGTCGGTGACGTTGGGAGTGTCGGTGACGTTGGGAGTGTCGGTGACGTTGGGAGTGTCGGTGAAGTTGGGAGTGTCGGTGAAGTTGGGAGTGTCGGTGACGTTGGGAGTGTCAGTGACGTTGGGAGTGTTGGTGAAGTTGGGAGTGTCGGTGAAGTTGGGAGTGTCGGTGATGTTGGGAGTGTCGGTGACGTTGGGAATGTCGGTGACGTTGGGAGTGTCGGTGACGTTGGGAGTGTCGGTGAAGTTGGGAGTGTCGGTGACGTTGGGAGTGTCGGTGAAGTTGGGAGTATCGGTGAAGTTGGGAGTGTCGGTGATCTTGGGAGTGTCGGTGAAGTTGGGAGTGTCGGTGACGTTGGGAATGTCGGTGAAGTTGGGAGTGTCGGTGACGTTGGGAGTGTCGGTGACGTTGGTAGTGTCGGTGACGTTGGGAGTGTCGGTGACGTTGGGAGTGTCGGTGACGTGGGGAGTGTCGGTGAAGTTGGGAATGTCGGTGAAGTTGGGAGTGTCGGTGACGTTGGGAGTGTCGGTGAAGTTGGGAATGTCAGTGACGTTGGGAGTGTCGGTGAAGTTGGGAGTGTCGGTGAAGTTGGGAATGTCGGTGACGTTGGGAGTGTCGGTGAAGTTGGGAGTGTCGGTGAAGTTGGGAATGTCGGTGACGTTGGGAGTGTCGGTGAAGTTGGGAATGTCGGTGACGGGAGTGTCGGTGAAGTTGGGAGTGTCGGTGAAGTTGGGAATGTCGGTGAAGTTGGGAATGTCGGTAACGTTGGGAGTGTCGGTGAAGTTGGGAGTGTCGGTGAAGTTGGGAATGTCGGTGACGTTGGGAGTGTCGGTGAAGTTGGGAGTGTCGGTGAAATTGGGAGTGTCGGTGAAGTTGGGAATGTCGGTAACGTTGGGAGTGTCGGTGAAGTTGGGAGTGTCGGTGAAGTTGGGAATGTCGGTGACGTTGGGAGTGTCGGTGAAGTTGGGAGTGTCGGTGAAATTGGGAGTGTCGGTGAAGTTGGGAGTGTCGGTGAAGTTGGGAGTGTCGGTGAAGTTGGGAATTTTGGTGAAGTTGGGAATGTCGGTGACGTTGGGAGTGTCGGTGACGTTGGGAGTTTCGGTGACGTTGGGAATGTCGGTGATGTTGGGAGTGTCGGTGACATTGGGAGTGTCGGTGAAGTTGGGAATGTCGGTGAAGTTGGGAATGTCGGTGAAGTTGGGAGTGTCGGTGACGTTGGAAGTGTCGGTGAATTTGGGAGTGTCGGTGACGGGAGTGTCGGTGAAGTTGGGAATGTTGGTGAAGTTGGGAATGTTGGTGAAGTTGGGAGTGTCGGTGACGTTGGGAGTGTCGGTGAAGTTGGGAGTGTCGGTGACGTTGGGAGTGTCGGTGACGTTGGGAGAGTCGGTGACGTTGGGAATGTCGGTGAAGTTGGGAGTGTCGGTGAAGTTGGGAGTGTCGGTGAAGTTGGGAGTGTCAGTGACGTTGGGAGTGTCGGTGACATTGGGAATGTCGGTGAAGTTGGGAGTGTCGGTGACGTTGGGAGTGACGGTGACGTTGGGAATGTCGGTGAAGTTGGGAGTGTCGGTGACGTTGGGAGTGTCGGTGATGTTGGGAATGTCGGTGAAGTTGGGAGTGTCGGTGAAGTTGGGAGTGTCGGTGAAGTTGGGAGTGTCGGTGACGTTGGGAGTGTCGGTGACGTTGGGAATGTCGGTGAAGTTGGGAGTGTCGGTGACGTTGGGAGTGTCGGTGACGTTGGGAGTGTCGGTGACGTTGGGAGTGTCGGTGACGTTGGGAATGTCGGTGAAGTTGGGAGTGTCGGTGACGTTGGGAGTGTCGGTGAAGTTGGGAGTGTCGGTGAAGTTGGGAATGTCAGTGACGTTGGGAATGTCGATGACGTTGGGAGTGTCGGTGAAGTTGGGAATGTCGGTGAAGTTGGGAGTGTCGGTGAAGTTGGGAGTGTCGGTGAAGTTGGGAATGTCGGTGAAGTTGGGAGTGTCGGTGAAGTTGGGAGTGTCGGTGAAGTTGGGAGTGTCGGTGACGTTGGGAGTGTCGGTGAAGTTGGGAATGTCGGTGAAGTTGGGAGTGTCGGTGATGTTGGGAGTGTCGGTGACGTTGGGAGTGTCGGTGAAGTTGGAAGTGTCGGTGAATTGGGAGTTTCGGTGAAGTTGGGAGTGTCGGTGACGTTGGGAGTGTCGGTGACGTTGGGAGTGTCGGTGAAGTTGGGAGTGTCGGTGAAGTTGGGAGTGTCGGTGACGTTGGGAGTGTCGGTGAAGTTGGGAATGTCGGTGAAGTTGGGAGTGTCGGTGAAGTTGGGAGTGTCGGTGATGTTGGGAGTGTCGGTGAAGTTGGGAGTGTCGGTGACGTTGGGAGTGTCGGTGAAGTTGGGAGTGTCGGTGATGTTGGGAGTGTTGGTGATGTTGGGAGTGTCGGTGAAGTTGGGAGTGTCGGTGACGTTGGGAGTGTCGGTGACGTTGGGAGTGTCGGTGAAGTTGGGAATGTCGGTGAAGTTGGGAGTGTCGGTGCAGTTGGGAGTGTCGGTGACGTTGGGAGTGTCAGTGACATTGGGAGTGTCGGTGACGTTGGGAGTGTCGGAGAAGTTGGGAATGTCGGTGAAGTTGGGAGTGTCGATGAAGTTGGGAGTGTCGGTGAAGTTGGGAGTGTCGGTGACGTTGGGAGTGTCGGTGACGTTGGGAGTGTCGGTGAAGTTGGGAATGTCGGTGAAGTTGGGAGTGTCGGTGAAGTTGGGAATGTCGGTGAAGTTGGGAGAGTCGGTGAAGTTGGGAGTGTCGGTGAAGTTGGGAGTGTCGGTGACGTTGGGAGTGTCGGTGACGTTGGGAATGTCGGTGAAGTTCGGAGTGTCGGTGACGTTGGGAGTGTCGGTGAAGTTGGGAGTGTCGGTGACGTTGGGAATGTCGGTGAAGTTCGGAGTGTCGGTGAAGTTGGGAGTGTCGGTGAAGTTGGGTGTGTCGGTGAAGTTGGGAGTGTCGGTGACGTTGGAAGTGTCGGTGAATTTGGGAGTGTCGGTGACGGGAGTGTCGGTGAAGTTGGGAATGTTGGTGAAGTTGGGAATGTTGGTGAAGTTGGGAGTGTCGGTGACGTTGGGAGTGTCGGTGAAGTTGGGAGTGTCGGTGACGTTGGGAGTGTCGGTGACGTTGGGAGAGTCGGTGACGTTGGGAATGTCGGTGAAGTTGGGAGTGTCGGTGAAGTTGGGAGTGTCGGTGAAGTTGGGAGTGTCAGTGACGTTGGGAGTGTCGGTGACATTGGGAATGTCGGTGAAGTTGGGAGTGTCGGTGACGTTGGGAGTGACGGTGACGTTGGGAATGTCGGTGAAGTTGGGAGTGTCGGTGACGTTGGGAGTGTCGGTGACGTTGGGAATGTCGGTGAAGTTGGGAGTGTCGGTGAAGTTGGGAGTGTCGGTGAAGTTGGGAGTGTCGGTGACGTTGGGAGTGTCGGTGACGTTGGGAATGTCGGTGAAGTTGGGAGTGTCGGTGACGTTGGGAGTGTCGGTGACGTTGGGAGTGTCGGTGACGTTGGGAGTGTCGGTGACGTTGGGAATGTCGGTGAAGTTGGGAGTGTCGGTGACGTTGGGAGTGTCGGTGAAGTTGGGAGTGTCGGTGAAGTTGGGAATGTCAGTGACGTTGGGAATGTCGATGACGTTGGGAGTGTCGGTGAAGTTGGGAATGTCGGTGAAGTTGGGAGTGTCGGTGAAGTTGGGAGTGTCGGTGAAGTTGGGAATGTCGGTGAAGTTGGGAGTGTCGGTGAAGTTGGGAGTGTCGGTGAAGTTGGGAGTGTCGGTGACGTTGGGAGTGTCGGTGAAGTTGGGAATGTCGGTGAAGTTGGGAGTGTCGGTGATGTTGGGAGTGTCGGTGACGTTGGGAGTGTCGGTGAAGTTGGAAGTGTCGGTGAATTGGGAGTTTCGGTGAAGTTGGGAGTGTCGGTGACGTTGGGAGTGTCGGTGACGTTGGGAGTGTCGGTGAAGTTGGGAGTGTCGGTGAAGTTGGGAGTGTCGGTGACGTTGGGAGTGTCGGTGAAGTTGGGAATGTCGGTGAAGTTGGGAGTGTCGGTGAAGTTGGGAGTGTCGGTGATGTTGGGAGTGTCGGTGAAGTTGGGAGTGTCGGTGACGTTGGGAGTGTCGGTGAAGTTGGGAGTGTCGGTGATGTTGGGAGTGTTGGTGATGTTGGGAGTGTCGGTGAAGTTGGGAGTGTCGGTGACGTTGGGAGTGTCGGTGACGTTGGGAGTGTCGGTGAAGTTGGGAATGTCGGTGAAGTTGGGAGTGTCGGTGCAGTTGGGAGTGTCGGTGACGTTGGGAGTGTCAGTGACGTTGGGAGTGTCGGTGACGTTGGGAGTGTCGGAGAAGTTGGGAATGTCGGTGAAGTTGGGAGTGTCGATGAAGTTGGGAGTGTCGGTGAAGTTGGGAGTGTCGGTGACGTTGGGAGTGTCGGTGACGTTGGGAGTGTCGGTGAAGTTGGGAATGTCGGTGAAGTTGGGAGTGTCGGTGAAGTTGGGAATGTCGGTGAAGTTGGGAGAGTCGGTGAAGTTGGGAGTGTCGGTGAAGTTGGGAGTGTCGGTGACGTTGGGAGTGTCGGTGACGTTGGGAATGTCGGTGAAGTTCGGAGTGTCGGTGACGTTGGGAGTGTCGGTGAAGTTGGGAGTGTCGGTGACGTTGGGAATGTCGGTGAAGTTCGGAGTGTCGGTGAAGTTGGGAGTGTCGGTGAAGTTGGGTGTGTCGGTGAAGTTGGGAGTGTCGGTGACGTTGGGAATGTCGGTGACGTTGGGAGTGTCGGAGACGTTGGGAGTGTCGGTGACGTTGGGAGTGTCGGTGACGTTGGGAGTGTCGGTGACGGGAGTGTCAGTCACGTTGGTAGTGTCGGTGACGTTGGGAGTGTCGGTGAAGTTGGGAGTGTCAGTGAAGTTGGGAGTGTCGGTGACGTTGGGAGTGTCGGAGAAGTTGGGAGTCATAGAGTCATAGAGTCATAGAGTAATACAGCACGGATAGAGGCCCTTCGGCCCATCGTGTCCATGCCGGCCATCAAGCCCTGTCTAATCTAATCCCATATTCCAGCATTTGGCCCGTAGCCTTGTATGCTATGGCATTTCAAATGCTCATCCAAATGCTTCTTAAATGTTGTGAGGGTTTCTGCCTCCACAACCCTTTCAGGCAGTGAGTTCCAGACTCCAACCACCCTCTGGGTGAAAAAGTTCTTTCTCAAATCCCCTCTAAACCTCCCGCCCTTTACCTTGAATCTATGCCCCCTAGTTATTGACCCCTCTACTAAGGGGAAAAGCTCCTCAGCATCCATCCTATCTATGCCCCTCACAATTTTGTACACCTCAATCATGTCCCCCCTCAGCCTCCTCTGCTCCAAGGAAAACAAACCCAATCTGCCCAGTCTCTCTTCATAGCTGAAGCGCTCCAGCCCTGGTAACATCCTGGTGAACCTCCTCTGCACCCTCTCTAACGCGATCACATCTTTCCTGTAGTGTGGCGACCAGAACTGCACACAGTATTCCAGCTGTGGCCTAACCAGTGTTTTATACAGCTCCATCATAACCTCCTTGCTCTTATATTCTATGCCTCGGCTAATGAAGGCAAGTATCCCATATGCCTTTTTTACCACCTTATCCACCTGTTCCGCCGCCTTCAGGGATCTGTGTACCTGCACACCCAGATCCCTCTGACCCTCCGTCTTGCCTAGGGTCTTTCCCTTCATTGTGTATTCCCTTGCCTTGTTAGACCCCCCAAAGTGCATCACCTCGCACTTTTCCGGGTTAAATTCCATTTGCCACTGTTCCGCCCATCTGACCAACCCATCTATATCGTTCTGCAGACTGAGGCTACCCTCCTCGCTATTTACCACCCTACCAATTTTAGTATCATCCGCGAATTTACTGATCATACCCTTTACATTCATATCCAAGTCATTAATGTAGACCACAAACAGCAAGGGACCCAGCACCGATCCCTGTGGTACCCCACTGGCCACAGGTTTCCAGTCACAAAAACAACCTTCGACCATCACCCTCTGCCTTCTGCCACTAAGCCAGTTTTGTATCCAATGTGCCAAGGCACCCTGGATTCCATGGGCTCTTACCTTCTTGACCAGTCTCCTGTGCGGGACTTTATCGAAGGCCTTACTGAAATCCATGTATACCACATCCACTGCGTTACCCTCATCCACACACCTAGTCACCCCCTCAAAAAATTCAATCAAATTAGTCAGACATGATCTTCCCTTGACAAAGCCATGTTGACTATCCCTGATTAATCCTTGCCTCTCCAAGTGGAGACAAATTTTGTCCCTCAGGATTTTTTCCAGTAATTTTCCTACCACTGATGTTAGGCTCACTGGCCTGTAGTTCCCCGGTTTTTCCCTACTACCCTTCTTGAATAATGGTACTACATTAGCGGTTCTCCAGTCCTCTGGCACATCCCCTGTGGCCAGAGAGGTCCTGAATATATGTGTTAGAGCCCCCGCAATCTCCTCCTTTGCCTCACACAGCAGCCTGGGGTACATTTCATCCGGGCCTGGGGATTTATCCATTTTTAGGCCAGCTAAAACCGCCAATACCTCCTCCCTCTCGATGTTAATATGTTCGAGCATATCATAGTCGCCCCGCCCTATTTCTATGTCTACATCGTCCTTCTCCATAGTGAAAACAGATGCAAAAAATTCATTTAGAACCCCTCCTACATCTTCCGGCTCCACACACAGATTGCCACTTTTGTCCCTAATGGGCCCTATTTTTTCCCTAGTTATCCTTTTACCCTTAATATACTTATAAAACATCTTCGGATTTTCCTTTATTTTGCTCGCCAGTGTTATTTCGGTGACGTTTGGAATGTCGGTGACGTTGGGAATGTCGGTGAAGTTGGGAGTGTCGGTGACGTTGGGAATGTCGGTGAAGTTCGGAGTGTCGGTGACGTTCGGAGTGTCGGTGACGTTGGGAATGTCGGTGAAGTTCGGAGTGTCGGTGACGTTGGGAGTGTCGGTGAAGTTGGGAGTGTCGGTGACGTTGGGAGTGTCGGTGACGTTGGGAGTGTCGGTGAAGTTGGGAGTGTCGGTGACGTTGGGAGTGTCGGTGAAGTTGGGAGTGTCGGTGACGTTGGGAGTGTCGGTGACATTGGGAGTGTCGGTGAAGTTGTGAGTGTCGGTGACGTTGGGAGTGTCGGTGAAGTTGGGAGTGTCGGTGACGTTGGGAGTGTCGGTGATGTTGGGAGTGTCGGTGAAGTTGGGAATGTCGGTGACGTTGGGAGTGTCGGTGAAGTTGGGAGTGTCGGTGAAGTTGGGAGAGTCGGTGAAGTTGGGAATGTCGGTGACGTTGGGAGTGTCGGTGATGTTGGGAGTGTCGGTGAGGTTGGGAGTGTCGGTGAAGTTGGGAGTGGCGGTGAAGTTGGGAGTGTCGGTGTCGTTGGGAGTGTCGGTGAAGTTGGGAGTGTCGGTGAAGTTGGGAGTGTCGGTGACATTGGGAGTGTCGGTGAGGTTGGGAGTGTCGGTGAAGTTGGGAGTGTCGGTGACGTTGGGAGTGTCGGTGACGTTGGGAGTGTCGGTGAAGTTGGGAGTGTCGGTGACGTTGGGAGTGTCGGTGACGTTGGGAATGTCGGTGAAGTTGGGAGTGTCGGTGACGTTGGGAGTGTCGGTGAAGTTTGGAGTGTCGGTGAAGTTGGGAGTGTCGGTGACGTTGGGAGTGTTGGTGACGTGGGGAGTGTCGGTGAAGTTGGGAATGTCGGTGAAGTTGGGAGTGTCGGTGACGTTGGGAGTGTCGGTGAAGTTGGGAATGTCGGTGACGTTGGGAGTATCGGTGAAGTTGGGAGTGTCGGTGAAGTTGGGAATGTCGGTGACGTTGGGAGTGTCGGTGAAGTTGGGAGTGTCGGTGAAGTTGGGAATGTCGGTGAAGTTGGGAGTGTCGGTGAAGTTGGGAGTGTCGGTGAAGTTGGGAGTGTCGGTGAAGTTGGGAGTGTCGGTGAAGTTGGGAGTGTCGGTGAAGTAGGGAGTTTCGGTGAAGTTGGGAAAGTCGGTGACGTTGGGAGTGTCGGTGACGTTGGGAGTGTCGGTGAAGTTGGGAGTGTCGGTGAAGTTGGGAGTGTCGGTGAAGTTGGGAGAGTCGGTGAAGTTGGGAGTGTCGGTGAAGTTGGGAGTGTCGGTGAAGTTGGGAATGTCGGTGACGTTGGGAGTGTCGGTGACGTTGGGAGTGTCGGTGAAGTTGGGAGTGTCGGGGACGTTGGGAGTGTCGGTGAAGTTCGGAGTGTCGGTGAAGTTGGGAGTGTCGGTGACGTTGGGAGTGTCGGTGACGTTGGGAGTGTCGGTGAAGTTGGGAGTGTCGGTGACGTTGGGAGTGTCGGTGACGTTGTGAATGTCGGTGAAGTTGGGAGTGTCGGTGACGTTGGGAGTGTCGGTGACGTTGGGAGTGTCGGTGAAGTTGGGAGTGTCGGTGAAGTTGGGAGTGTCGGTGACGTTGGGAGTGTCAGTGACGTTGGGAGTGTTGGTGAAGTTGGGAGTGTCGGTGAAGTTGGGAGTGTCGGTGATGTTGGGAGTGTTGGTGACGTTGGGAATGTCGGTGACGTTGGGAGTGTCGGTGACGTTGGGAGTGTCGGTGAAGTTGGGAGTGTCGGTGACGTTGGGAGTGTCGGTGAAGTTGGGAGTATCGGTGAAGTTGGGAGTGTCGGTGATCTTGGGAGTGTCGGTGAAGTTGGGAGTGTCGGTGACGTTGGGAATGTCGGTGAAGTTGGGAGTGTCGGTGACGTTGGGAGTGTCGGTGACGTTGGTAGTGTCGGTGACGTTGGGAGTGTCGGTGACGTTGGGAGTGTCGGTGACGTGGGGAGTGTCGGTGAAGTTGGGAATGTCGGTGAAGTTGGGAGTGTCGGTGACGTTGGGAGTGTCGGTGAAGTTGGGAATGTCGGTGACGTTGGGAGTGTCGGTGAAGTTGGGAGTGTCGGTGAAGTTGGGAATGTCGGTGACGTTGGGAGTGTCGGTGACGTTGGGAGTGTCGGTGAAGTTGGGAATGTCGGTGACGTTGGGAGTGTCGGTGAAGTTGGGAATGTCGGTGACGGGAGTGTCGGTGAAGTTGGGAGTGTCGGTGAAGTTGGGAATGTCGGTGAAGTTGGGAATGTCGGTAACGTTGGGAGTGTCGGTGAAGTTGGGAGTGTCGGTGAAGTTGGGAATGTCGGTGACGTTGGGAGTGTCGGTGAAGTTGGGAATGTCGGTAACGTTGGGAGTGTTGGTGAAGTTGGGAGTGTCGGTGAAGTTGGGAATGTCGGTGACGTTGGGAGTGTCGGTGAAGTTGGGAGTGTCGGTGAAATTGGGAGTGTCGGTGAAGTTGGGAGTGTCGGTGAAGTTGGGAGTGTCGGTGAAGTTGGGAATTTTGGTGAAGTTGGGAATGTCGGTGACGTTGGGAGTGTCGGTGACGTTGGGAGTTTCGGTGACGTTGGGAATGTCGGTGATGTTGGGAGTGTCGGTGACATTGGGAGTGTCGGTGAAGTTGGGAATGTCGGTGAAGTTGGGAATGTCGGTGAAGTTGGGAGTGTCGGTGACGTTGGAAGTGTCGGTGAATTTGGGAGTGTCGGTGACGGGAGTGTCGGTGAAGTTGGGAATGTTGGTGAAGTTGGGAATGTTGGTGAAGTTGGGAGTGTCGGTGACGTTGGGAGTGTCGGTGAAGTTGGGAGTGTCGGTGACGTTGGGAGTGTCGGTGACGTTGGGAGAGTCGGTGACGTTGGGAATGTCGGTGAAGTTGGGAGTGTCGGTGAAGTTGGGAGTGTCGGTGAAGTTGGGAGTGTCGGTGAAGTTGGGAGTGTCGGTGACGTTGGGAGTGTCAGTGACGTTGGGAGTGTTGGTGAAGTTGGGAGTGTCGGTGAAGTTGGGAGTGTCGGTGATGTTGGGAGTGTCGGTGACGTTGGGAATGTCGGTGACGTTGGGAGTGTCGGTGACGTTGGGAGTGTCGGTGAAGTTGGGAGTGTCGGTGACGTTGGGAGTGTCGGTGAAGTTGGGAGTATCGGTGAAGTTGGGAGTGTCGGTGATCTTGGGAGTGTCGGTGAAGTTGGGAGTGTCGGTGACGTTGGGAATGTCGGTGAAGTTGGGAGTGTCGGTGACGTTGGGAGTGTCGGTGACGTTGGTAGTGTCGGTGACGTTGGGAGTGTCGGTGACGTTGGGAGTGTCGGTGACGTGGGGAGTGTCGGTGAAGTTGGGAATGTCGGTGAAGTTGGGAGTGTCGGTGACGTTGGGAGTGTCGGTGAAGTTGGGAATGTCGGTGACGTTGGGAGTGTCGGTGAAGTTGGGAGTGTCGGTGAAGTTGGGAATGTCGGTGACGTTGGGAGTGTCGGTGACGTTGGGAGTGTCGGTGAAGTTGGGAATGTCGGTGACGTTGGGAGTGTCGGTGAAGTTGGGAATGTCGGTGACGGGAGTGTCGGTGAAGTTGGGAGTGTCGGTGAAGTTGGGAATGTCGGTGAAGTTGGGAATGTCGGTAACGTTGGGAGTGTCGGTGAAGTTGGGAGTGTCGGTGAAGTTGGGAATGTCGGTGACGTTGGGAGTGTCGGTGAAGTTGGGAATGTCGGTAACGTTGGGAGTGTTGGTGAAGTTGGGAGTGTCGGTGAAGTTGGGAATGTCGGTGACGTTGGGAGTGTCGGTGAAGTTGGGAGTGTCGGTGAAATTGGGAGTGTCGGTGAAGTTGGGAGTGTCGGTGAAGTTGGGAGTGTCGGTGAAGTTGGGAATTTTGGTGAAGTTGGGAATGTCGGTGACGTTGGGAGTGTCGGTGACGTTGGGAGTTTCGGTGACGTTGGGAATGTCGGTGATGTTGGGAGTGTCGGTGACATTGGGAGTGTCGGTGAAGTTGGGAATGTCGGTGAAGTTGGGAATGTCGGTGAAGTTGGGAGTGTCGGTGACGTTGGAAGTGTCGGTGAATTTGGGAGTGTCGGTGACGGGAGTGTCGGTGAAGTTGGGAATGTTGGTGAAGTTGGGAATGTTGGTGAAGTTGGGAGTGTCGGTGACGTTGGGAGTGTCGGTGAAGTTGGGAGTGTCGGTGACGTTGGGAGTGTCGGTGACGTTGGGAGAGTCGGTGACGTTGGGAATGTCGGTGAAGTTGGGAGTGTCGGTGAAGTTGGGAGTGTCGGTGAAGTTGGGAGTGTCAGTGACGTTGGGAGTGTCGGTGACATTGGGAATGTCGGTGAAGTTGGGAGTGTCGGTGACGTTGGGAGTGACGGTGACGTTGGGAATGTCGGTGAAGTTGGGAGTGTCGGTGACGTTGGGAGTGTCGGTGACGTTGGGAATGTCGGTGAAGTTGGGAGTGTCGGTGAAGTTGGGAGTGTCGGTGAAGTTGGGAGTGTCGGTGACGTTGGGAGTGTCGGTGACGTTGGGAATGTCGGTGAAGTTGGGAGTGTCGGTGACGTTGGGAGTGTCGGTGACGTTGGGAGTGTCGGTGACGTTGGGAGTGTCGGTGACGTTGGGAATGTCGGTGAAGTTGGGAGTGTCGGTGACGTTGGGAGTGTCGGTGAAGTTGGGAGTGTCGGTGAAGTTGGGAATGTCAGTGACGTTGGGAATGTCGATGACGTTGGGAGTGTCGGTGAAGTTGGGAATGTCGGTGAAGTTGGGAGTGTCGGTGAAGTTGGGAGTGTCGGTGAAGTTGGGAATGTCGGTGAAGTTGGGAGTGTCGGTGAAGTTGGGAGTGTCGGTGAAGTTGGGAGTGTCGGTGACGTTGGGAGTGTCGGTGAAGTTGGGAATGTCGGTGAAGTTGGGAGTGTCGGTGATGTTGGGAGTGTCGGTGACGTTGGGAGTGTCGGTGAAGTTGGAAGTGTCGGTGAATTGGGAGTTTCGGTGAAGTTGGGAGTGTCGGTGACGTTGGGAGTGTCGGTGACGTTGGGAGTGTCGGTGAAGTTGGGAGTGTCGGTGAAGTTGGGAGTGTCGGTGACGTTGGGAGTGTCGGTGAAGTTGGGAATGTCGGTGAAGTTGGGAGTGTCGGTGAAGTTGGGAGTGTCGGTGATGTTGGGAGTGTCGGTGAAGTTGGGAGTGTCGGTGACGTTGGGAGTGTCGGTGAAGTTGGGAGTGTCGGTGATGTTGGGAGTGTCGGTGATGTTGGGAGTGTCGGTGAAGTTGGGAGTGTCGGTGACGTTGGGAGTGTCGGTGACGTTGGGAGTGTCGGTGAAGTTGGGAATGTCGGTGAAGTTGGGAGTGTCGGTGCAGTTGGGAGTGTCGGTGACGTTGGGAGTGTCAGTGACGTTGGGAGTGTCGGTGACGTTGGGAGTGTCGGAGAAGTTGGGAATGTCGGTGAAGTTGGGAGTGTCGATGAAGTTGGGAGTGTCGGTGAAGTTGGGAGTGTCGGTGACGTTGGGAGTGTCGGTGACGTTGGGAGTGTCGGTGAAGTTGGGAATGTCGGTGAAGTTGGGAGTGTCGGTGAAGTTGGGAATGTCAGTGAAGTTGGGAGAGTCGGTGAAGTTGGGAGTGTCGGTGAAGTTGGGAGTGTCGGTGACGTTGGGAGTGTCGGTGACGTTGGGAATGTCGGTGAAGTTCGGAGTGTCGGTGACGTTGGGAGTGTCGGTGAAGTTGGGAGTGTCGGTGACGTTGGGAATGTCGGTGAAGTTCGGAGTGTCGGTGAAGTTGGGAGTGTCGGTGAAGTTGGGTGTGTCGGTGAAGTTGGGAGTGTCGGTGACGTTGGGAATGTCGGTGACGTTGGGAGTGTCGGAGACGTTGGGAGTGTCGGTGACGTTGGGAGTGTCGGTGACGTTGGGAGTGTCGGTGACGGGAGTGTCAGTCACGTTGGTAGTGTCGGTGACGTTGGGAGTGTCGGTGAAGTTGGGAGTGTCAGTGAAGTTGGGAGTGTCGGTGACGTTGGGAGTGTCGGAGAAGTTGGGAGTCATAGAGTCATAGACTCATAGAGTAATACAGCACGGATAGAGGCCCTTCGGCCCATCGTGTCCATGCCGGCCATCAAGCCCTGTCTAATCTAATCCCATATTCCAGCATTTGGCCCGTAGCCTTGTATGCTATGGCATTTCAAATGCTCATCCAAATGCTTCTTAAATGTTGTGAGGGTTTCTGCCTCCACAACCCTTTCAGGCAGTGAGTTCCAGACTCCAACCACCCTCTGGGTGAAAAAGTTCTTTCTCAAATCCCCTCTAAACCTCCCGCCCTTTACCTTGAATCTATGCCCCCTAGTTATTGACCCCTCTACTAAGGGGAAAAGCTCCTCAGCATCCATCCTATCTATGCCCCTCACAATTTTGTACACCTCAATCATGTCCCCCCTCAGCCTCCTCTGCTCCAAGGAAAACAAACCCAATCTGCCCAGTCTCTCTTCATAGCTGAAGCGCTCCAGCCCTGGTAACATCCTGGTGAACCTCCTCTGCACCCTCTCTAACGCGATCACATCTTTCCTGTAGTGTGGCGACCAGAACTGCACACAGTATTCCAGCTGTGGCCTAACCAGTGTTTTATACAGCTCCATCATAACCTCCTTGCTCTTATATTCTATGCCTCGGCTAATGAAGGCAAGTATCCCATATGCCTTTTTTACCACCTTATCCACCTGTTCCGCCGCCTTCAGGGATCTGTGTACCTGCACACCCAGATCCCTCTGACCCTCCGTCTTGCCTAGGGTCTTTCCCTTCATTGTGTATTCCCTTGCCTTGTTAGACCCCCCAAAGTGCATCACCTCGCACTTTTCCGGGTTAAATTCCATTTGCCACTGTTCCGCCCATCTGACCAACCCATCTATATCGTTCTGCAGACTGAGGCTACCCTCCTCGCTATTTACCACCCTACCAATTTTAGTATCATCCGCGAATTTACTGATCATACCCTTTACATTCATATCCAAGTCATTAATGTAGACCACAAACAGCAAGGGACCCAGCACCGATCCCTGTGGTACCCCACTGGCCACAGGTTTCCAGTCACAAAAACAACCTTCGACCATCACCCTCTGCCTTCTGCCACTAAGCCAGTTTTGTATCCAATGTGCCAAGGCACCCTGGATTCCATGGGCTCTTACCTTCTTGACCAGTCTCCTGTGCGGGACTTTATCGAAGGCCTTACTGAAATCCATGTATACCACATCCACTGCGTTACCCTCATCCACACACCTAGTCACCCCCTCAAAAAATTCAATCAAATTAGTCAGACATGATCTTCCCTTGACAAAGCCATGTTGACTATCCCTGATTAATCCTTGCCTCTCCAAGTGGAGACAAATTTTGTCCCTCAGGATTTTTTCCAGTAATTTTCCTACCACTGATGTTAGGCTCACTGGCCTGTAGTTCCCCGGTTTTTCCCTACTACCCTTCTTGAATAATGGTACTACATTAGCGGTTCTCCAGTCCTCTGGCACATCCCCTGTGGCCAGAGAGGTCCTGAATATATGTGTTAGAGCCCCCGCAATCTCCTCCTTTGCCTCACACAGCAGCCTGGGGTACATTTCATCCGGGCCTGGGGATTTATCCATTTTTAGGCCAGCTAAAACCGCCAATACCTCCTCCCTCTCGATGTTAATATGTTCGAGCATATCATAGTCGCCCCGCCCTATTTCTATGTCTACATCGTCCTTCTCCATAGTGAAAACAGATGCAAAAAATTCATTTAGAACCCCTCCTACATCTTCCGGCTCCACACACAGATTGCCACTTTTGTCCCTAATGGGCCCTATTTTTTCCCTAGTTATCCTTTTACCCTTAATATACTTATAAAACATCTTCGGATTTTCCTTTATTTTGCTCGCCAGTGTTATTTCGGTGACGTTTGGAATGTCGGTGACGTTGGGAATGTCGGTGAAGTTGGGAGTGTCGGTGACGTTGGGAATGTCGGTGAAGTTCGGAGTGTCGGTGACGTTCGGAGTGTCGGTGACGTTGGGAATGTCGGTGAAGTTCGGAGTGTCGGTGACGTTGGGAGTGTCGGTGAAGTTGGGAGTGTCGGTGACGTTGGGAGTGTCGGTGACGTTGGGAGTGTCGGTGAAGTTGGGAGTGTCGGTGACGTTGGGAGTGTCGGTGAAGTTGGGAGTGTCGGTGACGTTGGGAGTGTCGGTGACATTGGGAGTGTCGGTGAAGTTGGGAGTGTCGGTGACGTTGGGAGTGTCGGTGAAGTTGGGAGTGTCGGTGACGTTGGGAGTGTCGGTGATGTTGGGAGTGTCGGTGAAGTTGGGAATGTCGGTGACGTTGGGAGTGTCGGTGAAGTTGGGAGTGTCGGTGAAGTTGGGAATGTCGGTGACGTTGGGAGTGTCGGTGAAGTTGGGAGTGTCGGTGAAGTTGGGAATGTCGGTGACGTTGGGAGTGTCGGTGAAGTTGGGAATGTCGGTGACGTTGGGAGTGTCGGTGAAGTTGGGAGTGTCGGTGAAGTTGGGAATTTCGGTGACGTTGGGAGTGTCCGTGAAGTTGGGAGTGTCGGTGAAGTTGGGAATGTCGGTGACGTTGGGAGTGTCGGTGAAGTTGGGAGTGTCGGTGAAGTTGGGAATGTCGGTGACGTTGGGAGTGTCGGTGAAGTTGGGAGTGTCGGTGAAGTTGGGAGTGTCGGTGAAGTTGGGAGTGTCGGTGAAGTTGGGAGTGTCGGTGAAGTTGGGAATGTCGGTGACGTTGGGAGTGTCGGTGAATCACAGAATCACAGAAACCCCACAGTGCAGATAGAGGCCATTTCGGCCCATCGAGCCTGCACCGACACATATCCCACCCGATCCCCGTAACCCCTACACCAACACATATCCCACCCTATCCTTGTAACCCCACGTATTTAATCCCCCTAACACTAAGGGTCAATTTATCATAGCCAATCAACCTAACCCGCACATCTTTGGACTGTGGGAGGAAACCGGAGCACCCGGAGGAAACCCACGCAAAAGTTGGGTGTGTCGGTGAAGTTGGGAGTGTGGGTGAAGTTGGGAATGTTGGTGAAGTTGGGAATGTCGGTGACGTTGGGAGTGTCGGTGACGTTGGGAGTGTCGGTGACGTTGGGAATGTCGGTGACGTTGGGAGTGTCGGTGACGTTGGGAGTGTCGGTGAAGTTGGGAATGTCGGTGAAGTTGGGAATGTCGGTGAAGTTGGGAGTGTCGGTGACGTTGGAAGAGTCGGTGAATTTGGGAGTGTCGGTGACGGGAGTGTCGGTGAAGTTGGGAATGTTGGTGAAGTTGGGAATGTTGGTGAAGTTGGGAGTGTCGGTGACGTTGGGAGTGTCGGTGAAGTTGGGAGTGTCGGTGACGTTGGGAGTGTCGGTGATGTTGGGAGTGTCGGTGACGTTGGGAATGTCGGTGAAGTTGGGAGTGTCGGTGAAGTTGGGAGTGTCGGTGAAGTTGGGAGTGTCGGTGACGTTGGGAGTGTCGGTGACGTTGGGAATGTCGGTGAAGTTGGGAGTGTCGGTGACGTTGGGAGTGTCGGTGACGTTGGGAATGTCGGTGAAGTTGGGAGTGTCGGTGACGTTGGGAGTGTCGGTGACGTTGGGAATGTCGGTGACGTTGGGAGTGTCGGTGACGTTGGGAGTGTCGGTGACGTTGGGAATGTCGGTGAAGTTGGGAGTGTCGGTGACGTTGGGAGTGACGGTGACGTTGGGAGTGTCGGTGACGTTGGGAGTGACGGTGACGTTGGGAGTGTCGGTGACGTTGGGAGTGTCGGTGACGTTGGGAATGTCGGTGAAGTTGGGAGTGTCGGTGACGTTGGGAGTGTCGGTGAAGTTGGGAGTGTCGGTGAAGTTGGGAATGTCGGTGACGTTGGGAATGTCGATGACGTTGGGAGTGTCGGTGAAGTTGGGAATGTCAGTGAAGTTGGGAGTGTCGGTGAAGTTGGGAGTGTCGGTGAAGTTGGGAATGTCGGTGACATTGGGAGTGTCGGTGAAGTTGGGAGTGTCGGTGAAGTTGGGAATGTCGGTGACGTTGGGAGTGTCGGTGACATTGGGCGTGTCGGTGACGTTGGGAGTGTCGGTGACGTTGGGAGTGTCGGTGAAATTGGGAGTGTCGGTGACGTTGGGAGTGTCGGTGAAGTTGGGAGTGTCGGTGACGTTGGGAGTGTCGGTGAAGTTGGGAGTGTCGGTGAAGTTGGGAATGTCGGTGACATTGGGAGTGTCGGTGAAGTTGGGAGTGTCGGTGAAGTTGGGAGTGTCGGTGAAGTTGGGAATGTCGGTGAAGTTGGGAGTGTCGGTGACATTGGGAGTGTCGGTGATGTTGGGAGTGTCGGTGACGTTGGGAGTGTCGGTGAAGTTGGGAGTGTCGGTGAAGTTGGGAGTGTCGGTGACGTTGGGAGTGTCGGTGACGGGGGTGTCGGTGAAGTTGGGAGTGTCGGTGAGGTTGGGAGTGTCGGTGAAGTTGGGAGTGTTGGTGAAGTTGGGAGTGTCGGTGACGTTGGGAGTGTCGGTGACGTTGGGAGTGTCGGTGACATTGGGAGTGTCGGTGATGTTGGGAGTGTCGGTGACGTTGAGAGTGTCGGTGACGTTGGGAGTGTCGGTGAAGTTGGGAGTGTCGGTGACGGGAGTGTCGGTGAAGTTGGGAGTGTCGGTGAAGTTGGGAGTGTCGGTGAAGTTAGGAGTGTCGGTGACATTGGGAGTGAAGGTGAAGTTGGGAGTGTCGGTGAATTTGAGTGTGTCGGTGACGTTGGGAGTGTCGGTGACGGGGGTGTCGGTGAAGTTGGGAGTGTCGGTGAGGTTGGGAGTGTCGGTGAAGTTGGGAGTGTTGGTGAAGTTGGGAGTGTCGGTGACGTTGGGAGTGTCGGTGACGTTGGGAGTGTCGGTGACATTGGGAGTGTCGGTGATGTTGGGAGTGTCGGTGACGTTGAGAGTGTCGGTGACATTGGGAGTGTCGGTGAAGTTGGGAGTGTCGGTGACGGGAGTGTCGGTGAAGTTGGGAGTGTCGGTGAAGTTGGGAGTGTCGGTGAAGTTAGGAGTGTCGGTGACATTGGGAGTGTAGGTGAAGTTGGGAATGTCGGTGAATTTGAGTGTGTCGGTGACGTTGGGAGTGTCGGTGAAGTTGGGAATGTCGGTGAAGTTGGGAGTGTCGGTGACGTTGGGAGTGTCGGTGACGTTGGGAGTGTCGGTGAAGTTGGGAGTGTCGGTGACGTTGGGAGTGTCGGTGACGTTGGGAGTGTCGGTGAGGTTGGGAGTGCCGGTGACGTTGGGAGTGTCAGTGACGTTGGGAGTGTCGGTGACGTTGGGAGTGTCGGAGAAGTTGGGAATGTCGGTGAAGTTGGGAGTGTCGGTGAAGTTGGGAATGTCGGTGAAGTTGGGAGTGTCGGTGACGTTGGGAGTGTCGGTGACGTTGGGAGTTTCGGTGAAATTGGGAATGTCGGTGAAGTTGGGAGTGTCGGTGAAGTTGGGAATGTCGGTGAAGTTGGGAGAGTCGGTGAAGTTGGGAGTGTCGGTGAAGTTGGGAGTGTCGGTGACGTTGGGAGTGTCGGTGACGTTGGGAATGTCGGTGAAGTTCGGAGTGTCGGTGACGTTGGGAGTGTCGGTGAAGTTGGGAGTGTCGATGATGTTGGGAATGTCGGTGAAGTTGGGAGTGTCGGTGAAGTTGGGTGTGTCGGTGAAGTTGGGAGTGTCGGTGACGTTGGGAATGTCGGTGACGTTGGGAGTGTCGGTGACGTTGGGAGTGTCGGTGACGTTGGGAGTGTCGGTGACGTTGGGAGTGTCGGTGACGTTGGGAGTGTCAGTGACGTTGGGAGTGTCGGTGACGTTGGGAGTGTCGGTGAAGTTGGGAGTGTCAGTGAAGTTGGGAGTGTCGGTGACGTTGGGAGTGTCGGTGAAGTTGGGAGTGTCGGTGACGTTGGGAATGTCGGTGACGTTGGGAATGTCGGTGAAGTTGGGAGTGTCGGTGATGTTGGTAATGTCGGTGAAGTTCGGAGTGTCGGTGACGTTGGGAGTGTCGGTGACGTTGGGAATGTCGGTGAAGTTCGGAGTGTCGGTGACGTTGGGAGTGTCGGTGAAGTTGGGAGTGTCGGTGACGTTGGGAGTGTCGGTGACGTTGGGAGTGTCGGTGAAGTTGGGAGTGTCGGTGACGTTGGGAGTGTCGGTGAAGTTGGGAGTGTCGGTGACGTTGGGAGTGTCGGTGACGTTGGGAGTGTCGGTGAAGTTGGGAGTGTCGGTGACGTTGGGAGTGTCGGTCAAGTTGGGAGTGTCGGTGACGTAGGGAGTGTCGGTGACGTTGGGAGTGTCGGTGAAGTTGGGAATGTCGGTGACGTTGGGAGTGTCGGTGAAGTTGGGAGTGTCGGTGAAGTTGGGAATGTCGGTGACGTTGGGAGTGTCGGTGAAGTTGGGAATGTCGGTGAGGTTGGGAGTGTCGGTGAATTTGGGAATGTCGGTGACGTTGGGAGTGTCGGTGAAGTTGGGAGTGTCGGTGAAGTTGGGAATTTCGGTGACGTTGGGAGTGTCCGTGAAGTTGGGAGTGTCGGTGAAGTTGGGAATGTCGGTGACGTTGGGAGTGTCGGTGAAGTTGGGAGTGTCGGTGAAGTTGGGAATGTCGGTGACGTTGGGAGTGTCGGTGAAGTTGGGAGTGTCGGTGAAGTTGGGAGTGTCGGTGAAGTTGGGAGTGTCGGTGAAGTTGGGAGTGTCGGTGAAGTTGGGAATGTCGGTGACGTTGGGAGTGTCGGTGAAGTTGGGTGTGTCGGTGAAGTTGGGAGTGTGGGTGAAGTTGGGAATGTTGGTGAAGTTGGGAATGTCGGTGACGTTGGGAGTGTCGGTGACGTTGGGAGTGTCGGTGACGTTGGGAGTGTCGGTGAAGTTGGGAATGTCGGTGAAGTTGGGAATGTCGGTGAAGTTGGGAGTGTCGGTGACGTTGGAAGTGTCGGTGAATTTGGGAGTGTCGGTGACGGGAGTGTCGGTGAAGTTGGGAATGTTGGTGAAGTTGGGAATGTTGGTGAAGTTGGGAGTGTCGGTGACGTTGGGAGTGTCGGTGAAGTTGGGAGTGTCGGTGACGTTGGGAGTGTCGGTGACGTTGGGAGTGTCGGTGACGTTGGGAATGTCGGTGAAGTTGGGAGTGTCGGTGAAGTTGGGAGTGTCGGTGAAGTTGGGAGTGTCGGTGACGTTGGGAGTGTCGGTGACGTTGGGAATGTCGGTGAAGTTGGGAGTGTCGGTGACGTTGGGAGTGTCGGTGACGTTGGGAATGTCGGTGAAGTTGGGAGTGTCGGTGACCTTGGGAGTGTCGGTGACGTTGGGAATGTCGGTGAAGTTGGGAGTGTCGGTGAAGTTGGGAATGTCGGTGACGTTGGGAGTGTCGGTGACGTTGGGAGTGTCGGTGACGTTGGGAATGTCGGTGAAGTTGGGAGTGTCGGTGAAGTTGGGAGTGTCGGTGAAGTTGGGAATGTCGGTGACGTTGGGAATGTCGATGACGTTGGGAGTGTCGGTGAAGTTGGGAGTGTCGGTGAAGTTGGGAATGTCGGTGACGTTGGGAGTGTCGGTGACATTGGGCGTGTCGGTGACATTGGGAGTGTCGGTGACGTTGGGAGTGTCGGTGAAATAGGGAGTGTCGGTGACGTTGGGAGTGTCGGTGAAGTTGGGAGTGTCGGTGAAGTTGGGAGTGTCGGTGAAGTTGGGAGTGTCGGTGACGTTGGGAGTGTCGGTGAAGTTGGGAGTGTCGGTGAAGTTGGGAATGTCGGTGACATTGGGAGTGTCGGTGAAGTTGGGAGTGTCGGTGAAGTTGGGAGTGTCGGTGAAGTTGGGAATGTCGGTGAAGTTGGGAGTGTCGGTGACATTGGGAGTGTCGGTGATGTTTGGAGTGTCGGTGACGTTGGGAGTGTCGGTGAAGTTGGGAGTGTCGGTGAATTTGGGAGTGTCGGTGACGTTGGGAGTGTCGGTGACGGGGGTGTCGGTGAAGTTGGGAGTGTCGGTGAGGTTGGGAGTGTTGGTGAAGTTGGGAGTGTCGGTGACGTTGGGAGTGTCGGTGACGTTGGGAGTGTCGGTGACATTGGGAGTGTCGGTGACGTTGGGAGTGTCGGTGACGTTGAGAGTGTCGGTGACGTTGGGAGTGTCGGTGACGTTGGGAGTGTCGGTGAAGTTGGGAGTGTCGGTGACGGGAGTGTCAGTGAAGTTGGGAGTGTCGGTGAAGTTGGGAGTGTCGGTGAAGTTAGGAGTGTCGGTGACATTGGGAGTGTAGGTGAAGTTGGGAGTGTCGGTGAATTTGAGTGTGTCGGTGACGTTGGGAGTGTCGGTGACGGGGGTGTCGGTGAAGTTGGGGGTGTCGGTGAGGTTGGGAGTGTCGGTGAAGTTGGGAGTGTCGGTGACGTTGGGAGTGTCGGTGACATTGGGAGTGTCGGTGACATTGGGAGTGTCGGTGATGTTGGGAGTGTCGGTGACGTTGAGAGTGTCGGTGACGTTGGGAGTGTCGGTGAAGTTGGGAGTGTCGGTGACGGGAGTGTCGGTGAAGTTGGGAGTGTCGGTGAAGTTGGGAGTGTCGGTGAAGTTAGGAGTGTCGGTGACATTGGGAGTGTAGGTGAAGTTGGGAGTGTCGGTGAATTTGAGTGTGTCGGTGACGTTGGGAGTGTCGGTGAAGTTGGGAATGTCGGTGAAGTTGGGAGTGTCGGTGACGTTGGGAGTGTCGGTGACGTTGGGAGTGTCGGTGAAGTTGGGAGTGTCGGTGACGTTGGGAGTGTCGGTGACGTTGGGAGTGTCGGTGAGGTTGGGAGTGCCGGTGACGTTGGGAGTGTCGGTGACGTTGGGAGTATCGGTGACGTTGGGAGTGTCGGTGACGTTGGGAGTGTCGGTGACGTTGGGAGTGTCGGTGAAGTTGGGAGTGTCGGTGACTTTGGGAGTGTCGGTGACGTTGGGAGTGTCGGTGATGTTGGGAGTGTCGGTGACGTTGGGAGTGTCGGTGACGTTGGGAGTGTCGGTGAAGTTGGGAGTGTCGGTGACGTTGGGAGTGTCGGTGACGTTGGGAGTGTCGGTGAAGTTGGGAGTGTCGGTGACGTTGGGAGTGTCGGTGACGTTGGGAGTGTCGGTGACGTTGGGAGTGTCGGTGAAGTTGGGAGTGTCGGTGAAGTTGGGAGTGTCGGTGACGATGGGAGTGTCGGTGACATTGGGAGTGTCAGTGAATTTGGGAGTGTCGGTGAATTTTTGTGTGTCAGTTATGTTGGGAGTGTCGGTGAAGTTGGGAGTGTCGGTGACGTTGGGAGTGTCGGTGACGTTGGGAATGTCGGTGACGTTGGGAGTGTCGGTGACATTGGGAGTGTCGGTGAAGTTGGGAGCGTCGGTGAAGTTGGGAATGTCAGTGACGTTGGGAGTGTCGGTGACATTGGGCGTGTCGGTGACGTTGGGAGTGTCGGTGACGTTGGGAGTGTCGGTGAAATTGGGAGTGTCGGTGAAGTTGGGAGTGTCGTTGAAGTTGGGAGTGTCGGTGAAGTTGGGAGTGTCGGTGACGTTGGGAGTGTCGGTGACGTTGGGAGTGTCGGTGACGTTGGGAGTGTCGGTGAAGTTGGGAGTGTCGGTGAAGTTGGGAATGTCGGTGACATTGGGAGTGTCGGTGAAGTTGGGAGTGTCGGTGAAGTTGGGAGTGTCGGTGAAGTTGGGAGTGTCGGTGACGTTGGGAGTGTCGGTGACGTTGGGAGTGTCGGTGACGTTGGGAGTGTCGGTGAAGTTGGGAGTGTCGGTGAAGTTGGGAATGTCGGTGAAGTTGGGAGTGTCGGTGACATTGGGAGTGTCGGTGATGTTGGGAGTGTCGGTGACGTTGGGAATGTCGGTGAAGTTGGGAGTGTCGGTGACGTTGGGAGTGTCGGTGACGTTGGGAGTGTCGGTGAAGTTGGGAGTGTCGGTGACGGGAGCGTCGGTGAAGTTGGGAATGTCGGTGAAGTTGGGAATGTCGGTGACGTTGGGAGTGTCGGTGAAGTTGGGAGTGTCGGTGACATTGGGAGTGTCGGTGAAGTTGGGAGTGTCAGTGACGTTGGGAGTGTCGGTGACGTTGGGAGTGTCGGTGAAGTTGGGAGTGTCGGTGAAGTTGGGAATGTCGGTGACATTGGGAGTGTCGGTGAAGTTGGGAGTGTCGGTGAAGTTGGGAGTGTCGGTGAAGTTGGGAATGTCGGTGAAGTTGGGAGTGTCGGTGACATTGGGAGTGTCGGTGATGTTGGGAGTGTCGGTGACGGTGGGAGTGTCGGTGAAGTTGGGAGTGTCGGTGAAGTTGGGAGTGTCGGTGACGTTGGGAGTGTCGGTGACGGGGGTGTCGGTGAAGTTGGGAGTGTCGGTGAGGTTGGGAGTGTCGGTGAAGTTGGGAGTGTTGGTGAAGTTGGGAGTGTCGGTGACGTTGGGAGTGTCGGTGACGTTGGGAGTGTCGGTGACATTGGGAGTGTCGGTGATGTTGGGAGTGTCGGTGACGTTGAGAGTGTCGGTGACGTTGGGAGTGTCGGTGACGTTGGGAGTGTCGGTGAAGTTGGGAGTGTCGGTGACGGGAGTGTCGGTGAAGTTGGGAGTGTCGGTGAAGTTGGGAGTGTCGGTGAAGTTAGGAGTGTCGGTGACATTGGGAGTGTAGGTGAAGTTGGGAGTGTCGGTGAATTTGAGTGTGTCGGTGACGTTGGGAGTGTCGGTGACGGGGGTGTCGGTGAAGTTGGGGGTGTCGGTGAGGTTGGGAGTGTCGGTGAAGTTGGGAGTGTTGGTGAAGATGGGAGTGTCGGTGACGTTGGGAGTGTCGGTGACGTTGGGAGTGTCGGTGACATTGGGAGTGTCGGTGATGTTGGGAGTGTCGGTGACGTTGAGAGTGTCGGTGACGTTGGGAGTGTCGGTGAAGTTGGGAGTGTTGGTGACGGGAGTGTCGGTGAAGTTGGGAGTGTCGGTGAAGTTGGGAGTGTCGGTGAAGTTAGGAGTGTCGGTGACATTGGGAGTGTAGGTGAAGTTGGGAGTGTCGGTGAATTTGAGTGTGTCGGTGACGTTGGGAGTGTCGGTGAAGTTGGGAATGTCGGTGAAGTTGGGAGTGTCGGTGATGTTGGGAGTGTCGGTGACGTTGGGAGTGTCGGTGAAGTTGGGAGTGTCGGTGACGTTGGGAGTGTCGGTGACGTTGGGAGTGTCGGTGAGGTTGGGAGTGCCGGTGACGTTGGGAGTGTCGGTGACGTTGGGAGTATCGGTGACGTTGGGAGTGTCGGTGACGTTGGGAGTGTCGGTGACGTTGGGAGTGTCGGTGAAATTGGGAGTGTCGGTGACGTTGGGAGTGTCGGTGACGTTGGGAGTGTCGGTGAAGTTGGGAGTGTCGGTGACGTTGGGAGTGTCGGTGACGTTGGGAGTGTCGGTGACGTTGGGAGTGTCGGTGAACATGGGAGTGTCGGTGACGTTGGGAGTGTCGGTGACGTTGGGAGTGTCGGTGAAGTTGGGAGTGTCGGTGACGTTGGGAGTGTCGGTGACGTTGGGAGTGTCGGTGACGTTGGGAGTGTCGGTGAAGTTGGGAGTGTCGGTGACGATGGGAGTGTCGGTGACTTTGGGAGTGTCAGTGAAGTTGGGAGTGTCGGTGAATTTTAGTGTGTCGGTTATGTTGGGAGTGTCGGTGAAGTTGGGAGTGTCGGTGACGTTGGGAGTGTCGGTGACGTTGGGAATGTCGGTGAGGTTGGGAGTGTCGGTGACATTGGGAGTGTCGGTGAAGTTGGGAGTGTCGGTGAAGTTGGGAATGTCAGTGACGTTGGGAGTGTCGGTGACATTGGGCGTGTCGGTGACGTTGGGAGTGTCGGTGACGTTGGGAGTGTCGGTGAAATTGGGAGTGTCGGTGAAGTTGGGAGTGTCGTTGAAGTTGGGAGTGTCGGTGAAGTTGGGAGCGTCGGTGAAGTTGGGAGTGTCGGTGACGTTGGGAGTGTCGGTGACGTTGGGAGTGTCGGTGACGTTGGGAGTGTCGGTGAAGTTGGGAGTGTCGGTGAAGTTGGGAATGTCGGTGACATTGGGAGTGTCGGTGAAGTTGGGAGTGTCGGTGACGTTGGGAGTGTCGGTGACGTTGGGAGTGTCGGTGAAGTTGGGAGTGTCGGTGAAGTTGGGAATGTCGGTGAAGTTGGGAGTGTCGGTGACATTGGGAGTGTCGGTGATGTTGGGAGTGTCGGTGACGTTGGGAATGTCGGTGAAGTTGGGAGTGTCGGTGACGTTGGGAGTGTCGGTGACGTTGGGAGTGTCGGTGAAGTTGGGAGTGTCGGTGACGGGAGCGTCGGTGAAGTTGGGAATGTCGGTGAAGTTGGGAATGTCGGTGACGTTGGGAGTGTCGGTGAAGTTGGGAGTGTCGGTGACATTGGGAGTGTCGGTGAAGTTGGGAGTGTCAGTGACGTTGGGAGTGTTGGTGAAGTTGGGAGTGTCGGTGACGTTGGGAGTGTCGGTGAAGTTGGGAGTGTCGGTGACGTTGGGAGTGTCGGTGACGTTGGGAGTGTCGGTGAAATTGGGAGTGTCGGTGACGTTGGGAGTGTCGGTGAAGTTGGGAGTGTCGGTGAAGTTGGGAGTGTCGGTGAAGTTGGGAGTGTCGGTGACGTTGGGAGTGTCGGTGACGTTGGGAGTGTCGGTGAAGTTGGGAGTGTCGGTGAAGTTGGGAATGTCGGTGACATTGGGAGTGTCGGTGAAGTTGGGAGTGTCGGTGAAGTTGGGAGTGTCGGTGAAGTTGGGAATGTCGGTGAAGTTGGGAGTGTCGGTGACATTGGGAGTGTCGGTGATGTTGGGAGTGTCGGTGACGTTGGGAGTGTCGGTGAAGTTGGGAGTGTCGGTGAAGTTGGGAGTGTCGGTGACGTTGGGAGTGTCGGTGACGGGGGTGTCGGTGAAGTTGGGAGTGTCGGTGAGGTTGGGAGTGTCGGTGAAGTTGGGAGTGTTGGTGAAGTTAGGAGTGTCGGTGACATTGGGAGTGTAGGTGAAGTTGGGAGTGTCGGTGAAGTTAGGAGTGTCGGTGACATTGGGAGTGTAGGTGAAGTTGGGAGTGTCGGTGAATTTGAGTGTGTCGGTGACGTTGGGAGTGTCGGTGACGGGGGTGTCGGTGAAGTTGGGAGTGTCGGTGAGGTTGGGAGTGTCGATGAAGTTGGGAGTGTTGGTGAAGTTGGGAGTGTCGGTGACGTTGGGAGTGTCGGTGACGTTGGGAGTGTCGGTGACATTGGGAGAGTCGGTGATGTTGGGAGTGTCGGTGAAGTTGAGAGTGTCAGTGACGTTGGGAGTGTCGGTGAAGTTGGGAGTGTCGGTGACAGGAGTGTCGGTGAAGTTGGGAGTGTCGGTGAAGTTGGGAGTGTCGGTGAAGTTAGGAGTGTCGGTGACATTGGGAGTGTAGGTGAAGTTGGGAGTGTCGGTGAATTTGAGTGTGTCGGTGAAGTTGGGAGTGTCGGTGACGTTGGGAGTGTCGGTGACGTTGGGAGTGTCGGTGAAGTTGGGAGTGTCGGTGACGTTGGGAGTGTCGGTGACGTTGGGAGTGTCGGTGAGATTGGGAGTGCCGGTGACGTTGGGAGTGTCGGTGACGTTGGGAGTATCGGTGACGTTGGGAGTGTCGGTGACGTTGGGAGTGTCGGTGAAGTTGGGAGTGTCGGTGACGTTGGGAGTGTCGGTGACGTTGGGAGTGTCGGTGATGTTGGGAGTGTCGGTGACGTTGGGAGTGTCGGTGACGTTGGGAGTGTCGGTGAAGTTGGGAGTGTCGGTGACGTTGGGAGTGTCGGTGAATTTTAGTGTGTCGGTGACATTGGGAGTGTCGGTGAAGTTGGGAGTGTCGGTGACGTTGGGAGTGTCGGTGACGTTGGGAATGTCGGTGACGTTGGGAGTGTCGGTGACGTTGGGAGTGTCGGTGAAGTTGGGAGTGTCGGTGAAGTTGGGAATGTCAGTGACGTTGGGAGTGTCGGTGACATTGGGCGTGTCGGTGACGTTGGGAGTGTCGGTGACGTTGGGAGTGTTGGTGAAATTGGGAGTGTCGGTGACATTGGGAGTGTCGGTGAAGTTGGGAGTGTCGGTGAAGTTGGGAGTGTTGGTGAAGTTGGGAGTGTCGGTGACATTGGGAGTGTCGGTGACGTTGGGAGTGTCGGTGACGTTGGGAGTGTCGGTGAAGTTGGGAGTGTCGGTGAAGTTGGGAATGTTGGTGACATTGGGAGTGTCGGTGAAGTTGGGAGTGTCGGTGAAGTTGGGAGTGTCGGTGAAGTTGGGAGTGTCGTTGACGTTGGGAGTGTCGGTGACGTTGGGAGTGTCGGTGATGCTGGGAGTGTCGGTGAAGTTGGGAGTGTCGGTGAAGTTGGGAATGTCAGTGAAGTTGGGAGTGTCGGTGACATTGGGAGTGTCGGTGATGTTGGGAGTGTCGGTGACATTGGGAATGTCGGTGAAGTTGGGAGTGTCGGTGACGTTGGGAGTGTCGGTGACGTTGGGAGTGTCGGTGAAGTTGGGAGTGTCGGTGACGGGAGCGTCGGTGAAGTTGGGAATGTCGGTGAAGTTGGGAATGTCGGTGACGTTGGGAGTGTCGGTGAAGTTGGGAGTGTCGGTGACATTGGGAGTTTCGGTGAAGTTGGGAGTGTCAGTGACGTTGGGAGTGTTGGTGAAGTTGGGAGTGTCGGTGACGTTGGGAGTGTCGGTGAAGTTGGGAGTGTCGGTGACGTTGGGAGTGTCGGTGAAGTTGGGAGTGTCGGTGACGTTGGGAGTGTCGGTGACGTTGGGAGTGTCGGTGACGTTGGGAGTGTCGGTGATGTTGGGAGTGTCGGTGACATTGGGAGTGTCATTGACGTTGGGAGTGCCGGTGCAGTTGGGAGTGTCGGTGACGTTGGGAGTGTCGGTGACGTTGGGAGTGTCGGTGAAGTTGGGAGTGTCGGTGACGTTGGGAGTGTCGGTGAAGTTGGGAGTGTCGGTGACGTTGGGACTGTCGGTGACGTTGGGAGTGTCGGTGACGTTGGGAGTGTCGGTGAAGTTGGGAGTGTCGGTGAAGTTGGGAATGTCGGTGACGTTGGGAGTGTCGGTGACGTTGGGAGTGTCGGTGACGTTGGGAGTGTCGGTGACGTTGGGAGTGTCGGTGAAGTTGGGAGTGTCGGTGACGTTGGGAGTGTCGGTGACGTTGAGAATGTCGGTGACGTTGGGAGTGTCGGTGAAGTTGGGAGTGTCGGTGAAGTTGGGAATGTCGGTGACGTTGGGAGTGCGGTGACGTTGGGAATGTCGGTGACGTTGGGAGTGTCGGTGACGTTGGGAGTGTCGGTGAAGTTGGGAGTGTCGGTGACGTTGGGAATGTCGGTGACGTTGGGAGTGTCGGTGAAGTTGGGAGTGTCGGTGACGGGAGTGTCGGTGACGTTGGGAATGTCGGTGACGTTGGGAGTGTCGGTGACGTTGGGAGTGTCGGTGACGTTGGGAGTGTCGGAGACGTTGGGAGTGTCGGTGACTTTGGGAGTGTCGGTGAAGTTGGGAGTGTCGGTGACGTTGGGAGTGTCGGTGACGTTGGGAGTGTCGGTGAAGTTGGGAGTGTCGGTGATGTTGGGAGTGTCGGTGACGTTGGGAGTGTCGGTGACGTTGGGAGTGTCGGTGAAGTTGGGAGTGTCGGTGAAGTTGGGAGTGTCGGTGACGATGGGAGTGTCGGTGACATTGGGAGTGTCAGTGAAGTTGGGAGTGTCGGTGAATTTTAGTGTGTCGGTGACGTTGGGAGTGTCGGTGAAGTTGGGAGTGTCAGTGACGTTGGGAGTGTCGGTGAAGTTGGGAATGTCGGTGACGTTGGGAGTGTCGGTGACATTGGGAGTGTCGGTGAAGTTGGGAGTGTCGGTGAAGTTGGGAATGTCGGTGACGTTGGGAGTGTCGGTGACATTGGGCGTGTCGGTGACGTTGGGAGTGTCGGTGACGTTGGGAGTGTCGGTGAAATTGGGAGTGTCGGTGACGTTGGGAGTGTCGGTGAAGTTGGGAGTGTCGGTGAAGTTGGGAGTGTCGGTGAAGTTGGGAGTGTCGGTGACGTTGGGAGTGTCGGTGACGTTGGGAGTGTCGGTGAAGTTGGGAGTGTCGGTGAAGTTGGGAATGTCGGTGACATTGGGAGTGTCGGTGAAGTTGGGAGTGTCGGTGAAGTTGGGAGTGTTGGTGAAGTTGGGAATGTCGGTGAAGTTGGGAGTGTCGGTGACATTGGGAGTGTCGGTGATGTTGGGAGTGTCGGTGACGTTGGGAGTGTCGGTGAAGTTGGGAGTGTCGGTGAAGTTGGGAGTGTCGGTGACGTTGGGAGTGTCGGTGACGGGGGTGTCGCTGAAGTTGGGAGTGTCGGTGAGGTTGGGAGTGTCGGTGAAGTTGGGAGTGTTGGTGAAGTTGGGAGTGTCGGTGACGTTGGGAGTGTCGGTGACGTTGGGAGTGTCGGTGACATTGGGAGTGTCGGTGATGTTGGGAGTGTCGGTGACGTTGAGAGTGTCGGTGACGTTGGGAGTGTCGGTGAAGTTGGGAGTGTCGGTGACGGGAGTGTCGGTGAAGTTGGGAGTGTCGGTGAAGTTGGGAGTGTCGGTGAAGTTAGGAGTGTCGGTGACATTGGGAGTGTAGGTGAAGTTGGGAGTGTCGGTGAATTTGAGTGTGTCGGTGACGTTGGGAGTGTCGGTGACGTTGGGAGTGTCGGTGAAGTTGGGAGTGTCGGTGACGTTGGGAGTGTTGGTGACGTTGGGAGTGTCGGTGACGTTGGGAGTGTCGGTGAAGTTGGGAGTGTCGGTGAAGTTGGGAGTGTCGGTGACGATGGGAGTGTCGGTGACATTGGGAGTGTCAGTGAAGTTGGGAGTGTCGGTGAATTTTAGTGTGTCGGTGACGTTGGGAGTGTCGGTGAAGTTGGGAGTGTCGGTGACGTTGGGAGTGTCGGTGACGTTGGGAATGTCGGTGACGTTGGGAGTGTCGGTGACATTGGGAGTGTCGGTGAAGTTGGGAGTGTCGGTGAAGTTGGGAATGTCAGTGACGTTGGGAGTGTCGGTGACATTGGGCGTGTCGGTGACGTTGGGAGTGTCGGTGACGTTGGGAGTGTCGGTGAAATTGGGAGTGTCGGTGACGTTGGGAGTGTCGGTGAAGTTGGGAGTGTCGGTGAAGTTGGGAGTGTCGGTGAAGTTGGGAGTGTCGGTGACGTTGGGAGTATCGGTGACGTTGGGAGTGTCGGTGACGTTGGGAGTGTCGGTGAAGTTGGGAGTGTCGGTGAAGTTGGGAATGTCGGTGACATTGAGAGTGTCGGTGAAGTTGGGAGTGTCGGTGAAGTTGGGAGTGTCGGTGACGTTGGGAGTGTCGGTGACGTTGGGAGTGTCGGTGAAGTTGGGAGTGTCGGTGAAGTTGGGAATGTCGGTGAAGTTGGGAGTGTCGGTGACATTGGGAGTGTCGGTGATGTTGGGAGTGTCGGTGACGTTGGGAATGTCGGTGAAGTTGGGAGTGTCGGTGAAGTTGGGAGTGTCGGTGACGTTGGGAGTGTCGGTGAAGTTGGGAGTGTCGGTGACGGGAGCGTCGGTGAAGTTGGGAATGTCGGTGAAGTTGGGAATGTCGGTGACGTTGGGAGTGTTGGTGAAGTTGGGAGTGTCGGTGACATTGGGAGTGTCGGTGAAGTTGGGAGTGTCAGTGACGTTGGGAGTGTTGGTGAAGTTGGGAGTGTCGGTGACATTGGGAGTGTCGGTGAAGTTGGGAGTGTCGGTGACGTTGGGAGTGTCGGTGACGTTGGGAGTGTCGGTGAAATTGGGAGTGTCGGTGACGTTGGTAGTGTCGGTGAAGTTGGGAGTGTCGGTGAAGTTGGGAGTGTCGGTGAAGTTGGGAGTGTCGGTGACGTTGGGAGTGTCGGTGACGCTGGGATTGTCGGTGAAGTTGGGAGTGTCAGTGACGTTGGGAGTGTTGGTGAAGTTGGGAGTGTCGGTGAAATTGGGAGTGTCGGTGAAGTTGGGAGTGTCGGTGAAGTTGGGAATGTCGGTGAAGTTGGGAGTGTCGGTGACATTG
This sequence comes from Somniosus microcephalus, assembly GCF_052327205.1. Classification (NCBI taxonomy): domain Eukaryota; kingdom Metazoa; phylum Chordata; class Chondrichthyes; order Squaliformes; family Somniosidae; genus Somniosus; species Somniosus microcephalus. Next base: position 342,348,597 of record NC_140990.1, on the reverse strand, counting down.
GGAGTGTCGGTGATGTTGGGAGTGTCGGTGACGTTGGGAGTGTCGGTGAAGTTGGGAGTGTCGGTGAAGTTGGGAGTGTCGGTGACATTGGGAGTGTCGGTGACGGGGGTGTCGGTGAAGTTGGGAGTGTCGGTGACGTTGGGAGTGTCGGTGACGTTGGGAGTGTCGGTGACATTGGGAGTGTCGGTTATGTTGGGAGTGTCGGTGACGTTGAGAGTGTCGGTGACGTTGGGAGTGTCGGTGAAGTTGGGAGTGTCGGTGACGGGAGTGTCGGTGAAGTTGGGAGTGTCGGTGAAGTTGGGAGTGTCGGTGAAGTTAGGAGTGTCGGTGACATTTGGAGTGAAAGTGAAGTTGGGAGTGTCGGTGAATTTGAGTGTGTCGGTGACGTTGGGAGTGTCGGTGACGGGTGTGTCGGTGAAGTTGGGAGTGTCGGTGAGGTTGGGAGTGTCGGTGAAGTTGGGAGTGTTGGTGAAGTTGGGAGTGTCGGTGATGTTGGGAGTGTCGGTGACGTTGGGAGTGTCGGTGACATTGGGAGTGTCGGTGATGTTGGGAGTGTAGGTGACGTTGAGAGTGTCGGTGACGTTGGGAGTGTCGGTGAAGTTGGGAGTGTCGGATACGGGAGTGTCGGTGAAGTTGGGAGTGTCGGTGAAGTTGGGAGTGTCAGTGAAGTTAGGAGTGTCGGTGACATTGGGAGTGTAGGTGAAGTTGGGAGTGTCGGTGAATTTGAGTGTGTCGGTGACGTTGGGAGTGTCGGTGAAGTTGGGAATGTCGGTGAAGTTGGGAGTGTCGGTGAGGTTGGGAGTGTCGGTGAAGTTGGGAGTGTTGGTGAAGTTGGGAGTGTCGGTGACGTTGGGAGTGTCGGTGACGTTTGGAGTATCGGTGAGGTTGGGAGTGCCGGTGACGTTGGGAGTGTCGGTGACGTTGGGAGTATCGGTGACGTTGGGAGTGTCGGTGACGTTGGGAGTGTCGGTGACGTTGGGAGTGTCGGTGAAGTTGGGAGTGTCGGTGAAGTTGGGAGTGTCGGTGACGTTGGGAGTGTCGGTGATGTTGGGAGTGTCGGTGACGTTGGGAGTGTCGGTGACGTTGGGAGTGTCGGTGATGTTGGGAGTGTCGGTGAAGTTGGGAGTGTCGGTGACGTTGGGAGTGTCGGTGAAGTTGGGAGTGTCGGTGACGTTGGGAGTGTCGGTGACGTTGGGAGTGTCGGTGACGTTGGGAGTGTCGGTGAAGTTGGGAGTGTCGGTGAAGTTGGGAGTGTCGGTGACGATGGGAGTGTCGGTGACATTGGGAGTGTCAGTGAAGTTGGGAGTGTCGGTGAATTTTAGTGTGTCGGTGACGTTGGGAGTGTCGGTGAAGTTGGGAGTGTCGGTGACGTTGGGAGTGTCGGTGACGTTGGGAATGTCGGTGACGTTGGGAGTGTCGGTGACATTGGGAGTGTCGGTGAAGTTGGGAGTGTCGGTGATGTTGGGAGTGTCGGTGAAGTTGGGAGTGTCGGTGACGTTGGGAGTGTCGGTGAAGTTGGGAGTGTCGGTGACGTTGGGAGTGTCGGTGACGTTGGGAGTGTCGGTGACGTTGGGAGTGTCGGTGAAGTTGGGAGTGTCGGTGAAGTTGGGAGTGTCGGTGACGATGGGAGTGTCGGTGACATTGGGAGTGTCAGTGAAGTTGGGAGTGTCGGTGAATTTTAGTGTGTCGGTGACGTTGGGAGTGTCGGTGAAGTTGGGAGTGTCGGTGACGTTGGGAGTGTCGGTGACGTTGGGAATGTCGGTGACGTTGGGAGTGTCGGTGACATTGGGAGTGTCGGTGAAGTTGGGAGTGTCGGTGAAGTTGGGAATGTCAGTGACGTTGGGAGTGTCGGTGACATTGGGCGTGTCGGTGACGTTGGGAGTGTCGGTGACGTTGGGAGTGTCGGTGAAATTGGGAGTGTCGGTGAAGCTGGGAGTGTCGGTGAAGTTGGGAGTGTCGGTGAAGTTGGGAGTGTCGGTGAAGTTGGGAGTGTCGGTGACGTTGGGAGTGTCGGTGACGTTGGGAGTGTCGGTGAAGTTGGGAGTGTCGGTGAAGTTGGGAATGTCGGTGACATTGGGAGTGTCGGTGAAGTTGGGAGTGTCGGTGAAGTTGGGAGTGTCGGTGACGTTGGGAGTGTCGGTGACGTTGGGAGTGTCGGTGACGTTGGGAGTGTCGGTGAAGTTGGGAGTGTCGGTGAAGTTGGGAGTGTCGGTGACGTTGGGAGTGTCGGTGACGTTGGGAATGTCGGTGACGTTGGGAGTGTCGGTGACATTGGGAGTGTCGGTGAAGTTGGGAGTGTCGGTGAAGTTGGGAATGTCAGTGACGTTGGGAGTGTCGGTGACATTGGGCGTGTCGGTGACGTTGGGAGTGTCGGTGACGTTGGGAGTGTCGGTGAAATTGGGAGTGTCGGTGAAGTTGGGAGTGTCGTTGAAGTTGGGAGTGTCGGTGAAGTTGGGAGTGTCGGTGACGTTGGGAGTGTCGGTGACGTTGGGAGTGTCGGTGACGTTGGGAGTGTCGGTGAAGTTGGGAGTGTCGGTGAAGTTGGGAATGTCGGTGACATTGGGAGTGTCGGTGAAGTTGGGAGTGTCGGTGAAGTTGGGAGTGTCGGTGAAGTTGGGAGTGTCGGTGACGTTGGGAGTGTCGGTGACGTTGGGAGTGTCGGTGACGTTGGGAGTGTCGGTGAAGTTGGGAGTGTCGGTGAAGTTGGGAATGTCGGTGAAGTTGGGAGTGTCGGTGACATTGGGAGTGTCGGTGATGTTGGGAGTGTCGGTGACGTTGGGAATGTCGGTGAAGTTGGGAGTGTCGGTGACGTTGGGAGTGTCGGTGACGTTGGGAGTGTCGGTGAAGTTGGGAGTGTCGGTGACGGGAGCGTCGGTGAAGTTGGGAATGTCGGTGAAGTTGGGAATGTCGGTGACGTTGGGAGTGTCGGTGAAGTTGGGAGTGTCGGTGACATTGGGAGTGTCGGTGAAGTTGGGAGTGTCAGTGACGTTGGGAGTGTCGGTGACGTTGGGAGTGTCGGTGAAGTTGGGAGTGTCGGTGAAGTTGGGAATGTCGGTGACATTGGGAGTGTCGGTGAAGTTGGGAGTGTCGGTGAAGTTGGGAGTGTCGGTGAAGTTGGGAATGTCGGTGAAGTTGGGAGTGTCGGTGACATTGGGAGTGTCGGTGATGTTGGGAGTGTCGGTGACGGTGGGAGTGTCGGTGAAGTTGGGAGTGTCGGTGAAGTTGGGAGTGTCGGTGACGTTGGGAGTGTCGGTGACGGGGGTGTCGGTGAAGTTGGGAGTGTCGGTGAGGTTGGGAGTGTCGGTGAAGTTGGGAGTGTTGGTGAAGTTGGGAGTGTCGGTGACGTTGGGAGTGTCGGTGACGTTGGGAGTGTCGGTGACATTGGGAGTGTCGGTGATGTTGGGAGTGTCGGTGACGTTGAGAGTGTCGGTGACGTTGGGAGTGTCGGTGACGTTGGGAGTGTCGGTGAAGTTGGGAGTGTCGGTGACGGGAGTGTCGGTGAAGTTGGGAGTGTCGGTGAAGTTGGGAGTGTCGGTGAAGTTAGGAGTGTCGGTGACATTGGGAGTGTAGGTGAAGTTGGGAGTGTCGGTGAATTTGAGTGTGTCGGTGACGTTGGGAGTGTCGGTGACGGGGGTGTCGGTGAAGTTGGGGGTGTCGGTGAGGTTGGGAGTGTCGGTGAAGTTGGGAGTGTTGGTGAAGTTGGGAGTGTCGGTGACGTTGGGAGTGTCGGTGACGTTGGGAGTGTCGGTGACATTGGGAGTGTCGGTGATGTTGGGAGTGTCGGTGACGTTGAGAGTGTCGGTGACGTTGGGAGTGTCGGTGAAGTTGGGAGTGTCGGTGACGGGAGTGTCGGTGAAGTTGGGAGTGTCGGTGAAGTTGGGAGTGTCGGTGAAGTTAGGAGTGTCGGTGACATTGGGAGTGTAGGTGAAGTTGGGAGTGTCGGTGAATTTGAGTGTGTCGGTGACGTTGGGAGTGTCGGTGACGTTGGGAGTGTCGGTGACGTTGGGAGTGTCGGTGACGTTGGGAGTGTCGGTGACATTGGGAGTGTCATTGACGTTGGGAGTGCCGGTGCAGTTGGGAGTGTCGGTGACGTTGGGAGTGTCGGTGACGTTGGGAGTGTCGGTGAAGTTGGGAGTGTCGGTGACGTTGGGAGTGTCGGTGAAGTTGGGAGTGTCGGTGACGTTGGGAGTGTCGGTGACGTTGGGAGTGTCGGTGACGTTGGGAGTGTCGGTGAAGTTGGGAGTGTCGGTGAAGTTGGGAATGTCGGTGACGTTGGGAGTGTCGGTGACGTTGGGAGTGTCGGTGACGTTGGGAGTGTCGGTGACGTTGGGAGTGTCGGTGAAGTTGGGAGTGTCGGTGACGTTGGGAGTGTCGGTGACATTGGGAGTGTCGGTGACGTTGAGAATGTCGGTGACGTTGGGAGTGTCGGTGAAGTTGGGAGTGTCGGTGAAGTTGGGAATGTCGGTGACGTTGGGAGTGCGGTGACGTTGGGAATGTCGGTGACGTTGGGAGTGTCGGTGACGTTGGGAGTGTCGGTGAAGTTGGGAGTGTCGGTGACGTTGGGAATGTCGGTGACGTTGGGAGTGTCGGTGAAGTTGGGAGTGTCGGTGACGGGAGTGTCGGTGACGTTGGGAATGTCGGTGACGTTGGGAGTGTTGGTGACGTTGGGAGTGTCGGTGACGTTGAGAGTGTCGGAGACGTTGGGAGTGTCGGTGACTTTGGGAGTGTCGGTGAAGTTGGGAGTGTCGGTGACGTTGGGAGTGTCGGTGACGTTGGGAGTGTCGGTGAAGTTGGGAGTGTCGGTGATGTTGGGAGTGTCGGTGACGTTGGGAGTGTCGGTGACGTTGGGAGTGTCGGTGAAGTTGGGAGTGTCGGTGAAGTTGGGAGTGTCGGTGACGATGGGAGTGTCGGTGACATTGGGAGTGTCAGTGAAGTTGGGAGTGTCGGTGAATTTTAGTGTGTCGGTGACGTTGGGAGTGTCGGTGAAGTTGGGAGTGTCAGTCACGTTGGGAGTGTCGGTGAAGTTGGGAATGTCGGTGACGTTGGGAGTGTCGGTGACATTGGGAGTGTCGGTGAAGTTGGGAGTGTCGGTGAAGTTGGGAATGTCGGTGACGTTGGGAGTGTCGGTGACATTGGGCGTGTCGGTGACGTTGGGAGTGTCGGTGACGTTGGGAGTGTCGGTGAAATTGGGAGTGTCGGTGACGTTGGGAGTGTCGGTGAAGTTGGGAGTGTCGGTGAAGTTGGGAGTGTCGGTGAAGTTGGGAGTGTCGGTGACGTTGGGAGTGTCGGTGACGTTGGGAGTGTCGGTGAAGTTGGGAGTGTCGGTGAAGTTGGGAATGTCGGTGACATTGGGAGTGTCGGTGAAGTTGGGAGTGTCGGTGAAGTTGGGAGTGTTGGTGAAGTTGGGAATGTCGGTGAAGTTGGGAGTGTCGCTGACATTGGGAGTGTCGGTGATGTTGGGAGTGTCGGTGACGTTGGGAGTGTCGGTGAAGTTGGGAGCGTCGGTGAAGTTGGGAGTGTCGGTGACGTTGGGAGTGTCGGTGACGGGGGTGTCGCTGAAGTTGGGAGTGTCGGTGAGGTTGGGAGTGTCGGTGAAGTTGGGAGTGTTGGTGAAGTTGGGAGTGTCGGTGACGTTGGGAGTGTCGGTGACGTTGGGAGTGTCGGTGACATTGGGAGTGTCGGTGATGTTGGGAGTGTCGGTGACGTTGAGAGTGTCGGTGACGTTGGGAGTGTCGGTGAAGTTGGGAGTGTCGGTGACGGGAGTGTCGGTGAAGTTGGGAGTGTCGGTGAAGTTGGGAGTGTCGGTGAAGTTAGGAGTGTCGGTGACATTGGGAGTGTAGGTGAAGTTGGGAGTGTCGGTGAATTTGAGTGTGTCGGTGACGTTGGGAGTGTCGGTGACGTTGGGAGTGTCGGTGAAGTTGGGAGTGTCGGTGACGTTGGGAGTGTTGGTGACGTTGGGAGTGTCGGTGACGTTGGGAGTGTCGGTGAAGTTGGGAGTGTCGGTGAAGTTGGGAGTGTCGGTGACGATGGGAGTGTCGGTGACATTGGGAGTGTCAGTGAAGTTGGGAGTGTCGGTGAATTTTAGTGTGTCGGTGACGTTGGGAGTGTCGGTGAAGTTGGGAGTGTCGGTGACGTTGGGAGTGTCGGTGACGTTGGGAATGTCGGTGACGTTGGGAGTGTCGGTGACATTGGGAGTGTCGGTGAAGTTGGGAGTGTCGGTGAAGTTGGGAATGTCAGTGACGTTGGGAGTGTCGGTGACATTGGGCGTGTCGGTGACGTTGGGAGTGTCGGTGACATTGGGAGTGTCGGTGAAATTGGGAGTGTCGGTGACGTTGGGAGTGTCGGTGAAGTTGGGAGTGTCGGTGAAGTTGGGAGTGTCGGTGAAGTTGGGAGTGTCGGTGACGTTGGGAGTATCGGTGACGTTGGGAGTGTCGGTGACGTTGGGAGTGTCGGTGAAGTTGGGAGTGTCGGTGAAGTTGGGAATGTCGGTGACATTGAGAGTGTCGGTGAAGTTGGGAGTGTCGGTGAAGTTGGGAGTGTCGGTGACGTTGGGAGTGTCGGTGACGTTGGGAGTGTCGGTGAAGTTGGGAGTGTCGGTGAAGTTGGGAATGTCGGTGAAGTTGGGAGTGTCGGTGACATTGGGAGTGTCGGTGATGTTGGGAGTGTCGGTGACGTTGGGAATGTCGGTGAAGTTGGGAGTGTCGGTGAAGTTGGGAGTGTCGGTGACGTTGGGAGTGTCGTTGAAGTTGGGAGTGTCGGTGACGGGAGCGTCGGTGAAGTTGGGAATGTCGGTGAAGTTGGGAATGTCGGTGACGTTGGGAGTGTTGGTGAAGTTGGGAGTGTCGGTGACATTGGGAGTGTCGGTGAAGTTGGGAGTGTCAGTGACGTTGGGAGTGTTGGTGAAGTTGGGAGTGTCGGTGACATTGGGAGTGTCGGTGAAGTTGGGAGTGTCGGTGACGTTGGGAGTGTCGGTGACGTTGGGAGTGTCGGTGAAATTGGGAGTGTCGGTGACGTTGGTAGTGTCGGTGAAGTTGGGAGTGTCGGTGAAGTTGGGAGTGTCGGTGAAGTTGGGAGTGTCGGTGACGTTGGGAGTGTCGGTGACGCTGGGATTGTCGGTGAAGTTGGGAGTGTCAGTGACGTTGGGAGTGTTGGTGAAGTTGGGAGTGTCGGTGAAATTGGGAGTGTCGGTGAAGTTGGGAGTGTCGGTGAAGTTGGGAATGTCGGTGAAGTTGGGAGTGTCGGTGACATTGGGAGTGTCGGTGATGTTGGGAGTGTCGGTGACGTTGGGAGTGTCGGTGAAGTTGGGAGTGTCGGTGAAGTTGGGAGTGTCGGTGACGTTGGGAGTGTCGGTGACGTTGGGAGTGTCGGTGACATTGGGAGTGTCGGTTATGTTGGGAGTGTCGGTGACGTTGAGAGTGTCGGTGACGTTGGGAGTGTCGGTGAAGTTGGGAGTGTCGGTGACGGGAGTGTCGGTGAAGTTGGGAGTGTCGGTGAAGTTGGGAGTGTCGGTGAAGTTAGGAGTGTCGGTGACATTGGGAGTGAAAGTGAAGTTGGGAGTGTCGGTGAATTTGAGTGTGTCGGTGACGTTGGGAGTGTCGGTGACGGGTGTGTCGGTGAAGTTGGGAGTGTCGGTGAGGTTGGGAGTGTCGGTGAAGTTGGGAGTGTTGGTGAAGTTGGGAGTGTCGGTGATGTTGGGAGTGTCGGTGACGTTGGGAGTGTCGGTGACATTGGGAGTGTCGGTGATGTTGGGAGTGTAGGTGACGTTGAGAGTGTCGGTGACGTTGGGAGTGTCGGTGAAGTTGGGAGTGTCGGTGAAGTTGGGAATGTCGGTGACGTTGGGAGTGTCGGTGACATTGGGCGTGTCGGTGACGTTGGGAGTGTCGGTGACGTTGGGAGTGTCGGTGAAATTGGGAGTGTCGGTGATGTTGGGAGTGTCGGTGAAGTTGGGAGTGTCGGTGAAGTTGGGAGTGTCGGTGAAGTTGGGAGTGTCGGTGACATTGGGAGTGTCGGTGACGTTGGGAGTGTCGGTGAAGTTGGGAGTGTCGGTGAAGTTGGGAATGTCGGTGACATTGGGAGTGTCGGTGAAGTTGGGAGTGTCGGTGAAGTTGGGAGTGTTGGTGAAGTTGGGAATGTCGGTGAAGTTGGGAGTGTCGCTGACATTGGGAGTGTCGGTGATGTTGGGAGTGTCGGTGACGTTGGGAGTGTCGGTGAAGTTGGGAGTGTCGGTGAAGTTGGGAGTGTCGGTGACGTTGGGAGTGTCGGTGACGGGGGTGTCGCTGAAGTTGGGAGTGTCGGTGAGGTTGGGAGTGTCGGTGAAGTTGGGAGTGTTGGTGAAGTTGGGAGTGTCGGTGACGTTGGGAGTGTCGGTGACGTTGGGAGTGTCGGTGACATTGGGAGTGTCGGTGATGTTGGGAGTGTCGGTGACGTTGAGAGTGTCGGTGACGTTGGGAGTGTCGGTGAAGTTGGGAGTGTCGGTGACGGGAGTGTCGGTGAAGTTGGGAGTGTCGGTGAAGTTGGGAGTGTCGGTGAAGTTAGGAGTGTCGGTGACATTGGGAGTGTAGGTGAAGTTGGGAGTGTCGGTGAATTTGAGTGTGTCGGTGACGTTGGGAGTGTCGGTGACGTTGGGAGTGTCGGTGAAGTTGGGAGTGTCGGTGACGTTGGGAATGTCGGTGACGTTGGGAGTGTCGGTGACATTGGGAGTGTCGGTGAAGTTGGGAGTGTCGGTGAAGTTGGGAATGTCAGTGACGTTGGGAGTGTCGGTGACATTGGGCGTGTCGGTGACGTTGGGAGTGTCGGTGACGTTGGGAGTGTCGGTGAAATTGGGAGTGTCGGTGAAGTTGGGAGTGTCGTTGAAGTTGGGAGTGTCGGTGAAGTTGGGAGTGTCGGTGACGTTGGGAGTGTCGGTGACGTTGGGAATGTCGGTGACGTTGGGAGTGTCGGTGAAGTTGGGAGTGTCGGTGAAGTTGGGAATGTCGGTGACATTGGGAGTGTCGGTGAAGTTGGGAGTGTCGGTGAAGTTGGGAGTGTCGGTGAAGTTGGGAGTGTCGGTGACGTTGGGAGTGTCGGTGACGTTGGGAGTGTCGGTGACGTTGGGAGTGTCGGTGAAGTTGGGAGTGTCGGTGAAGTTGGGAATGTCGGTGAAGTTGGGAGTGTCGGTGACATTGGGAGTGTCGGTGATGTTGGGAGTGTCGGTGACGTTGGGAATGTCGGTGAAGTTGGGAGTGTCGGTGACGTTGGGAGTGTCGGTGACGTTGGGAGTGTCGGTGAAGTTGGGAGTGTCGGTGAATTTGGGAATGTCGGTGAAGTTGGGAATGTCGGTGACGTTGGGAGTGTCGGTGAAGTTGGGAGTGTCGGTGACATTGGGAGTGTCGGTGAAGTTGGGAGTGTCAGTGACGTTGGGAGTGTCGGTGACGTTGGGAGTGTCGGTGAAGTTGGGAGTGTCGGTGAAGTTGGGAATGTCGGTGACATTGGGAGTGTCGGTGAAGTTGGGAGTGTCGGTGAAGTTGGGAGTGTCGGTGAAGTTGGGAATGTCGGTGAAGTTGGGAGTGTCGGTGACATTGGGAGTGTCGGTGATGTTGGGAGTGTCGGTGACGGTGGGAGTGTCGGTGAAGTTGGGAGTGTCGGTGAAGTTGGGAGTGTCGGTGACGTTGGGAGTGTCGGTGACGGGGGTGTCGGTGAAGTTGGGAGTGTCGGTGAGGTTGGGAGTGTCGGTGAAGTTGGGAGTGTTGGTGAAGTTGGGAGTGTCGGTGACGTTGGGAGTGTCGGTGACGTTGGGAGTGTCGGTGACATTGGGAGTGTCGGTGATGTTGGGAGTGTCGGTGATGTTGAGAGTGTCGGTGACGTTGGGAGTGTCGGTGACGTTGGGAGTGTCGGTGAAGTTGGGAGTGTCGGTGACGGGAGTGTCGGTGAAGTTGGGAGTGTCGGTGAAGTTGGGAGTGTCGGTGAAGTTAGGAGTGTCGGTGACATTGGGAGTGTAGGTGAAGTTGGGAGTGTCGGTGAATTTGAGTGTGTCGGTGACGTTGGGAGTGTCGGTGACGGGGGTGGCGGTGAAGTTGGGGGTGTCGGTGAGGTTGGGAGTGTCGGTGAAGTTGGGAGTGTTGGTGAAGTTGGGAGTGTCGGTGACGTTGGGAGTGTCGGTGACGTTGGGAGTGTCGGTGACATTGGGAGTGTCGGTGATGTTGGGAGTGTCGGTGACGTTGAGAGTGTCGGTGACGTTGGGAGTGTCGGTGAAGTTGGGAGTGTCGGTGACGGGAGTGTCGGTGAAGTTGGGAGTGTCGGTGAAGTTGGGAGTGTCGGTGAAGTTAGGAGTGTCGGTGACATTGGGAGTGTAGGTGAAGTTGGGAGTGTCGGTGAATTTGAGTGTGTCGGTGACGTTGGGAGTGTCGGTGAAGTTGGGAATGTCGGTGAAGTTGGGAGTGTCGGTGATGTTGGGAGTGTCGGTGACGTTGGGAGTGTCGGTGAAGTTGGGAGTGTCGGTGACGTTGGGAGTGTCGGTGACGTTGGGAGTGTCGGTGAGGTTGGGAGTGCCGGTGACGTTGGGAGTGTCGGTGACGTTGGGAGTATCGGTGACGTTGGGAGTGTCGGTGACATTGGGAGTGTCGGTGATGTTGGGAGTGTCGGTGACGTTGAGAGTGTCGGTGACGTTGGGAGTGTCGGTGAAGTTGGGAGTGTCGGTGACGGGAGTGTCGGTGAAGTTGGGAGTGTCGGTGAAGTTGGGAGTGTCGGTGAAGTTAGGAGTGTCGGTGACATTGGGAGTGTAGGTGAAGTTGGGAGTGTCGGTGAATTTGAGTGTGTCGGTGACGTTGGGAGTGTCGGTGAAGTTGGGAATGTCGGTGAAGTTGGGAGTGTCGGTGATGTTGGGAGTGTCGGTGACGTTGGGAGTGTCGGTGAAGTTGGGAGTGTCGGTGACGTTGGGAGTGTCGGTGACGTTGGGAGTGTCGGTGAGGTTGGGAGTGCCGGTGACGTTGGGAGTGTCGGTGACGTTGGGAGTATCGGTGACGTTGGGAGTGTCGGTGACGTTGGGAGTGTCGGTGACGTTGGGAGTGTCGGTGAAGTTGGGAGTGTCGGTGACGTTGGGAGTGTCGGTGACGTTGGGAGTGTCGGTGAAGTTGGGAGTGTCGGTGACGTTGGGAGTGTCGGTGACGTTGGGAGTGTCGGTGACGTTGGGAGTGTCGGTGAACATGGGAGTGTCGGTGACGTTGGGAGTGTCGGTGACGTTGGGAGTGTCGGTGAAGTTGGGAGTGTCGGTGACGTTGGGAGTGTCGGTGACGTTGGGAGTGTCGGTGACGTTGGGAGTGTCGGTGAAGTTGGGAGTGTCGGTGACGATGGGAGTGTCGGTGACTTTGGGAGTGTCAGTGAAGTTGGGAGTGTCGGTGAATTTTAGTGTGTCGGTTATGTTGGGAGTGTCGGTGAAGTTGGGAGTGTCGGTGACGTTGGGAGTGTCGGTGACGTTGGGAATGTCGGTGAGGTTGGGAGTGTCGGTGACATTGGGAGTGTCGGTGAAGTTGGGAGTGTCGGTGAAGTTGGGAATGTCAGTGACGTTGGGAGTGTCGGTGACATTGGGCGTGTCGGTGACGTTGGGAGTGTCGGTGACGTTGGGAGTGTCGGTGAAATTGGGAGTGTCGGTGAAGTTGGGAGTGTCGTTGAAGTTGGGAGTGTCGGTGAAGTTGGGAGCGTCGGTGAAGTTGGGAGTGTCGGTGACGTTGGGAGTGTCGGTGACGTTGGGAGTGTCGGTGACGTTGGGAGTGTCGGTGAAGTTGGGAGTGTCGGTGAAGTTGGGAATGTCGGTGACATTGGGAGTGTCGGTGAAGTTGGGAGTGTCGGTGACGTTGGGAGTGTCGGTGACGTTGGGAGTGTCGGTGACGTTGGGAGTGTCGGTGAAGTTGGGAGTGTCGGTGAAGTTGGGAAAGTCGGTGAAGTTGGGAGTGTCGGTGACATTGGGAGTGTCGGTGATGTTGGGAGTGTCGGTGACGTTGGGAATGTCGGTGAAGTTGGGAGTGTCGGTGACGTTGGGAGTGTCGGTGACGTTGGGAGTGTCGGTGAAGTTGGGAGTGTCGGGGACGGGAGCGTCGGTGAAGTTGGGAATGTCGGTGAAGTTGGGAATGTCGGTGACGTTGGGAGTGTCGGTGAAGTTGGGAGTGTCGGTGACATTGGGAGTGTCGGTGAAGTTGGGAGTGTCAGTGACGTTGGGAGTGTTGGTGAAGTTGGGAGTGTCGGTGACGTTGGGAGTGTCGGTGAAGTTGGGAGTGTCGGTGACGTTGGGAGTGTCGGTGACGTTGGGAGTGTCGGTGAAATTGGGAGTGTCGGTGACGTTGGGAGTGTCGGTGAAGTTGGGAGTGTCGGTGAAGTTGGGAGTGTCGGTGAAGTTGGGAGTGTCGGTGACGTTGGGAGTGTCGGTGACGTTGGGAGTGTCGGTGAAGTTGGGAGTGTCGGTGAAGTTGGGAATGTCGGTGACATTGGGAGTGTCGGTGAAGTTGGGAGTGTCGGTGAAGTTGGGAGTGTCGGTGAAGTTGGGAATGTCGGTGAAGTTGGGAGTGTCGGTGACATTGGGAGTGTCGGTGATGTTGGGAGTGTCGGTGACGTTGGGAGTGTCGGTGAAGTTGGGAGTGTCGGTGAAGTTGGGAGTGTCGGTGACGTTGGGAGTGTCGGTGACGGGGGTGTCGGTGAAGTTGGGAGTGTCGGTGAGGTTGGGAGTGTCGGTGAAGTTGGGAGTGTTGGTGAAGTTAGGAGTGTCGGTGACATTGGGAGTGTAGGTGAAGTTGGGAGTGTCGGTGAAGTTAGGAGTGTCGGTGACATTGGGAGTGTAGGTGAAGTTGGGAGTGTCGGTGAATTTGAGTGTGTCGGTGACGTTGGGAGTGTCGGTGACGGGGGTGTCGGTGAAGTTGGGAGTGTCGGTGAGGTTGGGAGTGTCGATGAAGTTGGGAGTGTTGGTGAAGTTGGGAGTGTCGGTGACGTTGGGAGTGTCGGTGACGTTGGGAGTGTCGGTGACATTGGGAGAGTCGGTGATGTTGGGAGTGTCGGTGAAGTTGAGAGTGTCAGTGACGTTGGGAGTGTCGGTGAAGTTGGGAGTGTCGGTGACAGGAGTGTCGGTGAAGTTGGGAGTGTCGGTGAAGTTGGGAGTGTCGGTGAAGTTAGGAGTGTCGGTGACATTGGGAGTGTAGGTGAAGTTGGGAGTGTCGGTGAATTTGAGTGTGTCGGTGAAGTTGGGAGTGTCGGTGACGTTGGGAGTGTCGGTGACGTTGGGAGTGTCGGTGAAGTTGGGAGTGTCGGTGACGTTGGGAGTGTCGGTGACGTTGGGAGTGTCGGTGAGATTGGGAGTGCCGGTGACGTTGGGAGTGTCGGTGACGTTGGGAGTATCGGTGACGTTGGGAGTGTCGGTGACGTTGGGAGTGTCGGTGAAGTTGGGAGTGTCGGTGACGTTGGGAGTGTCGGTGACGTTGGGAGTGTCGGTGATGTTGGGAGTGTCGGTGACGTTGGGAGTGTCGGTGACGTTGGGAGTGTCGGTGAAGTTGGGAGTGTCGGTGACGTTGGGAGTGTCGGTGAATTTTAGTGTGTCGGTGACATTGGGAGTGTCGGTGAAGTTGGGAGTGTCGGTGACGTTGGGAGTGTCGGTGACGTTGGGAATGTCGGTGACGTTGGGAGTGTCGGTGACGTTGGGAGTGTCGGTGAAGTTGGGAGTGTCGGTGAAGTTGGGAATGTCAGTGACGTTGGGAGTGTCGGTGACATTGGGCGTGTCGGTGACGTTGGGAGTGTCGGTGATGTTGGGAGTGTTGGTGAAATTGGGAGTGTCGGTGACATTGGGAGTGTCGGTGAAGTTGGGAGTGTCGGTGAAGTTGGGAGTGTCGGTTAAGTTGGGAGTGTCGGTGACATTGGGAGTGTCGGTGACGTTGGGAGTGTCGGTGACGTTGGGAGTGTCGGTGAAGTTGGGAGTGTCGGTGCAGTTGGGAATGTTGGTGACATTGGGAGTGTCGGTGAAGTTGGGAGTGTCGGTGAAGTTGGGAGTGTCGGTGAAGTTGGGAGTGTCGTTGACGTTGGGAGTGTCGGTGACGTTGGGAGTGTCGGTGATGCTGGGAGTGTCGGTGAAGTTGGGAGTGTCGGTGAAGTTGGGAATGTCAGTGAAGTTGGGAGTGTCGGTGACATTGGGAGTGTCGGTGATGTTGGGAGTGTCGGTGACATTGGGAATGTCGGTGAAGTTGGGAGTGTCGGTGACGTTGGGAGTGTCGGTGACGTTGGGAGTGTCGGTGAAGTTGGGAGTGTCGGTGACGGGAGCGTCGGTGAAGTTGGGAATGTCGGTGAAGTTGGGAATGTCGGTGACGTTGGGAGTGTCGGTGAAGTTGGGAGTGTCGGTGACATTGGGAGTTTCGGTGAAGTTGGGAGTGTCAGTGACGTTGGGAGTGTTGGTGAAGTTGGGAGTGTCGGTGACGTTGGGAGTGTCGGTGAAGTTGGGAGTGTCGGTGACGTTGGGAGTGTCGGTGAAGTTGGGAGTGTCGGTGACGTTGGGAGTGTCGGTGACGTTGGGAGTGTCGGTGACGTTGGGAGTGTCGGTGACGTTGGGAGTGTCGGTGACATTGGGAGTGTCATTGACGTTGGGAGTGCCGGTGCAGTTGGGAGTGTCGGTGACGTTGGGAGTGTCGGTGACGTTGGGAGTGTCGGTGAAGTTGGGAGTGTCGGTGACGTTGGGAGTGTCGGTGAAGTTGGGAGTGTCGGTGACGTTGGGAGTGTCGGTGACGTTGGGAGTGTCGGTGAAGTTGGGAGTGTCGGTGAAGTTGGGAATGTCGGTGACGTTGGGAGTGTCGGTGACGTTGGGAGTGTCGGTGACGTTGGGAGTGTCGGTGACGTTGGGAGTGTCGGTGAAGTTGGGAGTGTCGGTGACGTTGGGAGTGTCGGTGACATTGGGAGTGTCGGTGACGTTGAGAATGTCGGTGACGTTGGGAGTGTCGGTGAAGTTGGGAGTGTCGGTGAAGTTGGGAATGTCGGTGACGTTGGGAGTGCGGTGACGTTGGGAATGTCGGTGACGTTGGGAGTGTCGGTGACGTTGGGAGTGTCGGTGAAGTTGGGAGTGTCGGTGACGTTGGGAATGTCGGTGACGTTGGGAGTGTCGGTGAAGTTGGGAGTGTCGGTGACGGGAGTGTCGGTGACGTTGGGAATGTCGGTGACGTTGGGAGTGTCGGTGACGTTGGGAGTGTCGGTGACGTTGGGAGTGTCGGAGACGTTGGGAGTGTCGGTGACTTTGGGAGTGTCGGTGAAGTTGGGAGTGTCGGTGACGTTGGGAGTGTCGGTGACGTTGGGAGTGTCGGTGAAGTTGGGAGTGTCGGTGATGTTGGGAGTGTCGGTGACGTTGGGAGTGTCGGTGACGTTGGGAGTGTCGGTGAAGTTGGGAGTGTCGGTGAAGTTGGGAGTGTCGGTGACGATGGGAGTGTCGGTGACATTGGGAGTGTCAGTGAAGTTGGGAGTGTCGGTGAATTTTAGTGTGTCGGTGACGTTGGGAGTGTCGGTGAAGTTGGGAGTGTCAGTGACGTTGGGAGTGTCGGTGAAGTTGGGAATGTCGGTGACATTGGGAGTGTCGGTGACATTGGGAGTGTCGGTGAAGTTGGGAGTGTCGGTGAAGTTGGGAATGTCGGTGACGTTGGGAGTGTCGGTGACATTGGGCGTGTCGGTGACGTTGGGAGTGTCGGTGACGTTGGGAGTGTCGGTGAAATTGGGAGTGTCGGTGACGTTGGGAGTGTCGGTGAAGTTGGGAGTGTCGGTGAAGTTGGGAGTGTCGGTGAAGTTGGGAGTGTCGGTGACGTTGGGAGTGTCGGTGACGTTGGGAGTGTCGGTGAAGTTGGGAGTGTCGGTGAAGTTGGGAATGTCGGTGACATTGGGAGTGTCGGTGAAGTTGGGAGTGTCGGTGAAGTTGGGAGTGTTGGTGAAGTTGGGAATGTCGGTGAAGTTGGGAGTGTCGGTGACATTGGGAGTGTCGGTGATGTTGGGAGTGTCGGTGAGGTTGGGAGTGTCGGTGAAGTTGGGAGTGTTGGTGAAGTTGGGAGTGTCGGTGACGTTGGGAGTGTCGGTGACGTTGGGAGTGTCGGTGAAGTTGGGAGTGTCGGTGAAGTTAGGAGTGTCGGTGACGTTGAGAGTGTCGGTGACGTTGGGAGTGTCGGTGAAGTTGGGAGTGTCGGTGACGGGAGTGTCGGTGAAGTTGGGAGTGTCGGTGAAGTTGGGAGTGTCGGTGAAGTTAGGAGTGTCGGTGACATTGGGAGTGTAGGTGAAGTTGGGAGTGTCGGTGAATTTGAGTGTGTCGGTGACGTTGGGAGTGTCGGTGACGTTGGGAGTGTCGGTGAAGTTGGGAGTGTCGGTGACGTTGGGAGTGTTGGTGACGTTGGGAGTGTCGGTGACGTTGGGAGTGTCGGTGAAGTTGGGAGTGTCGGTGAAGTTGGGAGTGTCGGTGACGATGGGAGTGTCGGTGACATTGGGAGTGTCAGTGAAGTTGGGAGTGTCGGTGAATTTTAGTGTGTCGGTGACGTTGGGAGTGTCGGTGAAGTTGGGAGTGTCGGTGACGTTGGGAGTGTCGGTGACGTTGGGAATGTCGGTGACGTTGGGAGTGTCGGTGACATTGGGAGTGTCGGTGAAGTTGGGAGTGTCGGTGAAGTTGGGAATGTCAGTGACGTTGGGAGTGTCGGTGACATTGGGCGTGTCGGTGACGTTGGGAGTGTCGGTGACGTTGGGAGTGTCGGTGAAATTGGGAGTGTCGGTGACGTTGGGAGTGTCGGTGAAGTTGGGAGTGTCGGTGAAGTTGGGAGTGTCGGTGAAGTTGGGAGTGTCGGTGACGTTGGGAGTATCGGTGACGTTGGGAGTGTCGGTGACGTTGGGAGTGTCGGTGAAGTTGGGAGTGTCGGTGAAGTTGGGAATGTCGGTGACATTGAGAGTGTCGGTGAAGTTGGGAGTGTCGGTGAAGTTGGGAGTGTCGGTGACGTTGGGAGTGTCGGTGACGTTGGGAGTGTCGGTGAAGTTGGGAGTGTCGGTGAAGTTGGGAATGTCGGTGAAGTTGGGAGTGTCGGTGACATTGGGAGTGTCGGTGATGTTGGGAGTGTCGGTGACGTTGGGAATGTCGGTGAAGTTGGGAGTGTCGGTGAAGTTGGGAGTGTCGGTGACGTTGGGAGTGTCGGTGAAGTTGGGAGTATCGGTGACGGGAGCGTCGGTGAAGTTGGGAATGTCGGTGAAGTTGGGAATGTCGGTGACGTTGGGAGTGTTGGTGAAGTTGGGAGTGTCGGTGACATTGGGAGTGTCGGTGAAGTTGGGAGTGTCAGTGACGTTGGGAGTGTTGGTGAAGTTGGGAGTGTCGGTGACATTGGGAGTGTCGGTGAAGTTGGGAGTGTCGGTGACGTTGGGAGTGTCGGTGACGTTGGGAGTGTCGGTGAAATTGGGAGTGTCGGTGACGTTGGTAGTGTCGGTGAAGTTGGGAGTGTCGGTGAAGTTGGGAGTGTCGGTGAAGTTGGGAGTGTCGGTGACGTTGGGAGTGTCGGTGACGCTGGGATTGTCGGTGAAGTTGGGAGTGTCAGTGACGTTGGGAGTGTTGGTGAAGTTGGGAGTGTCGGTGAAATTGGGAGTGTCGGTGAAGTTGGGAGTGTCGGTGAAGTTGGGAATGTCGGTGAAGTTGGGAGTGTCGGTGACATTGGGAGTGTCGGTGATGTTGGGAGTGTCGGTGACGTTGGGAGTGTCGGTGAAGTTGGGAGTGTCGGTGAAGTTGGGAGTGTCGGTGACATTGGGAGTGTCGGTGACGGGGGTGTCGGTGAAGTTGGGAGTGTCGGTGACGTTGGGAGTGTCGGTGACGTTGGGAGTGTCGGTGACATTGGGAGTGTCGGTTATGTTGGGAGTGTCGGTGACGTTGAGAGTGTCGGTGACGTTGGGAGTGTCGGTGAAGTTGGGAGTGTCGGTGACGGGAGTGTCGGTGAAGTTGGGAGTGTCGGTGAAGTTGGGAGTGTCGGTGAAGTTAGGAGTGTCGGTGACATTGGGAGTGAAAGTGAAGTTGGGAGTGTCGGTGAATTTGAGTGTGTCGGTGACGTTGGGAGTGTCGGTGACGGGTGTGTCGGTGAAGTTGGGAGTGTCGGTGAGGTTGGGAGTGTCGGTGAAGTTGGGAGTGTTGGTGAAGTTGGGAGTGTCGGTGATGTTGGGAGTGTCGGTGACGTTGGGAGTGTCGGTGACATTGGGAGTGTCGGTGATGTTGGGAGTGTAGGTGACGTTGAGAGTGTCGGTGACGTTGGGAGTGTCGGTGAAGTTGGGAGTGTCGGATACGGGAGTGTCGGTGAAGTTGGGAGTGTCGGTGAAGTTGGGAGTGTCAGTGAAGTTAGGAGTGTCGGTGACATTGGGAGTGTAGGTGAAGTTGGGAGTGTCGGTGAATTTGAGTGTGTCGGTGACGTTGGGAGTGTCGGTGAAGTTGGGAATGTCGGTGAAGTTGGGAGTGTCGGTGAGGTTGGGAGTGTCGGTGAAGTTGGGAGTGTTGGTGAAGTTGGGAGTGTCGGTGACGTTGGGAGTGTCGGTGACGTTTGGAGTGTCGGTGAGGTTGGGAGTGCCGGTGACGTTGGGAGTGTCGGTGACGTTGGGAGTATCGGTGACGTTGGGAGTGTCGGTGACGTTGGGAGTGTCGGTGACGTTGGGAGTGTCGGTGAAGTTGGGAGTGTCGGTGAAGTTGGGAGTGTCGGTGACGTTGGGAGTGTCGGTGATGTTGGGAGTGTCGGTGACGTTGGGAGTGTCGGTGACGTTGGGAGTGTCGGTGATGTTGGGAGTGTCGGTGAAGTTGGGAGTGTCGGTGACGTTGGGAATGTCGGTGAAGTTGGTAGTGTCGGTGACGTTGGGAGTGTCGGTGACGTTGGGAGTGTCGGTGACGTTGGGAGTGTCGGTGAAGTTGGGAGTGTCGGTGAAGTTGGGAGTGTCGGTGACGATGGGAGTGTCGGTGACATTGGGAGTGTCAGTGAAGTTGGGAGTGTCGGTGAATTTTAGTGTGTCGGTGACGTTGGGAGTGTCGGTGAAGTTGGGAGTGTCGGTGACGTTGGGAGTGTCGGTGAAGTTGGGAATGTCGGTGACGTTGGGAGTGTCGGTGACATTGGGAGTGTCGGTGAAGTTGGGAGTGTCGGTGAAGTTGGGAATGTCAGTGACGTTGGGAGTGTCGGTGACATTGGGCGTGTCGGTGACGTTGGGAGTGTCGGTGACGTTGGGAGTGTCGGTGAAATTGGGAGTGTCGGTGAAGCTGGGAGTGTCGGTGAAGTTGGGAGTGTCGGTGAAGCTGGGAGTGTCGGTGAAGTTGGGAGTGTCGGTGACGTTGGGAGTGTCGGTGACGTTGGGAGTGTCGGTGAAGTTGGGAGTGTCGGTGAAGTTGGGAATGTCGGTGACATTGGGAGTGTCGGTGAAGTTGGGAGTGTCGGTGAAGTTGGGAGTGTCGGTGACGTTGGGAGTGTCGGTGACGTTGGGAGTGTCGGTGACGTTGGGAGTGTCGGTGAAGTTGGGAGTGTCGGTGAGGTTGGGAGTGTCGGTGAAGTTGGGAGTGTCGGTGATGTTGGGAGTGTCGGTGACGTTGGGAATGTCGGTGACGTTGGGAGTGTCGGTGACATTGGGAGTGTCGGTGAAGTTGGGAGTGTCGGTGAAGTTGGGAATGTCAGTGACGTTGGGAGTGTCGGTGACATTGGGCGTGTCGGTGAAATTGGGAGTGTCGGTGAAGTTGGGAGTGTCGTTGAAGTTGGGAGTGTCGGTGAAGTTGGGAGTGTCGGTGACGTTGGGAGTGTCGGTGACGTTGGGAGTGTCGGTGACGTTGGGAGTGTCGGTGAAGTTGGGAGTGTCGGTGAAGTTGGGAATGTCGGTGACATTGGGAGTGTCGGTGAAGTTGGGAGTGTCGGTGAAGTTGGGAGTGTCGGTGAAGTTGGGAGTGTCGGTGACGTTGGGAGTGTCGGTGACGTTGGGAGTGTCGGTGACGTTGGGAGTGTCGGTGAAGTTGGGAGTGTCGGTGAAGTTGGGAATGTCGGTGAAGTTGGGAGTGTCGGTGACATTGGGAGTGTCGGTGATGTTGGGAGTGTCGGTGACGTTGGGAATGTCGGTGAAGTTGGGAGTGTCGGTGACGTTGGGAGTGTCGGTGACGTTGGGAGTGTCGGTGAAGTTGGGACTGTCGGTGACGGGAGCGTCGGTGAAGTTGGGAATGTCGGTGAAGTTGGGAATGTCGGTGACGTTGGGAGTGTCGGTGAAGTTGGGAGTGTCGGTGACATTGGGAGTGTCGGTGAAGTTGGGAGTGTCAGTGACGTTGGGAGTGTCGGTGACGTTGGGAGTGTCGGTGAAGTTGGGAGTGTCGGTGAAGTTGGGAATGTCGGTGACATTGGGAGTGTCGGTGAAGTTGGGAGTGTCGGTGAAGTTGGGAGTGTCGGTGAAGTTGGGAATGTCGGTGAAGTTGGGAGTGTCGGTGACATTGGGAGTGTCGGTGATGTTGGGAGTGTCGGTGACGGTGGGAGTGTCGGTGAAGTTGGGAGTGTCGGTGAAGTTGGGAGTGTCGGTGACGTTGGGAGTGTCGGTGACGGGGGTGTCGGTGAAGTTGGGAGTGTCGGTGAGGTTGGGAGTGTCGGTGAAGTTGGGAGTGTTGGTGAAGTTGGGAGTGTCGGTGACGTTGGGAGTGTCGGTGACGTTGGGAGTGTCGGTGACATTGGGAGTGTCGGTGATGTTGGGAGTGTCGGTGACGTTGAGAGTGTCGGTGACGTTGGGAGTGTCGGTGACGTTGGGAGTGTCGGTGAAGTTGGGAGTGTCGGTGACGGGAGTGTCGGTGAAGTTGGGAGTGTCGGTGAAGTTGGGAGTGTCGGTGAAGTTAGGAGTGTCGGTGACATTGGGAGTGTAGGTGAAGTTGGGAGTGTCGGTGAATTTGAGTGTGTCGGTGACGTTGGGAGTGTCGGTGACGGGGGTGTCGGTGAAGTTGGGGGTGTCGGTGAGGTTGGGAGTGTCGGTGAAGTTGGGAGTGTTGGTGAAGTTGGGAGTGTCGGTGACGTTGGGAGTGTCGGTGACGTTGGGAGTGTCGGTGACATTGGAATGTCGGTGATGTTGGGAGTGTCGGTGACGTTGAGAGTGTCGGTGACGTTGGGAGTGTCGGTGAAGTTGGGAGTGTCGGTGACGGGAGTGTCGGTGAAGTTGGGAGTGTCGGTGAAGTTGGGAGTGTCGGTGAAGTTAGGAGTGTCGGTGACATTGGGAGTGTAGGTGAAGTTGGGAGTGTCGGTGAATTTGAGTGTGTCGGTGACGTTGGGAGTGTCGGTGAAGTTGGGAATGTCGGTGAAGTTGGGAGTGTCGGTGATGTTGGGAGTGTCGGTGACGTTGGGAGTGTCGGTGAAGTTGGGAGTGTCGGTGACGTTGGGAGTGTCGGTGACGTTGGGAGTGTCGGTGAGGTTGGGAGTGCCGGTGACGTTGGGAGTGTCGGTGACGTTGGGAGTATCGGTGACGTTGGGAGTGTCGGTGACGTTGGGAGTGTCGGTGACGTTGGGAGTGTCGGTGAAGTTGGGAGTGTCAGTGACGTTGGGAGTGTCGGTGACGTTGGGAGTGTCGGTGAAGTTGGGAGTGTCGGTGACGTTGGGAGTGTCGGTGACGTTGGGAGTGTCGGTGACGTTGGGAGTGTCGGTGAACATGGGAGTGTCGGTGACGTTGGGAGTGTCGGTGACGTTGGGAGTGTCGGTGAAGTTGGGAGTGTCGGTGACGTTGGGAGTGTCGGTGACGTTGGGAGTGTCGGTGACGTTGGGAGTGTCGGTGAAGTTGGGAGTGTCGGTGACGATGGGAGTGTCGGTGACTTTGGGAGTGTCAGTGAAGTTGGGAGTGTCGGTGAATTTTAGTGTGTCGGTTATGTTGGGAGTGTCGGTGAAGTTGGGAGTGTCGGTGACGTTGGGAGTGTCGGTGACGTTGGGAATGTCGGTGAGGTTGGGAGTGTCGGTGACATTGGGAGTGTCGGTGAAGTTGGGAGTGTCGGTGAAGTTGGGAATGTCAGTGACGTTGGGAGTGTCGGTGACATTGGGCATGTCGGTGACGTTGGGAGTGTCGGTGACGTTGGGAGTGTCGGTGAAATTGGGAGTGTCGGTGAAGTTGGGAGTGTCGTTGAAGTTGGGAGTGTCGGTGAAGTTGGGAGCGTCGGTGAAGTTGGGAGTGTCGGTGACGTTGGGAGTGTCGGTGACGTTGGGAGTGTCGGTGACGTTGGGAGTGTCGGTGAAGTTGGGAGTGTCGGTGAAGTTGGGAATGTCGGTGCCATTGGGAGTGTCGGTGAAGTTGGGAGTGTCGGTGACGTTGGGAGTGTCGGTGACGTTGGGAGTGTCGGTGACGTTGGGAGTGTCGGTGAAGTTGGGAGTGTCGGTGAAGTTGGGAATGTCGGTGAAGTTGGGAGTGTCGGTGACATTGGGAGTGTCGGTGATGTTGGGAGTGTCGGTGACGTTGGGAATGTCGGTGAAGTTGGGAGTGTCGGTGACGTTGGGAGTGTCGGTGACGTTGGGAGTGTCGGTGAAGTTGGGAGTGTCGGTGACGGGAGCGTCGGTGAAGTTGGGAATGTCGGTGAAGTTGGGAATGTCGGTGACGTTGGGAGTGTCGGTGAAGTTGGGAGTGTCGGTGACATTGGGAGTGTCGGTGAAGTTGGGAGTGTCAGTGACGTTGGGAGTGTTGGTGAAGTTGGGAGTGTCGGTGAAGTTGGGAGTGTCGGTGAAGTTGGGAGTGTCGGTGACGTTGGGAGTGTCGGTGACGTTGGGAGTGTCGGTGAAGTTGGGAGTGTCGGTGAAGTTGGGAATGTCGGTGACATTGGGAGTGTCGGTGAAGTTGGGAGTGTCGGTGAAGTTGGGAGTGTCGGTGAAGTTGGGAATGTCGGTGAAGTTGGGAGTGTCGGTGACATTGGGAGTGTCGGTGATGTTGGGAGTGTCGGTGACGTTGGGAGTGTCGGTGAAGTTGGGAGTGTCGGTGAAGTTGGGAGTGTCGGTGACGTTGGGAGTGTCGGTGACGGGGGTGTCGGTGAAGTTGGGAGTGTCGGTGAGGTTGGGAGTGTCGGTGAAGTTGGGAGTGTTGGTGAAGTTAGGAGTGTCGGTGACATTGGGAGTGTAGGTGAAGTTGGGAGTGTCGGTGAAGTTAGGAGTGTCGGTGACATTGGGAGTGTAGGTGAAGTTGGGAGTGTCGGTGAATTTGAGTGTGTCGGTGACGTTGGGAGTGTCGGTGACGGGGGTGTCGGTGAAGTTGGGAGTGTCGGTGAGGTTGGGAGTGTCGATGAAGTTGGGAGTGTTGGTGAAGTTGGGAGTGTCGGTGACGTTGGGAGTGTCGGTGACGTTGGGAGTGTCGGTGACATTGGGAGAGTCAGTGATGTTGGGAGTGTCGGTGAAGTTGAGAGTGTCAGTGACGTTGGGAGTGTCGGTGAAGTTGGGAGTGTCGGTGACAGGAGTGTCGGTGAAGTTGGGAGTGTCGGTGAAGTTGGGAGTGTCGGTGAAGTTAGGAGTGTCGGTGACATTGGGAGTGTAGGTGAAGTTGGGAGTGTCGGTGAATTTGAGTGTGTCGGTGAAGTTGGGAGTGTCGGTGACGTTGGGAGTGTCGGTGAAGTTGGGAGTGTCGGTGAAGTTGGGAATGTCGGTGCCATTGGGAGTGTCGGTGAAGTTGGGAGTGTCGGTGACGTTGGGAGTGTCGGTGACGTTGGGAGTGTCGGTGACGTTGGGAGTGTCGGTGAAGTTGGGAGTGTCGGTGAAGTTGGGAATGTCGGTGAAGTTGGGAGTGTCGGTGACATTGGGAGTGTCGGTGATGTTGGGAGTGTCGGTGACGTTGGGAATGTCGGTGAAGTTGGGAGTGTCGGTGACGTTGGGAGTGTCGGTGACGTTGGGAGTGTCGGTGAAGTTGGGAGTGTCGGTGACGGGAGCGTCGGTGAAGTTGGGAATGTCGGTGAAGTTGGGAATGTCGGTGACGTTGGGAGTGTCGGTGAAGTTGGGAGTGTCGGTGACATTGGGAGTGTCGGTGAAGTTGGGAGTGTCAGTGACGTTGGGAGTGTTGGTGAAGTTGGGAGTGTCGGTGACGTTGGGAGTGTCGGTGAAGTTGGGAGTGTCGGTGACGTTGGGAGTGTCGGTGACGTTGGGAGTGTCGGTGAAATTGGGAGTGTCGGTGACGTTGGGAGTGTCGGTGAAGTTGGGAGTGTCGGTGAAGTTGGGAGTGTCGGTGAAGTTGGGAGTGTCGGTGACGTTGGGAGTGTCGGTGACGTTGGGAGTGTCGGTGAAGTTGGGAGTGTCGGTGAAGTTGGGAATGTCGGTGACATTGGGAGTGTCGGTGAAGTTGGGAGTGTCGGTGAAGTTGGGAGTGTCGGTGAAGTTGGGAATGTCGGTGAAGTTGGGAGTGTCGGTGACATTGGGAGTGTCGGTGATGTTGGGAGTGTCGGTGACGTTGGGAGTGTCGGTGAAGTTGGGAGTGTCGGTGAAGTTGGGAGTGTCGGTGACGTTGGGAGTGTCGGTGACGGGGGTGTCGGTGAAGTTGGGAGTGTCGGTGAGGTTGGGAGTGTCGGTGAAGTTGGGAGTGTTGGTGAAGTTAGGAGTGTCGGTGACATTGGGAGTGTAGGTGAAGTTGGGAGTGTCGGTGAAGTTAGGAGTGTCGGTGACATTGGGAGTGTAGGTGAAGTTGGGAGTGTCGGTGAATTTGAGTGTGTCGGTGACGTTGGGAGTGTCGGTGACGGGGGTGTCGGTGAAGTTGGGAGTGTCGGTGAGGTTGGGAGTGTCGATGAAGTTGGGAGTGTTGGTGAAGTTGGGAGTGTCGGTGACGTTGGGAGTGTCGGTGACGTTGGGAGTGTCGGTGACATTGGGAGAGTCAGTGATGTTGGGAGTGTCGGTGAAGTTGAGAGTGTCAGTGACGTTGGGAGTGTCGGTGAAGTTGGGAGTGTCGGTGACAGGAGTGTCGGTGAAGTTGGGAGTGTCGGTGAAGTTGGGAGTGTCGGTGAAGTTAGGAGTGTCGGTGACATTGGGAGTGTAGGTGAAGTTGGGAGTGTCGGTGAATTTGAGTGTGTCGGTGAAGTTGGGAGTGTCGGTGACGTTGGGAGTGTCGGTGACGTTGGGAGTGTCGGTGAAGTTGGGAGTGTCGGTGACGTTGGGAGTGTCGGTGACGTTGGGAGTGTCGGTGAGATTGGGAGTGCCGGTGACGTTGGGAGTGTCGGTGACGTTGGGAGTATCGGTGACGTTGGGAGTGTCGGTGACGTTGGGAGTGTCGGTGAAGTTGGGAGTGTCGGTGACGTTGGGAGTGTCGGTGACGTTGGGAGTGTCGGTGATGTTGGGAGTGTCGGTGACGTTGGGAGTGTCGGTGACGTTGGGAGTGTCGGTGAAGTTGGGAGTGTCGGTGACGTTGGGAGTGTCGGTGAATTTTAGTGTGTCGGTGACATTGGGAGTGTCGGTGAAGTTGGGAGTGTCGGTGACGTTGGGAGTGTCGGTGACGTTGGGAATGTCGGTGACGTTGGGAGTGTCGGTGACGTTGGGAGTGTCGGTGAAGTTGGGAGTGTCGGTGAAGTTGGGAATGTCAGTGACGTTGGGAGTGTCGGTGACATTGGGCGTGTCGGTGACGTTGGGAGTGTCGGTGACGTTGGGAGTGTTGGTGAAATTGGGAGTGTCGGTGACATTGGGAGTGTCGGTGAAGTTGGGAGTGTCGGTGAAGTTGGGAGTGTCGGTGAAGTTGGGAGTGTCGGTGACATTGGGAGTGTCGGTGACGTTGGGAGTGTCGGTGACGTTGGGAGTGTCGGTGAAGTTGGGAGTGTCGGTGAAGTTGGGAATGTTGGTGACATTGGGAGTGTCGGTGAAGTTGGGAGTGTCGGTGAAGTTGGGAGTGTCGGTGAAGTTGGGAGTGTCGTTGACGTTGGGAGTGTCGGTGACGTTGGGAGTGTCGGTGATGCTGGGAGTGTCGGTGAAGTTGGGAGTGTCGGTGAAGTTGGGAATGTCAGTGAAGTTGGGAGTGTCGGTGACATTGGGAGTGTCGGTGATGTTGGGAGTGTCGGTGACATTGGGAATGTCGGTGAAGTTGGGAGTGTCGGTGACGTTGGGAGTGTCGGTGACGTTGGGAGTGTCGGTGAAGTTGGGAGTGTCGGTGACGGGTGCGTCGGTGAAGTTGGGAATGTCGGTGAAGTTGGGAATGTCGGTGACGTTGGGAGTGTCGGTGAAGTTGGGAGTGTCGGTGACATTGGGAGTTTCGGTGAAGTTGGGAGTGTCAGTGACGTTGGGAGTGTTGGTGAAGATGGGCGTGTCGGTGACGTTGGGAGTGTCGGTGAAGTTGGGAGTGTCGGTGACGTTGGGAGTGTCGGTGAAGTTGGGAGTGTCGGTGACGTTGGGAGTGTCGGTGACGTTGGGAGTGTCGGTGACGTTGGGAGAGTCGGTGACGTTGGGAGTGTCGGTGACATTGGGAGTGTCATTGACGTTGGGAGTGCCGGTGCAGTTGGGAGTGTCGGTGACGTTGGGAGTGTCGGTGACGTTGGGAGTGTCGGTGAAGTTGGGAGTGTCGGTGACGTTGGGAGTGTCGGTGAAGTTGGGAGTGTCGGTGACGTTGGGAGTGTCGGTGACGTTGGGAGTGTCGGTGACGTTGGGAGTGTCGGTGAAGTTGGGAGTGTCGGTGAAGTTGGGAATGTCGGTGACGTTGGGAGTGTCGGTGACGTTGGGAGTGTCGGTGACGTTGGGAGTGTCGGTGACGTTGGGAGTGTCGGTGAAGTTGGGAGTGTCGGTGACGTTGGGAGTGTCGGTGACATTGGGAGTGTCGGTGACGTTGAGAATGTCGGTGACGTTGGGAGTGTCGGTGAAGTTGGGAGTGTCGGTGAAGTTGGGAATGTCGGTGACGTTGGGAGTGCGGTGACGTTGGGAATGTCGGTGACGTTGGGAGTGTCGGTGACGTTGGGAGTGTCGGTGAAGTTGGGAGTGTCGGTGACGTTGGGAATGTCGGTGACGTTGGGAGTGTCGGTGAAGTTGGGAGTGTCGGTGACGGGAGTGTCGGTGACGTTGGGAATGTCGGTGACGTTGGGAGTGTCGGTGACGTTGGGAGTGTCGGTGACGTTGGGAGTGTCGGAGACGTTGGGAGTGTCGGTGACTTTGGGAGTGTCGGTGAAGTTGGGAGTGTCGGTGACGTTGGGAGTGTCGGTGACGTTGGGAGTGTCGGTGAAGTTGGGAGTGTCGGTGATGTTGGGAGTGTCGGTGACGTTGGGAGTGTCGGTGACGTTGGGAGTGTCGGTGAAGTTGGGAGTGTCGGTGAAGTTGGGAGTGTCGGTGACGATGGGAGTGTCGGTGACATTGGGAGTGTCAGTGAAGTTGGGAGTGTCGGTGAATTTTAGTGTGTCGGTGACGTTGGGAGTGTCGGTGAAGTTGGGAGTGTCAGTGACGTTGGGAGTGTCGGTGAAGTTGGGAATGTCGGTGACGTTGGGAGTGTCGGTGACATTGGGAGTGTCGGTGAAGTTGGGAGTGTCGGTGAAGTTGGGAATGTCGGTGACGTTGGGAGTGTCGGTGACATTGGGCGTGTCGGTGACGTTGGGAGTGTCGGTGACGTTGGGAGTGTCGGTGAAATTGGGAGTGTCGGTGACGTTGGGAGTGTCGGTGAAGTTGGGAGTGTCGGTGAAGTTGGGAGTGTCGGTGAAGTTGGGAGTGTCGGTGACGTTGGGAGTGTCGGTGACGTTGGGAGTGTCGGTGAAGTTGGGAGTGTCGGTGAAGTTGGGAATGTCGGTGACATTGGGAGTGTCGGTGAAGTTGGGAGTGTCGGTGAAGTTGGGAGTGTTGGTGAAGTTGGGAATGTCGGTGAAGTTGGGAGTGTCGCTGACATTGGGAGTGTCGGTGATTTTGGGAGTGTCGGTGACGTTGGGAGTGTCGGTGAAGTTGGGAGTGTCGGTGAAGTTGGGAGTGTCGGTGACGTTGGGAGTGTCGGTGACGGGGGTGTCGCTGAAGTTGGGAGTGTCGGTGAGGTTGGGAGTGTCGGTGAAGTTGGGAGTGTTGGTGAAGTTGGGAGTGTCGGTGACGTTGGGAGTGTCGGTGACGTTGGGAGTGTCGGTGACATTGGGAGTGTCGGTGATGTTGGGAGTGTCGGTGACGTTGAGAGTGTCGGTGACGTTGGGAGTGTCGGTGAAGTTGGGAGTGTCGGTGACGGGAGTGTCGGTGAAGTTGGGAGTGTCGGTGAAGTTGGGAGTGTCGGTGAAGTTAGGAGTGTCGGTGACATTGGGAGTGTAGGTGAAGTTGGGAGTGTCGGTGAATTTGAGTGTGTCGGTGACGTTGGGAGTGTCGGTGACGTTGGGAGTGTCGGTGAAGTTGGGAGTGTCGGTGACGTTGGGAGTGTTGGTGACGTTGGGAGTGTCGGTGACGTTGGGAGTGTCGGTGAAGTTGGGAGTGTCGGTGAAGTTGGGAGTGTCGGTGACGATGGGAGTGTCGGTGACATTGGGAGTGTCAGTGAAGTTGGGAGTGTCGGTGAATTTTAGTGTGTCGGTGACGTTGGGAGTGTCGGTGAAGTTGGGAGTGTCGGTGACGTTGGGAGTGTCGGTGACGTTGGGAATGTCGGTGACGTTGGGAGTGTCGGTGACATTGGGAGTGTCGGTGAAGTTGGGAGTGTCGGTGAAGTTGGGAATGTCAGTGACGTTGGGAGTGTCGGTGACATTGGGCGTGTCGGTGACGTTGGGAGTGTCGGTGACGTTGGGAGTGTCGGTGAAATTGGGAGTGTCGGTGACGTTGGGAGTGTCGGTGAAGTTGGGAGTGTCGGTGAAGTTGGGAGTGTCGGTGAAGTTGGGAGTGTCGGTGACGTTGGGAGTATCGGTGACGTTGGGAGTGTCGGTGACGTTGGGAGTGTCGGTGAAGTTGGGAGTGTCGGTGAAGTTGGGAATGTCGGTGACATTGAGAGTGTCGGTGAAGTTGGGAGTGTCGGTGAAGTTGGGAGTGTCGGTGACGTTGGGAGTGTCGGTGACGTTGGGAGTGTCGGTGAAGTTGGGAGTGTCGGTGAAGTTGGGAATGTCGGTGAAGTTGGGAGTGTCGGTGACATTGGGAGTGTCGGTGATGTTGGGAGTGTCGGTGACGTTGGGAATGTCGGTGAAGTTGGGAGTGTCGGTGAAGTTGGGAGTGTCGGTGACGTTGGGAGTGTCGGTGAAGTTGGGAGTGTCGGTGACGGGAGCGTCGGTGAAGTTGGGAATGTCGGTGAAGTTGGGAATGTCGGTGACGTTGGGAGTGTTGGTGAAGTTGGGAGTGTCGGTGACATTGGGAGTGTCGGTGAAGTTGGGAGTGTCAGTGACGTTGGGAGTGTTGGTGAAGTTGGGAGTGTCGGTGACATTGGGAGTGTCGGTGAAGTTGGGAGTGTCGGTGACGTTGGGAGTGTCGGTGACGTTGGGAGTGTCGGTGAAATTGGGAGTGTCGGTGACGTTGGTAGTGTCGGTGAAGTTGGGAGTGTCGGTGAAGTTGGGAGTGTCGGTGAAGTTGGGAGTGTCGGTGACGTTGGGAGTGTCGGTGACGCTGGGATTGTCGGTGAAGTTGGGAGTGTCAGTGACGTTGGGAGTGTTGGTGAAGTTGGGAGTGTCGGTGAAATTGGGAGTGTCGGTGAAGTTGGGAGTGTCGGTGAAGTTGGGAATGTCGGTGAAGTTGGGAGTGTCGGTGACATTGGGAGTGTCGGTGATGTTGGGAGTGTCGGTGACGTTGGGAGTGTCGGTGAAGTTGGGAGTGTCGGTGAAGTTGGGAGTGTCGGTGACATTGGGAGTGTCGGTGACGGGGGTGTCGGTGAAGTTGGGAGTGTCGGTGACGTTGGGAGTGTCGGTGACGTTGGGAGTGTCGGTGACATTGGGAGTGTCGGTTATGTTGGGAGTGTCGGTGACGTTGAGAGTGTCGGTGACGTTGGGAGTGTCGGTGAAGTTGGGAGTGTCGGTGACGGGAGTGTCGGTGAAGTTGGGAGTGTCGGTGAAGTTGGGAGTGTCGGTGAAGTTAGGAGTGTCGGTGACATTGGGAGTGAAAGTGAAGTTGGGAGTGTCGGTGAATTTGAGTGTGTCGGTGACGTTGGGAGTGTCGGTGACGGGTGTGTCGGTGAAGTTGGGAGTGTCGGTGAGGTTGGGAGTGTCGGTGAAGTTGGGAGTGTTGGTGAAGTTGGGAGTGTCGGTGATGTTGGGAGTGTCGGTGACGTTGGGAGTGTCGGAGACATTGGGAGTGTCGGTGATGTTGGGAGTGTAGGTGACGTTGAGAGTGTCGGTGACGTTGGGAGTGTCGGTGAAGTTGGGAGTGTCGGATACGGGAGTGTCGGTGAAGTTGGGAGTGTCGGTGAAGTTGGGAGTGTCAGTGAAGTTAGGAGTGTCGGTGACATTGGGAGTGTAGGTGAAGTTGGGAGTGTCGGTGAATTTGAGTGTGTCGGTGAAGTTGGGAGTGTCGGTGAAGTTGGGAATGTCGGTGAAGTTGGGAGTGTCGGTGAGGTTGGGAGTGTCGGTGAAGTTGGGAGTGTTGGTGAAGTTGGGAGTGTCGGTGACGTTGGGAGTGTCGGTGACGTTTGGAGTGTCGGTGAGGTTGGGAGTGCCGGTGACGTTGGGAGTGTCGGTGACGTTGGGAGTATCGGTGACGTTGGGAGTGTCGGTGACGTTGGGAGTGTCGGTGACGTTGGGAGTGTCGGTGAAGTTGGGAGTGTCGGTGAAGTTGGGAGTGTCGGTGACGTTGGGAGTGTCGGTGATGTTGGGAGTGTCGGTGACGTTGGGAGTGTCGGTGACGTTGGGAGTGTCGGTGATGTTGGGAGTGTCGGTGAAGTTGGGAGTGTCGGTGACGTTGGGAGTGTCGGTGAAGTTGGGAGTGTCGGTGACGTTGGGAGTGTCGGTGACGTTGGGAGTGTCAGTGACGTTGGGAGTGTCGGTGAAATTGGGAGTGTCGGTGAAGTTGGGAGTGTCGGTGACGATGGGAGTGTCGGTGACATTGGGAGTGTCAGTGAAGTTGGGAGTGTCGGTGAATTTTAGTGTGTCGGTGACGTTGGGAGTGTCGGTGAAGTTGGGAGTGTCGGTGACGTTGGGAGTGTCGGTGACGTTGGGAATGTCGGTGACGTTGGGAGTGTCGGTGACATTGGGAGTGTCGGTGAAGTTGGGAGTGTCGGTGAAGTTGGGAATGTCAGTGACGTTGGGAGTGTCGGTGACATTGGGCGTGTCGGTGACGTTGGGAGTGTCGGTGACGTTGGGAGTGTCGGTGAAATTGGGAGTGTCGGTGAAGCTGGGAGTGTCGGTGAAGTTGGGAGTGTCGGTGAAGTTGGGAGTGTCGGTGAAGTTGGGAGTGTCGGTGACGTTGGGAGTGTCGGTGACGTTGGGAGTGTCGGTGAAGTTGGGAGTGTCGGTGAAGTTGGGAATGTCGGTGACATTGGGAGTGTCGGTGAAGTTGGGAGTGTCGGTGAAGTTGGGAGTGTCGGTGACGTTGGGAGTGTCGGTGACTTTGGGAGTGTCGGTGACGTTGGGAGTGTCGGTGAAGTTGGGAGTGTCGGTGAGGTTGGGAGTGTCGGTGAAGTTGGGAGTGTCGGTGAAGTTGGGAGTGTCGGTGACGTTGGGAGTGTCGGTGACGTTGGGAGTGTCGGTGACATTGGGAGTGTCGGTGATGTTGGGAGTGTCGGTGACGTTGAGAGTGTCGGTGACGTTGGGAGTGTCGGTGAAGTTGGGAGTGTCGGTGAAGTTGGGAGTGTCGGTGAAGTTGGGAGTGTCGGTGAAGTTAGGAGTGTCGGTGACATTGGGAGTGTAGGTGAAGTTGGGAGTGTCGGTGAATTTGAGTGTGTCGGTGACGTTGGGAGTGTCGGTGAAGTTGGGAATGTCGGTGAAGTTGGGAGTGTCGGTGACGTTGGGAGTGTCGGTGACGTTGGGAGTGTCGGTGAAGTTGGGAGTGTCGGTGAAGTTGGGAGTGTCGGTGACGTTGGGAGTGTCGGTGAGGTTGGGAGTGCCGGTGCCGTTGGGAGTGTCGGTGACGTTGGGAGTATCGGTGACGTTGGGAGTGTCGGTGACGTTGGGAGTGTCGGTGACGTTGGGAGTGTCGGTGAAGTTGGGAATGTCGGTGACATTGGGAGTGTCGGTGATGTTGGGAGTGTCGGTGAAGTTGGGAGTGTCGGTGACGTTGGGAGTGTCGGTGACGTTGGGAGTGTCGGTGAAGTTGGGAGTGTCGGTGACGTTGGGAGTGTCGGTGACGTTGGGAGTGTCGGTGAAGTTGGGAGTGTCGGTGACGTTGGGAGTGTCGGTGACGTTGGGAGTGTCGGTGACGTTGGGAGTGTCGGTGAAGTTGGGAGTGTCGGTGAAGTTGGGAGTGTCGGTGACGATGGGAGTGTCGGTGACATTGGGAGTGTCAGTGAATTTGGGAGTGTCGGTGAATTTTAGTGTGTCGGTGACGTTGGGAGTGTCGGTGAAGTTGGGAGTGTCGGTGACGTTGGGAGTGTCGGTGACGTTGGGAATGTCGGTGACGTTGGGAGTGTCGGTGACATTGGGAGTGTCGGTGAAGTTGGGAGTGTCGGTGAAGTTGGGAATGTCAGTGACATTGGGAGTGTCGGTGACATTGGGCGTGTCGGTGACGTTGGGAGTGTCGGTGACGTTGGGAGTGTCGGTGAAATTGGGAGTGTCGGTGAAGTTGGGAGTGTCGGTGAAGTTGGGAGTGTCGGTGAAGTTGGGAGTGTCGGTGACGTTGGGAGTGTCGGTGACGTTGGGAGTGTCGGTGACGTTGGGAGTGTCGGTGAAGTTGGGAGTGTCGGTGAAGTTGGGAATGTCGGTGACATTGGGAGTGTCGGTGAAGTTGGGAGTGTCGGTGAAGTTGGGAGTGTCGATGAAGTTGGGAGTGTTGGTGACGTTGGGAGTGTCGGTGACGTTGGGAGTGTCGGTGACGTTGGGAGTGTCGGTGAATTTGGGAATGTCGGTGAAGTTGGGAGTGTCGGTGACGTTGGGAGTGTCGGTGACGTTGGGAGTGTCGGTGAATTTGGGAGTGTCGGTGACGGGAGCGTCGGTGAAGTTGGGAATGTCGGTGAAGTTGGGAATGTCGGTGACGTTGGGAGTGTCGGTGAAGTTGGGAGTGTCGGTGACATTGGGAGTGTCGGTGAAGTTGGGAGTGTCAGTGACGTTGGGAGTGTTGGTGAAGTTGGGAGTGTCGGTGACGTTGGGAGTGTCGGTGAAGTTGGGAGTGTCGGTGACGTTGGGAGTGTCGGTGAAGTTGGGAGTGTCGGTGAAGTTGGGAGTGTCGGTGACGTTGGGAGTGTCGGTGACGTTGGGAGTGTCGGTGACGTTGGGAGTGCCGGTGCAGTTGGGAGTGTCGGTGACGTTGGGAGTGTCGGTGACGTTGGGAGTGTCGGTGAAGTTGGGAGTGTCGGTGACGTTGGGAGTGTCGGTGAAGTTGGGAGTGTCGGTGACGTTGGGAGTGTCGGTGACGTTGGGAGTGTCGGTGAAGTTGGGAGTGTCGGTGAAGTTGGGAATGTCGGTGACGTTGGGAGTGTCGGTGACGTTGGGAGTGTCGGTGACGTTGGGAGTGTCGGTGAAGTTGGGATTGTCGGTGACGTTGGGAGTGTCGGTGACATTGGGAGTGTCGGTGACGTTGAGAATGTCGGTGACGTTGGGAGTGTCGGTGAAGTTGGGAGTGTCGGTGAAGTTGGGAATGTCGGTGACGTTGGGAGTGCGGTGACGTTGGGAATGTCGGTGACGTTGGGAGTGTCGGTGACGTTGGGAGTGTCGGTGAAGTTGGGAGTGTCGGTGACGTTGGGAATGTCGGTGACGTTGGGAGTGTCGCTGAAGTTGGGAGTGTCGGTGACGGGAGTTTCGCTGACGTTGGGAATGTCGGTGACGTTGGGAGTGTCGGTGACGTTGGGAGTGTCGGTGACGTTGGGAGTGTCGGTGACGTTGGGAGTGTCGGTGATGTTGGGAGTGTCGGTGACGTTGGGAGTGTCGGTGAAGTTGGGAGTGTCGGTGACGTTGGGAGTGTCGGTGACGTTGGGAGTGTCGGTGAAGTTGGGAGTGTCGGTGACGTTGGGAGTGTCGGTGACGTTGGGAGTGTCGGTGACGTTGGGAGTGTCGGTGAAGTTGGGAGTGTCGGTGAAGTTGGGAGTGTCGGTGACGATGGGAGTGTCGGTGACATTGGGAGTGTCAGTGAAGTTGGGAGTGTCGGTGAATTTTAGTGTGTCGGTGACGTTGGGAGTGTCGGTGAAGTTGGGAGTGTCAGTGACGTTGGGAGTGTCGGTGAAGTTGGGAATGTCGGTGACGTTGGGAGTGTCGGTGACATTGGGAGTGTCGGTGAAGTTGGGAGTGTCGGTGAAGTTGGGAATGTCGGTGACGTTGGGAGTGTCGGTGACATTGGGCGTGTCGGTGACGTTGGGAGTGTCGGTGACGTTGGGAGTGTCGGTGAAATTGGGAGTGTCGGTGACGTTGGGAGTGTCGGTGAAGTTGGGAGTGTCGGTGAAGTTGGGAGTGTCGGTGAAGTTGGGAGTGTCGGTGACGTTGGGAGTGTCGGTGACGTTGGGAGTGTCGGTGAAGTTGGGAGTGTCGGTGAAGTTGGGAATGTCGGTGACATTGGGAGTGTCGGTGAAGTTGGGAGTGTCGGTGAAGTTGGGAGTGTCGGTGAAGTTGGGAATGTCGGTGAAGTTGGGAGTGTCGGTGACATTGGGAGTGTCGGTGATGTTGGGAGTGTCGGTGAAGTTGGGAGTGTCGGTGAAGTTGGGAGTGTCGGTGAAGTTGGGAGTGTCGGTGACGTTGGGAGTGTCGGTGACGGGGGTGTCGGTGAAGTTGGGTGTGTCGGTGAGGTTGGGAGTGTCGGTGAAGTTGGGAGTGTTGGTGAAGTTGGGAGTGTCGGTGACGTTGGGAGTGTCGGTGATGTTGGGAGTGTCGGTGATATTGGGAGTGTCGGTGATGTTGGGAGTGTCGGTGACGTTGAGAGTGTCGGTGACGTTGGGAGTGTCGGTGAAGTTGGGAGTGTCGGTGACGGGAGTGTCGGTGAAGTTGGGAGTGTCGGTGAAGTTGGGAGTGTCGGTGAAGTTAGGAGTGTCGGTGACATTGGGAGTGTAGGTGAAGTTGGGAGTGTCGGTGAATTTGAGTGTGTCGGTGACGTTGGGAGTGTCGGTGACGGGGGTGTCGGTGAAGTTGGGAGTGTCGGTGAGGTTGGGTGTGTCGGTGAAGTTGGGAGTGTTGGTGAAGTTGGGAGTGTCGGTGACGTTGGGAGTGTCGGTGAAGTTGGGAATGACGGTGAAGTTGGGAGTGTCGGTGATGTTGGGAGTGTCGGTGACGTTGGGAGTGTCGGTGACGTTGGGAGTGTCGGTGAAGTTGGGAGTGTCGGTGACGTTGGGAGTGTCGGTGACGTTGGGAGTGTCGGTGAGGTTGGGAGTGCCGGTGACGTTGGGAGTGTTGGTGATGTTGGGAGTATCGGTGACGTTGGGAGTGTCGGTGACGTTGGGAGTGTCGGTGACGTTGGGAGTGTCGGTGAAGTTGGGAGTGTCGGTGACGTTGGGAGTGTCGGTGACGTTGGGAGTGTCGGTGACGTTGGGAGAGTCGGTGACGTTGGGAGTGTCGGTGACGTTGGGAGTGTCGGTGAAGTTGGGAGTGTCGGTGACGTTGGGAGTGTCGGTGAAGTTGGGAGTGTCGGTGAAGTTGGGAATGTCGGTGACATTTGGAGTGTCGGTGAAGTTGGGAGTGTCGGTGAAGTTGGGAGTGTCAGTGAAGTTGGGAGTGTCGGTGACGTTGGGAGAGTCGGTGACGTTGGGAGTGTCGGTGACGTTGGGAGTGTCGGTGAAGTTGGGAGTGTCGGTGAAGTTGGGAATGTCGGTGAAGTTGGGAGTGTCGGTGACATTGGGAGTGTCGGTGAAGTTGGGAGTGTCGGTGAAGTTGGGAGTGTCGGTGACGTTGGGAGTGCCGGTGCAGTTGGGAGTGTCGGTGACGTTGGGAGTGTCGGTGACGTTGGGAGTGTCGGTGAAGTTGGGAGTGTCGGTGACGTTGGGAGTGTCGGTGAAGTTGGGAGTGTCGGTGACGTTGGGAGTGTCGGTGACGTTGGGAGTGTCGGTGAAGTTGGGAGTGTCGGTGAAGTTGGGAATGTCGGTGACGTTGGGAGTGTCGGTGACGTTGGGAGTGTCGGTGACGTTGGGAGTGTCGGTGAAGTTGGGAGTGTCGGTGACGTTGGGAGTGTCGGTGACGTTGAGAATGTCGGTGACGTTGGGAGTGTCGGTGAAGTTGGGAGTGTCGGTGAAGTTGGGAATGTCGGTGACGTTGGGAGTGCGGTGACGTTGGGAATGTCGGTGACGTTGGGAGTGTCGGTGACGTTGGGAGTGTCGGTGAAGTTGGGAGTGTCGGTGACGTTGGGAATGTCGGTGACTTTGGGAGTGTCGCTGAAGTTGGGAGTGTCGGTGACGGGAGTGTCGGTGACGTTGGGAATGTCGGTGACGTTGGGAGTGTCGGTGACGTTGGGAGTGTCGGTGACGTTGGGAGTGTCGGTGACGTTGGGAGTGTCGGTGATGTTGGGAGTGTCGGTGACGTTGGGAGTGTCGGTGAAGTTGGGAGTGTCGGTGACGTTGGGAGTGTCGGTGACGTTGGGAGTGTCGGTGAAGTTGGGAGTGTCGGTGACGTTGGGAGTGTCGGTGACGTTGGGAGTGTCGGTGACGTTGGGAGTGTCGGTGAAGTTGGGAGTGTCGGTGAAGTTGGGAGTGTCGGTGACGATGGGAGTATCGGTGACATTGGGAGTGTCAGTGAAGTTGGGAGTGTCGGTGAATTTTAGTGTGTCGGTGATGTTGGGAGTGTCGGTGAAGTTGGGAGTGTCAGTGACGTTGGGAGTGTCGATGAAGTTGGGAATGTCGGTGACGTTGGGAGTGTCGGTGACATTGGGAGGGTCGGTGAAGTTGGGAGTGTCGGTGAAGTAGGGAATGTCGGTGACGTTGGGAGTGTCGGTGACATTGGGCGTGTCGGTGACGTTGGGAGTGTCGGTGACGTTGGGAGTGTCGGTGAAATTGGGAGTGTCGGTGACGTTGGGAGTGTCGGTGAAGTTGGGAGTGTCGGTGAAGTTGGGAGTGTCGGTGAAGTTGGGAGTGTCGGTGACGTTGGGTGTGTCGGTGACGTTGGGAGTGTCGGTGAAGTTGGGAGTGTCGGTGAAGTTGGGAGTGTCGGTGAAGTTGGGAATGTCGGTGACATTGGGAGTGTCGGTGAAGTTGGGAGTGTCGGTGAAGTTGGGAGTGTCGGTGAAGTTGGGAATGTCGGTGAAGTTGGGAGTGTCGGTGACATTGGGAGTGTCGGTGATGTTGGGAGTGTCGGTGAAGTTGGGAGTGTCGGTGAAGTTGGGAGTGTCGGTGACGTTGGGAGTGTCGGTGACGGGGGTGTCGGTGAAGTTGGGTGTGTCGGTGAGGTTGGGAGTGTCGGTGAAGTTGGGAGTGTTGGTGAAGTTGGGAGTGTCGGTGACGTTGGGAGTGTCGGTGACGTTGGGAGTGTCGGTGACATTGGGAGTGTCGGTGATGTTGGGAGTGTCGGTGACGTTGAGAGTGTCGGTGACGTTGGGAGTGTCGGTGAAGTTGGGAGTGTCGGTGACGGGAGTGTCGGTGAAGTTGGGAGTGTCGGTGAAGTTGGGAGTGTCGGTGAAGTTAGGAGTGTCGGTGACATTGGGAGTGTAGGTGAAGTTGGGAGTGTCGGTGAATTTGAGTGTGTCGGTGACGTTGGGAGTGTCGGTGACGGGGGTGTCGGTGAAGTTGGGAGTGTCGGTGAGGTTGGGTGTGTCGGTGAAGTTGGGAGTGTTGGTGAAGTTGGGAGTGTCGGTGACGTTGGGAGTGTCGGTGAAGTTGGGAATGACGGTGAAGTTGGGAGTGTCGGTGATGTTGGGAGTGTCGGTGACGTTGGGAGTGTCGGTGACGTTGGGAGTGTCGGTGAAGTTGGGAATGTCGGTGACGTTGGGAGTGTCGGTGACGTTGGGAGTGTCGGTGAAGTTGGGAGTGTCGGTGACGTTGGGAGTGTCGGTGAAGTTGGGAGTGTCGGTGAAGTTGGGAATGTCGGTGACATTTGGAGTGTCGGTGAAGTTGGGAGTGTCGGTGAAGTTGGGAGTGTCAGTGAAGTTGGGAGTGTCGGTGACGTTGGGAGTGTCGGTGACGTTGGGAGTGTCGGTGACGTTGGGAGTGTCGGTGAAGTTGGGAGTGTCGGTGAAGTTGGGAATGTCGGTGAAGTTGGGAGTGTCGGTGACATTGGGAGTGTCGGTGAAGTTCGGAGTGTCGGTGAAGTTGGGAGTGTCGGTGACGTTGGGAGTGTCGGTGATGTTGGGAGTGTCGGTGACGTTGGGAGTGTCGGTGAAGTTGGGAGTATCGGTGAAGTTGGGAATGTCGGTGAAGTTGGGAGTGTCGGTGACATTGGGAGTGTCGGTGATGTTGGGAGTGTCGGTGACGTTGGGAATGTCGGTGAAGTTGGGAGTGTCGGTGACGTTGGGAGTGTCGGTGACGTTGGGAGTGTCGGTGAAGTTGGGAGTGTCGGTGACGGGAGCGTCGGTGAAGTTGGGAATGTCGGTGAAGTTGGGAATGTCGGTGACGTTGGGAGTGTCGGTGAAGTTGGGAGTGTCGGTGACATTGGGAGTGTCGGTGAAGTTGGGAGTGTCAGTGACGTTGGGAGTGTTGGTGAAGTTGGGAGTGTCGGTGACGTTGGGAGTGTCGGTGAAGTTGGGAGTGTCGGTGACGTTGGGAGTGTCGGTGAAGTTGGGAGTGTCGGTGAAGTTGGGAGTATCGGTGACGTTGGGAGTTTCGGTGACGTTGGGAGTGTCGGTGACGTTGGGAGTGTCGGTGACGTTGGGAGTGTCGGTGACGTTGGGAGTGCCGGTGCAGTTGGGAGTGTCGGTGACGTTGGGAGTGTCGGTGACGTTGGGAGTGTCGGTGAAGTTGGGAGTGTCGGTGAAGTTGGGAGTGTCGGTGACGTTGGGAGTGTTGGTGACGTTGGGAGTGTCGGTGAAGTTGGGAGTGTCGGTGGAGTTGGGAATGTCGGTGACGTTGGGAGTTTCGGTGACGTTGGGAGTGTCGGTGACGTTGGGAGTGTCGGTGAAGTTGGGAGTGTCGGTGACGTTGGGAGTGTCGGTGACGTTGGGAATGTCGGTGACGTTGGGAGTGTCGGTGAAGTTGGGAGTGTCGGTGAAGTTGGGAATGTCGGTGACGTTGGGAGTGCGGTGACGTTGGGAATGTCGGTGACGTTGGGAGTGTCGGTGACGTTGGGAGTGTCGGTGAAGTTGGGAGTGTCGGTGACGTTGGGAATGTCGGTGACGTTGGGAGTGTCGGTGCAGTTGGGAGTGTCGGTGACGGGAGTGTCGGTGACGTTGGGAATGTCGGTGACGTTGGGAGTGTCGGTGACGTTGGGAGTGTCGGTGACGTTGGGAGTGTCGGTGAAGTTGGGAATGTCGGTGAAGTTGGGAGTGTCGGTGAAGTTGGGAGTGTCGGTGAAGTTGGGAATGTCGGTGACGTTGGGAGTGTCGGTGAAGTTGGGAGTGTCGGTGACGGGAGTGTCGGTGACGTTGGGAATGTCGGTGACGTTGGGAGTGTCGGTGACGTTGGGAGTGTCGGTGACGTTGGGAGTGTCGGTGAAGTTGGGAGTGTCGGTGACATTGGGAGTGTCGGTGATGTTGGGAGTGTCGGTGAAGTTGGGAGTGTCGGTGAAGTTGGGAGTGTCGGTGACGTTGGGAGTGTCGGTGACGGGGGTGTCGGTGAAGTTGGGTGTGTCGGTGAGGTTGGGAGTGTCGGTGAAGTTGGGAGTGTTGGTGAAGTTGGGAGTGTCGGTGACGTTGGGAGTGTCGGTGACGTTGGGAGTGTCGGTGACATTGGGAGTGTCGGTGATGTTGGGAGTGTCGGTGACGTTGAGAGTGTCGGTGACGTTGGGAGTGTCGGTGAAGTTGGGAGTGTCGGTGACGGGAGTGTCGGTGAAGTTGGGAGTGTCGGTGAAGTTGGGAGTGTCGGTGAAGTTAGGAGTGTCGGTGACATTGGGAGTGTAGGTGAAGTTGGGAGTGTCGGTGAATTTGAGTGTGTCGGTGACGTTGGGAGTGTCGGTGACGGGGGTGTCGGTGAAGTTGGGAGTGTCGGTGAGGTTGGGTGTGTCGGTGAAGTTGGGAGTGTTGGTGAAGTTGGGAGTGTCGGTGACGTTGGGAGTGTCGGTGAAGTTGGGAATGACGGTGAAGTTGGGAGTGTCGGTGATGTTGGGAGTGTCGGTGACGTTGGGAGTGTCGGTGACGTTGGGAGTGTCGGTGAAGTTGGGAATGTCGGTGACGTTGGGAGTGTCGGTGACGTTGGGAGTGTCGGTGAAGTTGGGAGTGTCGGTGACGTTGGGAGTGTCGGTGAAGTTGGGAGTGTCGGTGAAGTTGGGAATGTCGGTGACATTTGGAGTGTCGGTGAAGTTGGGAGTGTCGGTGAAGTTGGGAGTGTCAGTGAAGTTGGGAGTGTCGGTGACGTTGGGAGTGTCGGTGACGTTGGGAGTGTCGGTGACGTTGGGAGTGTCGGTGAAGTTGGGAGTGTCGGTGAAGTTGGGAATGTCGGTGAAGTTGGGAGTGTCGGTGACATTGGGAGTGTCGGTGAAGTTCGGAGTGTCGGTGAAGTTGGGAGTGTCGGTGACGTTGGGAGTGTCGGTGATGTTGGGAGTGTCGGTGACGTTGGGAGTGTCGGTGAAGTTGGGAGTATCGGTGAAGTTGGGAATGTCGGTGAAGTTGGGAGTGTCGGTGACATTGGGAGTGTCGGTGATGTTGGGAGTGTCGGTGACGTTGGGAATGTCGGTGAAGTTGGGAGTGTCGGTGACGTTGGGAGTGTCGGTGACGTTGGGAGTGTCGGTGAAGTTGGGAGTGTCGGTGACGGGAGCGTCGGTGAAGTTGGGAATGTCGGTGAAGTTGGGAATATCGGTGACGTTGGGAGTGTCGGTGAAGTTGGGAGTGTCGGTGACATTGGGCGTGTCGGTGACGTTGGGAGTGTCGGTGACGTTGGGAGTGTCGGTGAAATTGGGAGTGTCGGTGACGTTGGGAGTGTCGGTGAAGTTGGGAGTGTCGGTGAAGTTGGGAGTGTCGGTGAAGTTGGGAGTGTCGGTGACGTTGGGTGTGTCGGTGACGTTGGGAGTGTCGGTGAAGTTGGGAGTGTCGGTGAAGTTGGGAGTGTCGGTGAAGTTGGGAATGTCGGTGACATTGGGAGTGTCGGTGAAGTTGGGAGTGTCGGTGAAGTTGGGAGTGTCGGTGAAGTTGGGAATGTCGGTGAAGTTGGGAGTGTCGGTGACATTGGGAGTGTCGGTGATGTTGGGAGTGTCGGTGAAGTTGGGAGTGTCGGTGAAGTTGGGAGTGTCGGTGACGTTGGGAGTGTCGGTGACGGGGGTGTCGGTGAAGTTGGGTGTGTCGGTGAGGTTGGGAGTGTCGGTGAAGTTGGGAGTGTTGGTGAAGTTGGGAGTGTCGGTGACGTTGGGAGTGTCGGTGACGTTGGGAGTGTCGGTGACATTGGGAGTGTCGGTGATGTTGGGAGTGTCGGTGACGTTGAGAGTGTCGGTGACGTTGGGAGTGTCGGTGAAGTTGGGAGTGTCGGTGACGGGAGTGTCGGTGAAGTTGGGAGTGTCGGTGAAGTTGGGAGTGTCGGTGAAGTTAGGAGTGTCGGTGACATTGGGAGTGTAGGTGAAGTTGGGAGTGTCGGTGAATTTGAGTGTGTCGGTGACGTTGGGAGTGTCGGTGACGGGGGTGTCGGTGAAGTTGGGAGTGTCGGTGAGGTTGGGTGTGTCGGTGAAGTTGGGAGTGTTGGTGAAGTTGGGAGTGTCGGTGACGTTGGGAGTGTCGGTGAAGTTGGGAATGACGGTGAAGTTGGGAGTGTCGGTGATGTTGGGAGTGTCGGTGACGTTGGGAGTGTCGGTGACGTTGGGAGTGTCGGTGAAGTTGGGAATGTCGGTGACGTTGGGAGTGTCGGTGACGTTGGGAGTGTCGGTGAAGTTGGGAGTGTCGGTGACGTTGGGAGTGTCGGTGAAGTTGGGAGTGTCGGTGAAGTTGGGAATGTCGGTGACATTTGGAGTGTCGGTGAAGTTGGGAGTGTCGGTGAAGTTGGGAGTGTCAGTGAAGTTGGGAGTGTCGGTGACGTTGGGAGTGTCGGTGACGTTGGGAGTGTCGGTGACGTTGGGAGTGTCGGTGAAGTTGGGAGTGTCGGTGAAGTTGGGAATGTCGGTGAAGTTGGGAGTGTCGGTGACATTGGGAGTGTCGGTGAAGTTCGGAGTGTCGGTGAAGTTGGGAGTGTCGGTGACGTTGGGAGTGTCGGTGATGTTGGGAGTGTCGGTGACGTTGGGAGTGTCGGTGAAGTTGGGAGTATCGGTGAAGTTGGGAATGTCGGTGAAGTTGGGAGTGTCGGTGACATTGGGAGTGTCGGTGATGTTGGGAGTGTCGGTGACGTTGGGAATGTCGGTGAAGTTGGGAGTGTCGGTGACGTTGGGAGTGTCGGTGACGTTGGGAGTGTCGGTGAAGTTGGGAGTGTCGGTGACGGGAGCGTCGGTGAAGTTGGGAATGTCGGTGAAGTTGGGAATGTCGGTGACGTTGGGAGTGTCGGTGAAGTTGGGAGTGTCGGTGACATTGGGAGTGTCGGTGAAGTTGGGAGTGTCAGTGACGTTGGGAGTGTTGGTGAAGTTGGGAGTGTCGGTGACGTTGGGAGTGTCGGTGAAGTTGGGAGTGTCGGTGACGTTGGGAGTGTCGGTGAAGTTGGGAGTGTCGGTGAAGTTGGGAGTGTCGGTGACGTTGGGAGTTTCGGTGACGTTGGGAGTGTCGGTGACGTTGGGAGTGTCGGTGACGTTGGGAGTGTCGGTGACGTTGGGAGTGCCGGTGCAGTTGGGAGTGTCGGTGACGTTGGGAGTGTCGGTGACGTTGGGAGTGTCGGTGAAGTTGGGAGTGTCGGTGAAGTTGGGAGTGTCGGTGACGTTGGGAGTGTTGGTGACGTTGGGAGTGTCGGTGAAGTTGGGAGTGTCGGTGGAGTTGGGAATGTCGGTGACGTTGGGAGTTTCGGTGACGTTGGGAGTGTCGGTGACGTTGGGAGTGTCGGTGAAGTTGGGAGTGTCGGTGACGTTGGGAGTGTCGGTGACGTTGGGAATGTCGGTGACGTTGGGAGTGTCGGTGAAGTTGGGAGTGTCGGTGAAGTTGGGAATGTCGGTGACGTTGGGAGTGCGGTGACGTTGGGAATGTCGGTGACGTTGGGAGTGTCGGTGACGTTGGGAGTGTCGGTGAAGTTGGGAGTGTCGGTGACGTTGGGAATGTCGGTGACGTTGGGAGTGTCGGTGCAGTTGGGAGTGTCGGTGACGGGAGTGTCGGTGACGTTGGGAATGTCGGTGACGTTGGGAGTGTCGGTGACGTTGGGAGTGTCGGTGACGTTGGGAGTGTCGGTGAAGTTGGGAATGTCGGTGAAGTTGGGAGTGTCGGTGAAGTTGGGAGTGTCGGTGAAGTTGGGAATGTCGGTGACGTTGGGAGTGTCGGTGAAGTTGGGAGTGTCGGTGACGGGAGTGTCGGTGACGTTGGGAATGTCGGTGACGTTGGGAGTGTCGGTGACGTTGGGAGTGTCGGTGACGTTGGGAGTGTCGGTGAAGTTGGGAGTGTCGGTGACATTGGGAGTGTCGGTGATGTTGGGAGTGTCGGTGAAGTTGGGAGTGTCGGTGAAGTTGGGAGTGTCGGTGACGTTGGGAGTGTCGGTGACGGGGGTGTCGGTGAAGTTGGGTGTGTCGGTGAGGTTGGGAGTGTCGGTGAAGTTGGGAGTGTTGGTGAAGTTGGGAGTGTCGGTGACGTTGGGAGTGTCGGTGACGTTGGGAGTGTCGGTGACATTGGGAGTGTCGGTGATGTTGGGAGTGTCGGTGACGTTGAGAGTGTCGGTGACGTTGGGAGTGTCGGTGAAGTTGGGAGTGTCGGTGACGGGAGTGTCGGTGAAGTTGGGAGTGTCGGTGAAGTTGGGAGTGTCGGTGAAGTTAGGAGTGTCGGTGACATTGGGAGTGTAGGTGAAGTTGGGAGTGTCGGTGAATTTGAGTGTGTCGGTGACGTTGGGAGTGTCGGTGACGGGGGTGTCGGTGAAGTTGGGAGTGTCGGTGAGGTTGGGTGTGTCGGTGAAGTTGGGAGTGTTGGTGAAGTTGGGAGTGTCGGTGACGTTGGGAGTGTCGGTGAAGTTGGGAATGACGGTGAAGTTGGGAGTGTCGGTGATGTTGGGAGTGTCGGTGACGTTGGGAGTGTCGGTGACGTTGGGAGTGTCGGTGAAGTTGGGAATGTCGGTGACGTTGGGAGTGTCGGTGACGTTGGGAGTGTCGGTGAAGTTGGGAGTGTCGGTGACGTTGGGAGTGTCGGTGAAGTTGGGAGTGTCGGTGAAGTTGGGAATGTCGGTGACATTTGGAGTGTCGGTGAAGTTGGGAGTGTCGGTGAAGTTGGGAGTGTCAGTGAAGTTGGGAGTGTCGGTGACGTTGGGAGTGTCGGTGACGTTGGGAGTGTCGGTGACGTTGGGAGTGTCGGTGAAGTTGGGAGTGTCGGTGAAGTTGGGAATGTCGGTGAAGTTGGGAGTG
This sequence comes from Somniosus microcephalus, assembly GCF_052327205.1. Classification (NCBI taxonomy): domain Eukaryota; kingdom Metazoa; phylum Chordata; class Chondrichthyes; order Squaliformes; family Somniosidae; genus Somniosus; species Somniosus microcephalus. The sequence continues at coordinate 342,304,202 of NC_140990.1, read as the reverse complement.
TCGGTGACATTGGGAGTGTCGGTGAAGTTCGGAGTGTCGGTGAAGTTGGGAGTGTCGGTGACGTTGGGAGTGTCGGTGATGTTGGGAGTGTCGGTGACGTTGGGAGTGTCGGTGAAGTTGGGAGTATCGGTGAAGTTGGGAATGTCGGTGAAGTTGGGAGTGTCGGTGACATTGGGAGTGTCGGTGATGTTGGGAGTGTCGGTGACGTTGGGAATGTCGGTGAAGTTGGGAGTGTCGGTGACGTTGGGAGTGTCGGTGACGTTGGGAGTGTCGGTGAAGTTGGGAGTGTCGGTGACGGGAGCGTCGGTGAAGTTGGGAATGTCGGTGAAGTTGGGAATGTCGGTGACGTTGGGAGTGTCGGTGAAGTTGGGAGTGTCGGTGACATTGGGAGTGTCGGTGAAGTTGGGAGTGTCAGTGACGTTGGGAGTGTTGGTGAAGTTGGGAGTGTCGGTGACGTTGGGAGTGTCGGTGAAGTTGGGAGTGTCGGTGACGTTGGGAGTGTCGGTGAAGTTGGGAGTGTCGGTGAAGTTGGGAGTGTCGGTGACGTTGGGAGTTTCGGTGACGTTGGGAGTGTCGGTGACGTTGGGAGTGTCGGTGACGTTGGGAGTGTCGGTGACGTTGGGAGTGCCGGTGCAGTTGGGAGTGTCGGTGACGTTGGGAGTGTCGGTGACGTTGGGAGTGTCGGTGAAGTTGGGAGTGTCGGTGAAGTTGGGAGTGTCGGTGACGTTGGGAGTGTTGGTGACGTTGGGAGTGTCGGTGAAGTTGGGAGTGTCGGTGGAGTTGGGAATGTCGGTGACGTTGGGAGTTTCGGTGACGTTGGGAGTGTCGGTGACGTTGGGAGTGTCGGTGAAGTTGGGAGTGTCGGTGACGTTGGGAGTGTCGGTGACGTTGGGAATGTCGGTGACGTTGGGAGTGTCGGTGAAGTTGGGAGTGTCGGTGAAGTTGGGAATGTCGGTGACGTTGGGAGTGCGGTGACGTTGGGAATGTCGGTGACGTTGGGAGTGTCGGTGACGTTGGGAGTGTCGGTGAAGTTGGGAGTGTCGGTGACGTTGGGAATGTCGGTGACGTTGGGAGTGTCGGTGCAGTTGGGAGTGTCGGTGACGGGAGTGTCGGTGACGTTGGGAATGTCGGTGACGTTGGGAGTGTCGGTGACGTTGGGAGTGTCGGTGACGTTGGGAGTGTCGGTGAAGTTGGGAATGTCGGTGAAGTTGGGAGTGTCGGTGAAGTTGGGAGTGTCGGTGAAGTTGGGAATGTCGGTGACGTTGGGAGTGTCGGTGAAGTTGGGACTGTCGGTGACGGGAGTGTCGGTGACGCTGGGAGTGTCGGTGACGTTGGGAATGTCGGTGAAGTTGGGAGTGTCGGTGAAGTTGGGAGTGTCGGTGAAGTTGGGAGTGTCGGTGACGTTGGGAGTGTCGGTGACGTTGGGAGTGTCGGTGATGTTGGGAGTGTCGGTGAAGTTGGGAGTGTCGGTGACGGGAGTGTTGGTGAAGTTGGGAGTGTCGGTGAAGTTGGGAGTGTCGGTGACGTTGGGAGTGTCGGTGAAGTTGGGAGTGTCGGTGACGTTGGGAGTGTCGGTGACGTTGGGAGTATCGGTGAAGTTGGGAATGTCGGTGACGTTGGGAGTGTCGGTGACGTTGGGAGTGTCGGTGATGTTGGGAGTGTCGGTGAAGCTGGGAATGTCGGTGACGTTGGGAGTGTCGGTGAAGTTGGGAGTGTCGGTGAAGTTGGGGGTGTCGGTGACTTTGGGAGAGTCGGTGACGTTGGGAGTGTCGGTGACGTTGGGAGTGTCGGTGACGTTGGGAGTGTCGGTGACGTTGGGAGTGTCGGTGACGATGGGAATGTCGGTGAAGTTGGGAGTGTCGGTGACGGGAGTGTTGGTGAAGTTAGGAGTGTCGGTGACATTGGGAGTGTAGGTGAAGTTGGGAGTGTCGGTGAATTTGAGTGTGTCGGTGACGTTGGGAGTGTCGGTGAAGTTGGGAATGTCGGTGAAGTTGGGAGTGTCGGTGACGTTGGGAGTGTCGGTGACGTTGGGAGTGTCGGTGACGTTGGGAGTTTCGGTGAAGTTGGGAGTGTCGGTGACGTTGGGAGTGTCGGTGAGGTTGGGAGTGCCGGTGACGTTGGGAGTGTTGGTGACGTTGGGAGTGTCGGTGAAGTTGGGAGTGTCGGTGAAGTTGGGAGTGTCGGTGACGTTGGGAGTGTCGGTGAAGTTGGGAGTGTCGGTGACGTTGGGAGTGTCGGTGAAGTTGGGAGTGTCGGTGACGTTGGGAGCGTCGGTGAAGTTGGGAGTGTCGGTGATGTTGGGAGTGTCGGTGACGTTGGGAGTGTCGGTGAAGTTGGGAGTTTCGGTGACGTTGGGAGTGTCGGTGACGTTGGGAATGTCGGTGATGTTGGGAGTGTCGGTGACGTTGGGAGTGTCGGTGACGTTGGGAGTGTCGGTGACGTTGGGAGTGTCGGTGAAGTTGGGAGTGTCGGTGACGTTGGGAGTGTCGGTGACGTTGGGAGTGTCGGTGAAGTTGGGAGTGTCGGTGACGTTGGGAGTGTCGGTGACGTTGGGAGTGTCGGTGACGTTGGGAGTGTCGGTGACGTTGGGAGTGTCGGTGAAGTTGGGAGTGTCGGTGAAGTTGGGAGTGTCGGTGACGATGGGAGTGTCGGTGACATTGGGAGTGTCAGTGAAGTTGGGAGTGTCGGTGAATTTTAGTGTGTCGGTGACGTTGGGAGTGTCGGTGAAGTTGGGAGTGTCGGTGATGTTGGGAGTGTCGGTGAAGTTGGGAATGTCGGTGTAGTTGGGAGTGTCGGTGACGTTGGGAGTGTCGGTGAAGTTGGGAGTGTCGGTGAAGTTGCGAATGTCGGTGAAGTTGGGAGTGTCGGTAACGTTGGGAGTGTCGGTGACGTTGGGAGTGTCGGTGAAGTTGGGAGTTTCGGTGACGTTGGGAGTGTCGGTGAAGTTGGGAGTGTCGGTGACGTTGGGAGTGTCGGTGACGTTGGGAATGTCGGTGACGGGGGTGTCGGTGAAGTTGGGAGTGTCGGTGAGGTTGGGTGTGTCGGTGAAGTTGGGAGTGTTGGTGAAGTTGGGAGTGTCGGTGATGTTCGGAGTGTCGGTGAAGTTGGGAATGACGGTGAAGTTGGGAGTGTCGGTGATGTTGGGAGTGTCAGTGACGTTGGGAGTGTCGGTGACGTTGGGAGTGTCGGTGAAGTTGGGAGTGTCGGTGACGTTGGGAGTGTCGGTGACATTGGGAGTGTCGGTGAGGTTGGGAGTGCCGGTGACGTTGGGAGTGTTGGTGACGTTGGGAGTGTCGGTGACGTTGGGAGTGTCGGTGACGTTGGGAGTGTCGGTGAAGTTGGGAGTGTCGGTGACGTTGGGAGTGTCGGTGACGTTGGGAGTGTCGGTGACGTTGGGAGAGTCGGTGACGTTGGGAGTGTCGGTGACGTTGGGAGTGTCGGTGAAGTTGGGAGTGTCGGTGACGTTGGGAGTGTCGGTGAAGTTGGGAGTGTCGGTGAAGTTGGGAATGTCGGTGACATTTGGAGTGTCGGTGAAGTTGGAATGTCGGTGAAGTTGGGAGTGTCAGTGAAGTTGGGAGTGTCGGTGACGTTGGGAGTGTCGGTGACGTTGGGAGTGTCGGTGACGTTGGGAGTGTCGGTGAAGTTGGGAGTGTCGGTGAAGTTGGGAATGTCGGTGAAGTTGGGAGTGTCGGTGACATTGGGAGTGTCGGTGAAGTTCGGAGTGTCGGTGAAGTTGGGAGTGTCGGTGACGTTGGGAGTGTCGGTGACGTTGGGAGTGTCGGTGACGTTGGGAGTGTCGGTGAAGTTGGGAGTGTCGGTGAAGTTGGGAATGTCGGTGAAGTTGGGAGTGTCGGTGACATTGGGAGTGTCGGTGATGTTGGGAGTGTCGGTGACGTTGGGAATGTCGGTGAAGTTGGGAGTGTCGGTGACGTTGGGAGTGTCGGTGACGTTGGGAGTGTCGGTGAAGTTGGGAGTGTCGGTGACGGGAGCGTCGGTGAAGTTGGGAATGTCGGTGAAGTTGGGAATGTCGGTGACGTTGGGAGTGTCGGTGAAGTTGGGAGTGTCGGTGACATTGGGAGTGTCGGTGAAGTTGGGAGTGTCAGTGACGTTGGGAGTGTTGGTGAAGTTGGGAGTGTCGGTGACGTTGGGAGTGTCGGTGAAGTTGGGAGTGTCGGTGACGTTGGGAGTGTCGGTGAAGTTGGGAGTGTCGGTGAAGTTGGGAGTGTCGGTGACGTTGGGAGTTTCGGTGACGTTGGGAGTGTCGGTGACGTTGGGAGTGTCGGTGACGTTGGGAGTGTCGGTGACGTTGGGAGTGCCGGTGCAGTTGGGAGTGTCGGTGACGTTGGGAGTGTCGGTGACGTTGGGAGTGTCGGTGAAGTTGGGAGTGTTGGTGAAGTTGGGAGTGTCGGTGACGTTGGGAGTGTCGGTGACGTTGGGAGTGTCGGTGAAGTTGGGAGTGTCGGTGAAGTTGGGAATGTCGGTGACGTTGGGAGTTTCGGTGACGTTGGGAGTGTCGGTGACGTTGGGAGTGTCGGTGAAGTTGGGAGTGTCGGTGACGTTGGGAGTGTCGGTGACGTTGGGAGTTTCGGTGACGTTGGGAGTGTCGGTGAAGTTGGGAGTGTCGGTGAAGTTGGGAATGTCGGTGACGTTGGGAGTTTCGGTGACATTGGGAGTGTCGGTGATGTTGGGAGTGTCGGTGACGTTGGGAATGTCGGTGAAGTTGGGAGTGTCGGTGACGTTGGGAGTGTCGGTGACGTTGGGAGTGTCGGTGAAGTTGGGAGTGTCGGTGACGGGAGCGTCGGTGAAGTTGGGAATGTCGGTGAAGTTGGGAATGTCGGTGACGTTGGGAGTGTCGGTGAAGTTGGGAGTGTCGGTGACATTGGGAGTGTCGGTGAAGTTGGGAGTGTCAGTGACGTTGGGAGTGTTGGTGAAGTTGGGAGTGTCGGTGACGTTGGGAGTGTCGGTGAAGTTGGGAGTGTCGGTGACGTTGGGAGTGTCGGTGACGTTGGGAGTGTCGGTGAAGTTGGGAGTGTCGGTGAAGTTGGGAGTGTCGGTGACGTTGGGAGTGTCGGTGACGTTGGGAGTGTCGGTGAAGTTGGGAGTGTCGGTGGAGTTGGGAATGTCGGTGACGTTGGGAGTTTCGGTGACGTTGGGAGTGTCGGTGACGTTGGGAGTGTCGGTGAAGTTGGGAGTGTCGGTGACGTTGGGAGTGTCGGTGACGTTGGGAATGTCGGTGACGTTGGGAGTGTCGGTGAAGTTGGGAGTGTCGGTGAAGTTGGGAATGTCGGTGACGTTGGGAGTGCGGTGACGTTGGGAATGTCGGTGACGTTGGGAGTGTCGGTGACGTTGGGAGTGTCGGTGAAGTTGGGAGTGTCGGTGACGTTGGGAATGTCGGTGACGTTGGGAGTGTCGGTGCAGTTGGGAGTGTCGGTGACGGGAGTGTCGGTGACGTTGGGAATGTCGGTGACGTTGGGAGTGTCGGTGACGTTGGGAGTGTCGGTGACGTTGGGAGTGTCGGTGAAGTTGGGAATGTCGGTGAAGTTGGGAGTGTCGGTGAAGTTGGGAGTGTCGGTGAAGTTGGGAATGTCGGTGACGTTGGGAGTGTCGGTGAAGTTGGGACTGTCGGTGACGGGAGTGTCGGTGACGCTGGGAGTGTCGGTGACGTTGGGAATGTCGGTGAAGTTGGGAGTGTCGGTGAAGTTGGGAGTGTCGGTGAAGTTGGGAGTGTCGGTGAAGTTGGGAGTGTCGGTGACGTTGGGAGTGTCGGTGATGTTGGGAGTGTCGGTGAAGTTGGGAGTGTCGGTGACGTTGGGAGAGTCGGTGACGTTGGGAGTGTCGGTGACGTTGGGAGTGTCGGTGACGTTGGGAGTGTCGGTGACGTTGGGAGTGTCGGTGATGTTGGGAGTGTCGGTGAAGTTGGGAGTGTCGGTGACGGGAGTGTTGGTGAAGTTGGGAGTGTCGGTGAAGTTGGGAGTGTCGGTGACGTTGGGAGTGTCGGTGAAGTTGGGAGTGTCGGTGACGTTGGGAGTGTCGGTGACGTTGGGAGTGTCGGTGAAGTTGGGAATGTCGGTGACGTTGGGAGTGTCGGTGACGTTGGGAGTGTCGGTGATGTTGGGAGTGTCGGTGAAGTTGGGAATGTCGGTGACGTTGGGAGTGTCGGTGAAGTTGGGAGTGTCGGTGAAGTTGGGGGTGTCGGTGACTTTGGGAGAGTCGGTGACGTTGGGAGTGTCGGTGACGTTGGGAGTGTCGGTGACGTTGGGAGTGTCGGTGACGTTGGGAGTGTCGGTGACGATGGGAATGTCGGTGAAGTTGGGAGTGTCGGTGACGGGAGTGTTGGTGAAGTTAGGAGTGTCGGTGACATTGGGAGTGTAGGTGAAGTTGGGAGTGTCGGTGAATTTGAGTGTGTCGGTGACGTTGGGAGTGTCGGTGAAGTTGGGAATGTCGGTGAAGTTGGGAGTGTCGGTGACGTTGGGAGTGTCGGTGACGTTGGGAGTGTTGGTGACGTTGGGAGTTTCGGTGAAGTTGGGAGTGTCGGTGACGTTGGGAGTGTCGGTGAGGTTGGGAGTGCCGGTGACGTTGGGAGTGTTGGTGACGTTGGGAGTGTCGGTGAAGTTGGGAGTGTCGGTGAAGTTGGGAGTGTCGGTGACGTAGGGAGTGTCGGTGAAGTTGGGAGTGTCGGTGACGTTGGGAGTGTCGGTGAAGTTGGGAGTGTCGGTGACGTTGGGAGTGTCGGTGAAGTTGGGAGTGTCGGTGACGTTGGGAGTGTCGGTGACGTTGGGAGTGTCGGTGAAGTTGGGAGTTTCGGTGACGTTGGGAGTGTCGGTGACGTTGGGAATGTCGGTGATGTTGGGAGTGTCGGTGACGTTGGGAGTGTCGGTGACGTTGGGAGTGTCGGTGAAGTTGGGAGTGTCGGTGACGTTGGGAGTGTCGGTGACGTTGGGAGTGTCGGTGAAGTTGGGAGTGTCGGTGACGTTGGGAGTGTCGGTGACGTTGGGAGTGTCGGTGACGTTGGGAGTGTCGGTGACGTTGGGAGTGTCGGTGAAGTTGGGAGTGTCGGTGAAGTTGGGAGTGTCGGTGACGATGGGAGTGTCGGTGACATTGGGAGTGTCAGTGAAGTTGGGAGTGTCGGTGAATTTTAGTGTGTCGGTGACGTTGGGAGTGTCGGTGAAGTTGGGAGTGTCGGTGATGTTGGGAGTGTCGGTGAAGTTGGGAATGTCGGTGTAGTTGGGAGTGTCGGTGACGTTGGGAGTGTCGGTGAAGTTGGGAGTGTCGGTGAAGTTGCGAATGTCGGTGAAGTTGGGAGTGTCGGTAACGTTGGGAGTGTCGGTGAAGTTGGGAGTTTCGGTGACGTTGGGAGTGTCGGTGAAGTTGGGAGTGTCGGTGACGTTGGGAGTGTCGGTGACGTTGGGAATGTCGGTGACGGGGGTGTCGGTGAAGTTGGGAGTGTCGGTGAGGTTGGGTGTGTCGGTGAAGTTGGGAGTGTTGGTGAAGTTGGGAGTGTCGGTGATGTTCGGAGTGTCGGTGAAGTTGGGAATGACGGTGAAGTTGGGAGTGTCGGTGATGTTGGGAGTGTCGGTGACGTTGGGAGTGTCGGTGACGTTGGGAGTGTCGGTGAAGTTGGGAGTGTCGGTGACGTTGGGAGTGTCGGTGACATTGGGAGTGTCGGTGAGGTTGGGAGTGCCGGTGACGTTGGGAGTGTTGGTGACGTTGGGAGTGTCGGTGACGTTGGGAGTGTCGGTGACGTTGGGAGTGTCGGTGAAGTTGGGAGTGTCGGTGACGTTGGGAGTGTCGGTGACGTTGGGAGTGTCGGTGACGTTGGGAGAGTCGGTGACGTTGGGAGTGTCGGTGACGTTGGGAGTGTCGGTGAAGTTGGGAGTGTCGGTGACGTTGGGAGTGTCGGTGAAGTTGGGAGTGTCGGTGAAGTTGGGAATGTCGGTGACATTTGGAGTGTCGGTGAAGTTGGAATGTCGGTGAAGTTGGGAGTGTCAGTGAAGTTGGGAGTGTCGGTGACGTTGGGAGTGTCGGTGACGTTGGGAGTGTCGGTGACGTTGGGAGTGTCGGTGAAGTTGGGAGTGTCGGTGAAGTTGGGAATGTCGGTGAAGTTGGGAGTGTCGGTGACATTGGGAGTGTCGGTGAAGTTCGGAGTGTCGGTGAAGTTGGGAGTGTCGGTGACGTTGGGAGTGTCGGTGACGTTGGGAGTGTCGGTGACGTTGGGAGTGTCGGTGAAGTTGGGAGTGTCGGTGAAGTTGGGAATGTCGGTGAAGTTGGGAGTGTCGGTGACATTGGGAGTGTCGGTGATGTTGGGAGTGTCGGTGACGTTGGGAATGTCGGTGAAGTTGGGAGTGTCGGTGACGTTGGGAGTGTCGGTGACGTTGGGAGTGTCGGTGAAGTTGGGAGTGTCGGTGACGGGAGCGTCGGTGAAGTTGGGAATGTCGGTGAAGTTGGGAATGTCGGTGACGTTGGGAGTGTCGGTGAAGTTGGGAGTGTCGGTGACATTGGGAGTGTCGGTGAAGTTGGGAGTGTCAGTGACGTTGGGAGTGTTGGTGAAGTTGGGAGTGTCGGTGACGTTGGGAGTGTCGGTGAAGTTGGGAGTGTCGGTGAAGTTGGGAGTGTCGGTGAAGTTGGGAGTGTCGGTGAAGTTGGGAGTGTCGGTGACGTTGGGAGTTTCGGTGACGTTGGGAGTGTCGGTGACGTTGGGAGTGTCGGTGACGTTGGGAGTGTCGGTGACGTTGGGAGTGCCGGTGCAGTTGGGAGTGTCGGTGACGTTGGGAGTGTCGGTGACGTTGGGAGTGTCGGTGAAGTTGGGAGTGTCGGTGAAGTTGGGAGTGTCGGTGACGTTGGGAGTGTCGGTGACGTTGGGAGTGTCGGTGAAGTTGGGAGTGTCGGTGAAGTTGGGAATGTCGGTGACGTTGGGAGTTTCGGTGACGTTGGGAGTGTCGGTGACGTTGGGAGTGTCGGTGAAGTTGGGAGTGTCGGTGACGTTGGGAGTGTCGGTGACGTTGGGAGTTTCGGTGACGTTGGGAGTGTCGGTGAAGTTGGGAGTGTCGGTGAAGTTGGGAATGTCGGTGACGTTGGGAGTTTCGGTGACGTTGGGAGTGTCGGTGACGTTGGGAATGTCGGTGACGTTGGGAGTGTTGGTGAAGTTGGGAGTGTCGGTGACGTTGGGAATGTCGGTGACGTTGGGAGTTTCGGTGACGTTGGGAGTGTCGGTGACGTTGGGAGTGTCGGTGAAGTTGGGAGTGTCGGTGACGTTGGGAGTGCGGTGACGTTGGGAATGTCGGTGACGTTGGGAGTGTCGGTGACGTTGGGAGTGTCGGTGAAGTTGGGAGTGTCGGTGACGTTGGGAATGTCGGTGACGTTGGGAGTGTCGGTGAAGTTGGGAGTGTCGGTGACGGGAGTGTCGGTGACGTTGGGAATGTCGGTGACGTTGGGAGTGTCGGTGACGTTGGGAGTGTCGGTGACGTTGGGAGTGTCGGTGAAGTTGGGAATGTCGGTGAAGTTGGGAGTGTCGGTGAAGTTGGGAGTGTCGGTGAAGTTGGGAATGTCGGTGACGTTGGGAGTGTCGGTGAAGTTGGGACTGTCCGTGACGGGAGTGTCGGTGACGCTGGGAGTGTCGGTGACGTTGGGAATGTCGGTGAAGTTGGGAGTGTCGGTGAAGTTGGGAGTGTCGGTGAAGTTGGGAGTGTCGGTGACGTTGGGAGTGTCGGTGACGTTGGGAGTGTCGGTGATGTTGGGAGTGTCGGTGAAGTTGGGAGTGTCGGTGACGTTGGGAGAGTCGGTGACGTTGGGAGTGTCGGTGACATTGGGAGTGTCGGTGACGTTGGGAGTGTCGGTGACGTTGGGAGTGTCGGTGATGTTGGGAGTGTCGGTGAAGTTGGGAGTGTCGGTGACGGGAGTGTTGGTGAAGTTGGGAGTGTCGGTGAAGTTGGGAGTGTCGGTGACGTTGGGAGTGTCGGTGAAGTTGGGAGTGTCGGTGACGTTGGGAGTGTCGGTGACGTTGGGAGTGTCGGTGAAGTTGGGAATGTCGGTGACGTTGGGAGTGTCGGTGACGTTGGGAGTGTCGTTGATGTTGGGAGTGTCGGTGAAGTTGGGAATGTCGGTGAAGTTGGGAATGTCGGTGAAGATGGGAATGTAGGTGAAGTTGGGAGTGTCGGTGAAGTTGGGAATGTCGGTGACGTTGGGAGTGTCGGTGAAGTTGGGAGTTTCGGTGACGTTGGGAGTGTCGGTGACGTTGGGAGTGTCGGTGACGTTGGGAGTGTCGGTGAAGTTGGGAGTGTCGGTGACGTTGGGAGTGTCGGTGAAGTTGGGAGTGTCGGTGATGTTGGGAATGTTGGTGAAGTTGGGAGTGTCGGTGACGTTGGGAGTGTCGGTGACGTTGGGAATGTCGGTGAAGGTGGGAGTGTCGGTGAAGTTGGGAGTGTCGGTGACGGGAGTGTCGGTGAAGTTGGGAGTGTCGGTGAAGTTGGGAGTGTCGGTGAGGTTGGGAGTGTCGGTGACGTTGGGAATGTCGGTGAAGTTGGGAGTGTCGGTGAAGTTGGGAGTGTCGGTGACATTGGGAGTGTCGGTGAATTTGGGAGTGTCGGTGACGTTGGGAGTGTCGGTGAAGTTGGGAGTGTCGGTGAAGTTGGGAGTGTCGGTGAAGTTGGGAGTGTCGGTGACGTTGGGAGTGTCGGTGAAGTTGGGAGTTTCGGTGACGTTGGGAGTGTCGGTGACGTTGGGAGTGTCGGTGAAGTTGGGAGTGTCGGTGAGGTTGGGAATGTCGGTGAAGTTGGGAGTGTCGGTGACGTTGGGAGTGTCGGTGAAGTTGGGAGTGTCGGTGAAGTTGGGAATGTCGGTGAAGTTGGGAGTGTCGGTGACGTTCGGAGTGTCGGTGACGTTGGAAGTGTCGGTGAAGTTGGGAGTTTCGGTGATGTTGGGAGGGTCGGTGAAGTTGGGAGTGTCGGTGACGTTGGGAGTGTCGGTGACGTTGGGAGTGTCGGTGAAGTTGGGAGTGTCGGTGAAGTTGGGGGTGTCGGTGACTTTGGGAGAGTCGGTGACGTTGGGAGTGTCGGTGACGTTGGGAGTGTCGGTGACGTTGGGAGTGTCGGTGAAGTTGGGAGTGTCGGTGACGTTGGGAGTGTCGGTGAAGTTGGGAGTGTCGGTGACGTTGGGAGTGTCGGTGACGTTGGGAGTGTCGGTGAAGTTGGGAGTTTCGGTGACGTTGGGAGTGTCGGTGACGTTGGGAATGTCGGTGATGTTGGGAGTGTCGGTGACGTTGGGAGTGTCGGTGACGTTGGGAGTGTCGGTGACGTTGGGAGTGTCGGTGAAGTTGGGAGTGTCGGTGACGTTGGGAGTGTCGGTGACGTTGGGAGTGTCGGTGAAGTTGGGAGTGTCGGTGACGTTGGGAGTGTCGGTGACGTTGGGAGTGTCGGTGACGTTGGGAGTGTCGGTGACGTTGGGAGTGTCGGTGAAGTTGGGAGTGTCGGTGAAGTTGGGAGTGTCGGTGACGATGGGAGTGTCGGTGACATTGGGAGTGTCAGTGAAGTTGGGAGTGTCGGTGAATTTTAGTGTGTCGGTGAAGTTGGGAGTGTCGGTGAAGTTGGGAGTGTCGGTGATGTTGGGAGTGTCGGTGAAGTTGGGAATGTCAGTGTAGTTGGGAGTGTCGGTGACGTTGGGAGTGTCGGTGAAGTTGGGAGTGTCGGTGAAGTTGCGAATGTCGGTGAAGTTGGGAGTGTCGGTAACGTTGGGAGTGTCGGTGACGTTGGGAGTGTCGGTGAAGTTGGGAATTTCGGTGACGTTGGGAGTGTCGGTGAAGTTGGGAGTGTCGGTGACGTTGGGAGTGTCGGTGACGTTGGGAATGTCGGTGACGGGGGTGTCGGTGAAGTTGGGAGTGTCGGTGAGGTTGGGTGTGTCGGTGAAGTTGGGAGTGTTGGTGAAGTTGGGAGTGTCGGTGATGTTGGGAGTGTCGGTGAAGTTGGGAATGACGGTGAAGTTGGGAGTGTCGGTGATGTTGGGAGTGTCGGTGACGTTGGGAGTGTCGGTGACGTTGGGAGTGTCGGTGAAGTTGGGAGTGTCGGTGACGTTGGGAGTGTCGGTGACATTGGGAGTGTCGGTGAGATTGGGAGAGCCGGTGACGTTGGGAGTGTTGGTGACGTTGGGAGTATCGGTGACGTTGGGAGTGTCGGTGACGTTGGGAGTGTCGGTGACGTTGGGAGTGTCGGTGAAGTTGGGAGTGTCGGTGACGTTGGGAGTGTCGGTGACGTTGGGAGTGTCGGTGACGTTGGGAGAGTCGGTGACGTTGGGAGTGTCGGTGACGCTGGGAGTGTCGGTGAAGTTGGGAGTGTCGGTGAGGTTGGGAGTGTCGGTGAATTTGGGAGTGTCGGTGAAGTTGGGAATGTCGGTGACATTTGGAGTGTTGGTGAAGTTGGGAGTGTCGGTGAAGTTGGGAGTGTCAGTGAAGTTGGGAGTGTCGGTGACGTTGGGAGTGTCGGTGACGTTGGGAGTGTCGGTGACGTTGGGAGTGTCGGTGAAGTTGGGAGTGTCGGTGAAGTTGGGAATGTCGGTGAAGTTGGGAGTGTCGGTGACATTGGGAGTGTCGGTGAAGTTCGGAGTGTCGGTGAAGTTGGGAGTGTCGGTGAAGTTGGGAGTGTCGGTGATGTTGGGAGTGTCGGTGAAGTTGGGAGTGTCGGTGAAGTTGGGAATGTCGGTGAAGTTGGGAGTGTCGGTGACATTGGGAGTGTCGGTGATGTTGGGAGTGTCGGTGACGTTGGGAATGTCGGTGAAGTTGGGAGTGTCGGTGACGTTGGGAGTGTAGGTGACGTTATGAGTGTCGGTGAAGTTGGGAGTGTCGGTGACGGGAGCGTCGGTGAAGTTGGGAATGTCGGTGAAGTTGGGAATGTCGGTGACGTTGGGAGTGTCGGTGAAGTTGGGAGTGTCGGTGACATTGGGAGTGTCGGTGAAGTTGGGAGTGTCAGTGACGTTGGGAGTGTTGGTGAAGTTGGGAGTGTCGGTGACGTTGGGAGTGTCGGTGAAGTTGGGAGTGTCGGTGACGTTGGGAGTGTCGGTGAAGTTGGGAGTGTCGGTGAAGTTGGGAGTGTCGGTGACGTTGGGAGTTTCGGTGACGTTGGGAGTGTCGGTGACGTTGGGAGTGTCGGTGACGTTGGGAGTGTCGGTGACGTTGGGAGTGCCGGTGCAGTTGGGAGTGTCGGTGACGTTGGGAGTGTCGGTGACGTTGGGAGTGTCGGTGAAGTTGGGAGTGTCGGTGAAGTTGGGAGTGTCGGTGACGTTGGGAGTGTCGGTGACGTTGGGAGTGTCGGTGAAGTTGGGAGTGTCGGTGAAGTTGGGAATGTCGGTGACGTTGGGAGTTTCGGTGACGTTGGGAGTGTCGGTGACGTTGGGAGTGTCGGTGAAGTTGGGAGTGTCGGTGACGTTGGGAGTGTCGGTGACGTTGGGAATGTCGGTGACGTTGGGAGTGTCGGTGAAGTTGGGAGTGTCGGTGAAGTTGGGAATGTCGGTGACGTTGGGAGTGCGGTGACGTTGGGAATGTCGGTGACGTTGGGAGTGTCGGTGACGTTGGGAGTGTCGGTGAAGTTGGGAGTGTCGGTGAAGTTGGGAATGTCGGTGACGTTGGGAGTGTCGGTGAAGTTGGGAGTGTCGGTGACGGGAGTGTCGGTGACGTTGGGAATGTCGGTGACGTTGGGAGTGTCGGTGACGTTGGGAGTGTCGGTGACGTTGGGAGTGTCGGTGAAGTTGGGAATGTCGGTGAAGTTGGGAGTGTCGGTGAAGTTGGGAGTGTTGGTGAAGTTGGGAATGTCGGTGACGTTGGGAGTGTCGGTGAAGTTGGGACTGTCGGTGATGGGAGTGTCGGTGACGCTGGGAGTGTCGGTGACGTTGGGAATGTCGGTGAAGTTGGGAGTGTCGGTGAAGTTGGGAGTGTCGGTGAAGTTGGGAGTGTCGGTGACGTTGGGAGTGTCGGTGACGTTGGGAGTGTCGGTGATGTTGGGAGTGTCGGTGAAGTTGGGAGTGTCGGTGACGTTGGGAGAGTCGGTGACGTTGGGAGTGTCGGTGACGTTGGGAGTGTCGGTGAAGTTGGGAGTGTCGGTGACGTTGGGAGTGTCGGTGATGTTGGGAGTGTCGGTGAAGTTGGGAGTGTCGGTGACGGGAGTGTTGGTGAAGGTGGGAGTGTCGGTGAAGTTGGGAGTGTCGGTGACGTAGGGAGTGTCGGTGAAGTTGGGAGTGTCGGTGACGTTGGGAGTGTCGGTGACGTTGGGAGTGTCGGTGAAGTTGGGAATGTCGGTGACGTTGGGAGTGTCGGTGACGTTGGGAGTGTCGGTGATGTTGGGAGAGTCGGTGAAGTTGGGAATGTCGGTGAAGTTGGGAATGTCGGTGAAGATGGGAATGTAGGTGAAGTTGGGAGTGTCGGTGAAGTTGGGAATGTCGGTGACGTTGGGAGTGTCGGTGAAGTTGGGAGTGTCGGTGACGTTGGGAGTGTCGGTGACTTTGGGAGTGTCGGTGACGTTGGGAGTGTCGGTGACGTTGGGAGTGTCGGTGAAGTTGGGAGTGTCGGTGAAGTTGGGAGTGTCGGTGACGTTGGGAATGTCGGTGAAGGTGGGAGTGTCGGTGAAGTTGGGAGTGTCGGTGACGGGAGTGTCGGTGAAGTTGGGAGTGTCGGAAAAGTTGGGAGTGTCGGTGAGGTTGGGAGTGTCGGTGACGTTGGGAATGTCGGTGAAGTTGGGAGTGTCGGTGAAGTTGGGAGTGTCGGTGACGTTGGGAGTGTCGGTGAATTTGGGAGTGTCGGTGACGTTGGGAGTGTCGGTGAAGTTGGGAGTGTCGGTGAAGTTGGGAGTGTCGGTGACGTTGGGAGTGTCGGTGAAGTTGGGAGTTTCGGTGACGTTGGGAGTGTCGGTGACGTTGGGAGTGTCGGTGAAGTTGGGAGTGTCGGTGAGGTTGGGAATGTCGGTGAAGTTGGGAGTGTCGGTGACGTTGGGAGTGTCGGTGAAGTTGGGAGTGTCGGTGAAGTTGGGAATGTCGGTGAAGTTGGGAGTGTCGGTGACGTTCGGAGTGTCGGTGACGTTGGAAGTGTCGGTGAAGTTGGGAGTTTCGGTGATGTTGGGAGGGTCGGTGAAGTTGGGAGTGTCGGTGACGTTGGGAGTGTCGGTGACGTTGGGAGTGTCAGTGAAGTTGGGAGTGTCGGTGAAGTTGGGGGTGTCGGTGACTTTGGGAGAGTCGGTGACGTTGGGAGTGTCGGTGACGTTGGGAGTGTCGGTGACGTTGGGAGTGTCGGTGACGTTGGGAGTGTCTGTGACGATGGGAATGTCGGTGAAGTTGGGAGTGTCGGTGAAGGGAGTGTTGGTGAAGTTAGGAGTGTCGGTGACATTGGGATTGTAGGTGAAGTTGGGAGTGTCGGTGAATTTGAGTGTGTCGGTGACGTTGGGAGTGTCGGTGAAGTTGGGAATGTCGGTGAAGTTGGGAGTGTCGGTGACGTTGGGAGTGTCGGTGACGTTGGGAGTGTCGGTGACGTTGGGAGTTTCGGTGAAGTTGGGAGTGTCGGTGACGTTGGGAGTGTCGGTGAGGTTGGGAGTGCCGGTGACGTTGGGAGTGTTGGTGACGTTGGGAGTGTCGGTGAAGTTGGGAGTGTCGGTGAAGTTGGGAGTGTCGGTGACGTTGGGAGTGTCGGTGAAGTTGGGAGTGTCGGTGACGTTGGGAGTGTCGGTGAAGTTGGGAGTGTCGGTGACGTTGGGAGTGTCGGTGAAGTTGGGAGTGTCGATGACGTTGGGAGTGTCGGTGACGTTGGGAGTGTCGGTGAAGTTGGGAGTTTCGGTGACGTTGGGAGTGTCGGTGACGTTGGGAATGTCGGTGATGTTGGGAGTGTCGGTGACGTTGGGAGTGTCGGTGACGTTGGGAGAGTCGGTGAAGTTGGGAGTGTCGGTGACGTTGGGAGTGTCGGTGACGTTGGGAGTGTCGGTGAAGTTGGGAGTGTCGGTGACGTTGGGAGTGTCGGTGACGTTGGGAGTGTCGGTGACGTTGGGAGTGTCGGTGACGTTGGGAGTGTCGGTGAAGTTGGGAGTGTCGGTGAAGTTGGGAGTGTCGGTGACGATGGGAGTGTCGGTGACATTGGGAGTGTCAGTGAAGTTGGGAGTGTCGGTGAATTTTAGTGTGTCGGTGACGTTGGGAGTGTCGGTGAAGTTGGGAGTGTCGGTGATGTTGGGAGTGTCGGTGAAGTTGGGAATGTCGGTGTAGTTGGGAGTGTCGGTGACGTTGGGAGTGTCGGTGAAGTTGGGAGTGTCGGTGAAGTTGGGAGTGTCAGTGACGTTGGGAGTGTCGGTGACGTTGGGAGTGTCGGTGAAGTTGGGAATGTCGGTGAAGTTGGGAGTGTCGGTGACGTTGGGAGTGTCGGTGATGTTGGGAGTGTCGGTGACGTTGGGAGTGTCAGTGACGTTGGGAGTGTCGGTGACGTTGGGAGTGTCGGTGACGTTGGGAGTGTCGGTGAAGTTGGGAGTGTCGGTGACGTTGGGAGTGTCGGTGACGTTGGGAGTGTCGGTGACGTTGGGAATGTCGGTGAAGTTGGGAGTGTCAGTGAAGTTGGGAGTGTCGGTGACGTTGGGAGTGTCGGTGACGTTGGGAGTGTCGGTGACGTTGGGAATGTCGGTGACGTTGGGCGTGTCGGTGAAGTTGGGAGTGTCGGTGATGTTGGGAATGTCGGTGAAGTTGGGAGTGTCGGTGACGTTGGGAGTGTCTGTGACGTTTGGAATATCGGTGAAGTTCGGAGAGTCGGTGAAGTTGGGAGTGTCGGTGAAGCGGGGAGTGTCGGTGACGTTGGGAATGTCGATGACATTGGGAGTGTCGGTGACGTTGGGAGTGTCGGTGAAGTTGGGAGTGTCGGTGAAGTTGGGAATGTCGGTGAAGTTGGGAGTGTCGGTGACGTTGGGAGTGTCGGTGACTTTGGGAGTGTCGGTGACGGGAGTGTCGGTGAAGTTGGGAGTGTCGGTGACGTTGGGAGTGTCGGTGACGTTGGGAGTGTCGGTGACGTTGGGAGAGTCGGTGACGTTGTGAGTGTCGGTGACGTTGGGAGTGTCGGTGACGTTGGGAGTGTCGGTGACGTTGGGAGTGTCGGTTAAGTTGGGAGTGTCGGTGATGTTGGGAGTGTCGGTGACGTTGGGAGTGTCGGTGACGTTGGGAATGTCGGTGAAGTTGGGCGTGTCGGTGAAGTTGGGAGTGTCGGTGAAATTGGGAGTGTTGGTGACGTTGGGAGTGTCGGTGACGTTGGGAGTGTCGGTGAAGTTGGGAGTGTCGGTGACGTTGGGAGTGTCGGTGAAGTTGGGAGTGTCGGTGATGTTGGGAATGTCGGTGAAGTTGGGAGTGTCGGTGACGTTGGCAGTGTCGGTGACGTTGGGAATGTCGGTGAAGTTGGGAGTGTCGGTGAAGTTGTGAGTGTCGATGACGGGAGTGTCGGTGAAGTTGGGAGTGTCGGTGAAGTTGGGAGTGTCGGTGAGGTTGGGAGTGTCGGTGACGTTGGGAATGTCGGTGAAGTTGGGAGTGTCGGTGACGTTGGGAGTGTCGGTGAAGTTGGGAGTGTCGGTGAAGTTGGGAGTGTCGGTGACGTTGGGAGTGTCGGTGAAGTTGGGAGTGTCGGTGAAGTTGCGAGTGTCGGTGAATTTGGGAGTGTCGGTGACGTTGGGAGTGTCGGTGAAGTTGGGAGTGTCGGTGACGTTGGGAGTGTCGGTGACGTTGGGAGTGTCGGTGAAGTTGGGAGTGTCGGTGAAGTTGGGAATGTCGGTGAAGTTGGGAGTGTCGGTGACGTTGGGAGTGTCGGTGAAGTTGGGAGTGTCGGTGAAGTTGGGAATGTCGGTGAAGTTGGGAGTGTCGGTGAAGTTGGGAGTGTCGGTGACGTTGGGAGTGTCGGTGAAGTTGGAATTTCGGTGACGTTGGGAGTGTCGGTGAAGTTGGGAGTGTCGGTGACGTTGGGAGTGTCGGTGACGTTGGGAGTGTCGGTGAAGTTGGGAGTGTCGGTGAAGTTGGGAGTGTCAGTGACGTTGGGAGTGTCGGTGAAGTTGGGAGTGTCGGTGAAGTTGGGAATGTCGGTGAAGTTGGGAGTGTCGGTGACGTTGGGAGTGTCGGTGACGTTGGGAGTGTCGGTGACGTTGGGAGTGTCGGTGACGTTGGGAGTGTCGGTGACGTTGGGAGTGTCGGTGACGTTGGGAGTGTCGGTGAATTTGGGAGTGTCGGTGACGTTGGGAGTGTCGGTGAAGTTGGGAGTGTCAGTGACGTTGGGAGTGTCGGTGACGTTGGGAGTGTCGGTGAAGTTGGGAGTGTCGGTGAAGTTGGGAGTGTCGGTGACGTTGGGAGTGTCGGTGAAGTTGGGAGTGTCGTTGACGTTGGGAGTGTCTGTGACGTTGGGAGTGTCGGTGAAGTTGGGAGTGTCAGTGAAGTTGGGAGTGTCGGTGACGTTGGGAGTGTCGGTGACGTTGGGAGTGTCGGTGATGTTGGGAGTGTCGGTGACGTTGGGAGTGTCAGTGACGTTGGGAGTGTCGGTGACGTTGGGAGTGTCGGTGACGTTGGGAGTGTCGGTGAAGTTGGGAGTGTCGGTGACGTTGGGAGTGTCGGTGACGTTGGGAGTGTCGGTGACGTTGGGAATGTCGGTGAAGTTGGGAGTGTCAGTGAAGTTGGGAGTGTCGGTGACGTTGGGAGTGTCGGTGACGTTGGGAGTGTCGGTGACGTTGGGAATGTCGGTGACGTTGGGCGTGTCGGTGAAGTTGGGAGTGTCGGTGATGTTGGGAATGTCGGTGAAGTTGGGAGTGTCGGTGACGTTGGGAGTGTCTGTGACGTTTGGAATATCGGTGAAGTTCGGAGAGTCGGTGAAGTTGGGAGTGTCGGTGAAGCGGGGAGTGTCGGTGACGTTGGGAATGTCGATGACATTGGGAGTGTCGGTGACGTTGGGAGTGTCGGTGAAGTTGGGAGTGTCGGTGAAGTTGGGAATGTCGGTGAAGTTGGGAGTGTCGGTGACGTTGGGAGTGTCGGTGACTTTGGGAGTGTCGGTGACGGGAGTGTCGGTGAAGTTGGGAATGTCGGTGACGTTGGGAGTGTCTGTGACGTTGGGAGTGTCGGTGACGTTGGGAGAGTCGGTGACGTTGTGAGTGTCGGTGACGTTGGGAGTGTCGGTGACGTTGGGAGTGTCGGTGACGTTGGGAGTGTCGGTTAAGTTGGGAGTGTCGGTGATGTTGGGAGTGTCGGTGACGTTGGGAGTGTCGGTGACGTTGGGAATGTCGGTGAAGTTGGGCGTGTCGGTGAAGTTGGGAGTGTCGGTGAAATTGGGAGTGTTGGTGAAGTTGGGAGTGTCGGTGACGTTGGGAGTGTCGGTGAAGTTGGGAGTGTCGGTGACGTTGGGAGTGTCGGTGACGTTGGGAGTGTCGGTGAAGTTGGGAGTGTCGGTGATGTTGGGAATGTCGGTGAAGTTGGGAGTGTCGGTGACGTTGGCAGTGTCGGTGACGTTGGGAATGTCGGTGAAGTTGGGAGAGTCGGTGAAGTTGTGAGTGTCGATGACGGGAGTGTCGGTGAAGTTGGGAGTGTCGGTGAAGTTGGGAGTGTCGGTGAGGTTGGGAGTGTCGGTGACGTTGGGAATGTCGGTGAAGTTGGGAGTGTCGGTGACGTTGGGAGTGTCGGTGACGTTGGGAGTGTCGGTGAAGTTGGGAGTGTCGGTGACGTTGGGAGTGTCGGTGAAGTTGGGAGTGTCGGTGAAGTTGCGAGTGTCGGTGAATTTGGGAGTGTCGGTGACGTTGGGAGTGTCGGTGAAGTTGGGAGTGTCGGTGACGTTGGGAGTGTCGGTGACGTTGGGAGTGTCGGTGAAGTTGGGAGTGTCGGTGAAGTTGGGAATGTCGGTGAAGTTGGGAGTGTCGGTGACGTTGGGAGTGTCGGTGAAGTTGGGAGTGTCGGTGAAGTTGGGAATGTCGGTGAAGTTGGGAGTGTCGGTGAAGTTGGGAGTGTCGGTGACGTTGGGAGTGTCGGTGAAGTTGGAATTTCGGTGATGTTGGGAGTGTCGGTGAAGTTGGGAGTGTCGGTGACGTTGGGAGTGTCGGTGACGTTGGGAGTGTCGGTGAAGTTGGGAGTGTCGGTGAAGTTGGGAGTGTCTGTGACGTTGGGAGTGTCGGTGAAGTTGGGAGTGTCGGTGAAGTTGGGAATGTCGGTGACGTTGGGAGTGTCGGTGACGTTGGGAGTGTCGGTGACGTTGGGAGTGTCGGTGACGTTGGGAGTGTCGGTGACGTTGGGAGTGTCGGTGAATTTGGGAGTGTCGGTGACGTTGGGAGTGTCGGTGAAGTTGGGAGTGTCGGTGACGTTGGGAGTGTCGGTGACGTTGGGAGTGTCGGTGAAGTTGGGAGTGTCGGTGAAGTTGGGAGTGTCGGTGACGTTGGGAGTGTCGGTGAAGTTGGGAGTGTCGTTGACGTTGGGAGTGTCTGTGACGTTGGGAGTATCGGTGACGTTGGGAGTGTCGGTGACGTTGGGATTGTCGGTGAAGTTGGGAGTGTCGGTGATGTTGGGAGTATCGGTGACGTTGGGAGTGTCGGTGAAGTTGGGAGTGTCGGTGAAGTTTTGAGTGTCGGTGAAGTTGGGAGTGTCGGTGAAGTTGGGAGTGTCGGTGAAGTTGGGAGTGTCGGTGAAGTTGGGAGTGTCGGTGACGGGAGTGTCGGTGAAGTTGGGAGTGTCGGTGAAGTTGGGAGTGTCGGTGACGTTGGGAGTGTCGGTGAAGTTGGGAGTGTCGGTGAAGTTGGGAATGTCGGGGACGTTGGGAGTGTTGTTGACGTTGGGAGTGTCGGTGACGTTGGGAGTGTCGGTGAAGTTGGGAATGTCGGTGATGTTGGGAGTGTCGGTGACGTTGGGAGTGTCAGTGAAGTTGGGAGTGTCGGTGAGGTTGGGAGTGTCGGTGAAGTTGGGAGTGTCGGTGAAGTTGGGAGTGTCGGTGAAGTGGGGAGTGTCGGTGACGTTGGGAATGTCGGTGACATTGGGAGTGTCGGTGACGTTGGGAGTGTCGGTGAAGTTGGGAGAGTCGGTGAAGTTGGGAATGTCGGTGAAGTTGGGAGTGTCGGTGACGTTGGGAGTGTCGGTGACGTTGGGAGTGTCGGTGAAGCTGGGAGTGTCGGTGACGTTGGGAGTGTCGGTGACGTTGGGAGTGTCGGTGACGTTGGGATTGTCGGTGAAGTTGGGAATGTTGGTGAAGTTGGGAGTGTCGGTGAAGTTGGGAGTGTCGGTGACGTTGGGAGTGTCGGTGACGTTGGGAGTGTCGGTGACGTTGGGATAGTCGGTGAATTTGGGAATGTCGGTGAAGTTGGGAGTTTCGGTGAAGTTGGGAGTGTCGGTGATGTTGGGAGTGTCGGTGACGTTGGGAGTGTCGGTGACGTTGGGAGTGTCGGTGAAGTTGGGAGTGTCGGTGAAGTTGGGAATGTCGATGACGTTGGGAGTGTCGGTGAAGTTGGGAGTGTCGGTGACGTTGGGAGTGTCGGTGAAATTGGGAATGTCGGTGACGTTGGGAGTGTCGGTGAAGTTGGGAGTGTCGGTGAAGTTGGGACTGTCGGTGACGTTGGGAGTGTCGGTGAAGTTGGGAATGTCGGTGAAGATGGGAGTGTCGGTGACGTTGGGAGTGTCGGTGAAGTTGGGAGTGTCGGTGAAGTTGGGAGTGTCGGTGACGGGAGTGTCGGTGAAGTTGGGAGTGTCGGTGACGTTGGGAGTGTCGGTGACGTTGGGAGTGTCGGTGAAGTTGGGAATGTCGGTGAAGTTGCGATTGTCGGTGATGTTGGGAGTGTCGGTGACGTTGGGAGTGTCGGTGAAGTTGGGAGTGTCGGTGAAGTTGGAAGTGTCGGTGAAGTTGGGAATGTCGATGACGTTGGGAGTGTCGGTGAAGTTGGGAGTGTCGGTGAAGTTGGGAGTGTCGGTGAAGTTGGGAATGTCGATGACATTGGGAGTGTCGGTGAATTTGGGAGTGTCGGTGACGTTGGGAGTGTCGGTGACGTTGGGAGTGTCGGTGAAGTTGGGAATGTCGGTGATGTTGGGAGTGTCGGTGAAGTTGGGAGTGTCGGTGAAGTTGGGAGTGTCGGTGAAGTTGGGAGTGTTGGTGACGTTGGGAGTGTCGGTGACGTTGGGAATGTCGGTGACGTTGGGAGTGTCGGTGACGTTGGGAGTGTCGGTGACGTTGGGAGTGTCGGTGAAGTTGGGAGTGTCGGTGAAGTTGGTAATGTCGGTGAAGTTGGGAATGTCGGTGACGTTGGCAGTATCGGTGACGTTGGGAGTGTTGGTGACGTTGGGAGGGTCGGTGAAGTTGGGAGTGTCGGTGAAGTTGGGAGTGTCGGTGACGTTGGGAGTGTCGGTGAAGTTGGGAATGTCGGTGAAGTGGGGAGTGTCGGTGAAGTTGGGAGTGTCGGTGACGTTGGGAGTGTCGGTGACATTGGGAGTGTCGGTGACGTTGGGAGTGTCGGTGAAGTTGGGAATGTCGGTGAAGTTGGGAGTGTCGGTGAAGTTGGGAGTGTCGGTGAAGTTGGGAGTGTCGGTGAAGTTGGGAATGTCGTTGACGTTGGGAGTGTCGGTGAAGTTGGGAGTGTCGGTGACGGGAGTGTCGGTGACGTTGGGAGTGTCGGTGAAGTTGGGAGTGTCGGTGAAGTTGGGAGTGTCGGTGACGGGAGTGTCGGTGAAGTTGGGAGTGTCGGTGAAGTTGGGAGTGTCGGTGACGTTGGGAGTGTCGGTGACGTTGGGAGTGTCGGTGAAGTTGGGAGTTTCGGTGACGTTGGGAGTGTCGGTGAAGTCGGGAGTGTCGGTGACGTTGGGAGTGTCGGTGAAGTTGGGAGTGTCGGTGACGTTGGGAGTCTCGGTGAAGTTGGGAGTGTCGGTGAAGTTGGGAGTGTCGGTGAAGTGGGGAGTGTCGGTGACGTTTGGAATGTCGGTGACATTGGGAGTGTCGGTGACGTTGGGAGTGTCGGTGAAGTTGGGAGTGTCGGTGAAGTTGGGAATGTCGGTGAAGTTGGGAGTGTCGGTGACGTTGGGAGTGTCGGTGATGTTGGGAGTGTCGGTGAAGTTGGGGGTGTCGGTGACGTTGGGAGTGTCGGTGACGTTGGGATTGTCGGTGAAGTTGGTAATGTCGGTGAAGTTGGGAGTGTCGGTGAAGTTGGGAGTGTCTGTGACGTTGGGAGTGTCGGTGATGTTGGGAGTGTCGGTGACGTTGGGAATGTCGGTGACGGGAGTGTCGGTGAAGTTGGGAGTGTCGGTGAAGTTGGGAGTGTCGGTGAAGTGAGGAGTGTCGGTGACGTTGGGAATGTCGGTGACATTGGGAGTGTCGGTGACGTTGGGAGTGTCGGTGAAGTTGGGAGTGTCGGTGAAGTTGGGAATGTCGGTGAAGTTGGGAGTGTCGGTGAGGGTGGGAGTGTCGGTGACGTTGGGAGTGTCGGTGAAGTTGGGAGTGTCGGTGACGTTGGGAGTGTCGGTGACGTTGGGAGTGTCGGTGACGTTGGGATTGTCGGTGAAGTTGGGAATGTCGGTGAAGTTGGGAGTGTCGGTGAAGTTGGGAATGTCGGTGAGGTTGGGAGTGTCGGTGACGTTGGGAGTGTCGGTGCCGTTGGGAGTGTCGGTGAAGTTGGGAGTGTCGGTCAAGTTGGGAGTGTCGGTGAAGTTGGGAATGTCGATGACGTTGGGAGTGTCGGTGAAGTTGGGAGTGTCGGTGACATTGGGAGTGTCGGTGAAATTGGGAATGTCGGGGACGTTGGGAGTGTCGTTGACGTTGGGAGTGTCGGTGACGTTGGGAGTGTCGGTGAAGTTGGGAATGTCGGTGATGTTGGGAGTGTCGGTGACGTTGGGAGTGTCGGTGAAGTTGGGAGTGTCGGTGACGTTGGGAGTGTCGGTGACGTTGGGAGTGTCGGTGAAGTTGGGAGTGTCGGTGAAGTTGGGAGTGTCGGTGAAGTTGGGAATGTCGATGACGTTGGGAGTGTCGGTGAAGTTGGGAGTGTCGGTGACGTTGGGAGTGTCGGTGAAATTGGGAATGTCGGGGACGTTGGGAGTTTCGTTGACGTTGGGAGTGTCGGTGACGTTGGGAGTGTCGGTGAAGTTGGGAATGTCGGTGATGTTGGGAGTGTCGGTGACGTTGGGAGTGTCGGTGAAGTTGGGAGTGTCGGTGACGTAGGGAGTGTCGGTGAAGTTGGGAATGTCGGTGAAGTTGCGAGTGTCGGTGAAGTTGGGAGTGTCGGTGACGTTGGGAGTGTCGGTAAAGTTGGGAGAGTCGGTGAAGTTGGGAGTGTCGGTGAAGTGGGGAGTGTCGGTGACGTTGGGAATGTCGGTGACATTGGGAGTGTCGGTGACGTTGGGAGTGTCGGTGAAGTTGGGAGTGTCGGTGAAGTTGGGAATGTCGGTGAAGTTGGGAGTGTCGGTGATGTTGGGAGTGTCGGTGAAGTTGGGAGTGTCGGTGACGTTGGGAGTGTCGGTGACGTTGGGAGTGTCGGTGAAGTTGGGAGTGTCGGTGACGTTGGGAGTGTCGGTGAAGTTGGAATTTCGGTGACGTTGGGAGTGTCGGTGAAGTTGGGAGTGTCGGTGACGTTGGGAGTGTCGGTGACGTTGGGAGTGTCGGTGAAGTTGGGAGTGTCGGTGAAGTTGGGAGTGTCAGTGACGTTGGGAGTGTCGGTGAAGTTGGGAGTGTCGGTGAAGTTGGGAATGTCGGTGACGTTGGGAGTGTCGGTGACGTTGGGAGTGTCGGTGACGTTGGGAGTGTCGGTGACGTTGGGAGTGTCGGTGACGTTGGGAGTGTCGGTGACGTTGGGAGTGTCGGTGAATTTGGGAGTGTCGGTGACGTTGGGAGTGTCGGTGAAGTTGGGAGTGTCGGTGACGTTGGGAGTGTCGGTGACGTTGGGAGTGTCGGTGAAGTTGGGAGTGTCGGTGAAGTTGGGAGTGTCGGTGATGTTGGGAGTGTCGGTGAAGTTGGGAGTGTCGTTGACGTTGGGAGTGTCTGTGACGTTGGGAGTATCGGTGACGTTGGGAGTGTCGGTGACGTTGGGATTGTCGGTGAAGTTGGGAGTGTCGGTGAAGTTGGGAGTGTCGGTGACGTTGGGAGTGTCGGTGACGTTGGGAGTGTCGGTGACGTTGGGATTGTCGGTGAAGTTGGGAATGTTGGTGAAGTTGGGAGTGTCGGTGAAGTTGGGAGTGTCGGTGACGTTGGGAGTGTCGGTGACGTTGGGAGTGTCGGTGACGTTGGGATAGTCGGTGAATTTGGGAATGTCGGTGAAGTTGGGAGTTTCGGTGAAGTTGGGAGTGTCGGTGATGTTGGGAGTGTCGGTGACGTTGGGAGTGTCGGTGACGTTGGGAGTGTCGGTGAAGTTGGGAGTGTCGGTGAAGTTGGGAATGTCGATGACGTTGGGAGTGTCGGTGAAGTTGGGAGTGTCGGTGACGTTGGGAGTGTCGGTGAAATTGGGAATGTCGGTGACGTTGGGAGTGTCGGTGAAGTTGGGAGTGTCGGTGAAGTTGGGACTGTCGGTGACGTTGGGAGTGTCGGTGAAGTTGGGAATGTCGGTGAAGATGGGAGTGTCGGTGACGTTGGGAGTGTCGGTGAAGTTGGGAGTGTCGGTGAAGTTGGGAGTGTCGGTGACGGGAGTGTCGGTGAAGTTGGGAGTGTCGGTGACGTTGGGAGTGTCGGTGACGTTGGGAGTGTCGGTGAAGTTGGGAATGTCGGTGAAGTTGCGATTGTCGGTGATGTTGGGAGTGTCGGTGACGTTGGGAGTGTCGGTGAAGTTGGGAGTGTCGGTGAAGTTGGAAGTGTCGGTGAAGTTGGGAATGTCGATGACGTTGGGAGTGTCGGTGAAGTTGGGAGTGTCGGTGAAGTTGGGAGTGTCGGTGAAGTTGGGAATGTCGATGACATTGGGAGTGTCGGTGAAGTTGGGAGTGTCGGTGACGTTGGGAGTGTCGGTGACGTTGGGAGTGTCGGTGAAGTTGGGAATGTCGGTGATGTTGGGAGTGTCGGTGAAGTTGGGAGTGTCGGTGAAGTTGGGAGTGTCGGTGAAGTTGGGAGTGTTGGTGACGTTGGGAGTGTCGGTGACGTTGGGAATGTCGGTGACGTTGGGAGTGTCGGTGACGTTGGGAGTGTCGGTGACGTTGGGAGTGTCGGTGAAGTTGGGAGTGTCGGTGAAGTTGGTAATGTCGGTGAAGTTGGGAATGTCGGTGACGTTGGCAGTATCGGTGACGTTGGGAGTGTTGGTGACGTTGGGAGGGTCGGTGAAGTTGGGAGTGTCGGTGAAGTTGGGAGTGTCGGTGACGTTGGGAGTGTCGGTGAAGTTGGGAATGTCGGTGAAGTGGGGAGTGTCGGTGAAGTTGGGAGTGTCGGTGACGTTGGGAGTGTCGGTGACATTGGGAGTGTCGGTGACGTTGGGAGTGTCGGTGAAGTTGGGAATGTCGGTGAAGTTGGGAGTGTCGGTGAAGTTGGGAGTGTCGGTGAAGTTGGGAGTGTCGGTGAAGTTGGGAATGTCGTTGACGTTGGGAGTGTCGGTGAAGTTGGGAGTGTCGGTGACGGGAGTGTCGGTGACGTTGGGAGTGTCGGTGAAGTTGGGAGTGTCGGTGAAGTTGGGAGTGTCGGTGACGGGAGTGTCGGTGAAGTTGGGAGTGTCGGTGAAGTTGGGAGTGTCGGTGACGTTGGGAGTGTCGGTGACGTTGGGAGTGTCGGTGAAGTTGGGAGTTTCGGTGACGTTGGGAGTGTCGGTGAAGTCGGGAGTGTCGGTGACGTTGGGAGTGTCGGTGAAGTTGGGAGTGTCGGTGACGTTGGGAGTCTCGGTGAAGTTGGGAGTGTCGGTGAAGTTGGGAGTGTCGGTGAAGTGGGGAGTGTCGGTGACGTTTGGAATGTCGGTGACATTGGGAGTGTCGGTGACGTTGGGAGTGTCGGTGAAGTTGGGAGTGTCGGTGAAGTTGGGAATGTCGGTGAAGTTGGGAGTGTCGGTGACGTTGGGAGTGTCGGTGATGTTGGGAGTGTCGGTGAAGTTGGGGGTGTCGGTGACGTTGGGAGTGTCGGTGACGTTGGGATTGTCGGTGAAGTTGGTAATGTCGGTGAAGTTGGGAGTGTCGGTGAAGTTGGGAGTGTCTGTGACGTTGGGAGTGTCGGTGACGTTGGGAGTGTCGGTGATGTTGGGAGTGTCGGTGACGTTGGGAATGTCGGTGACGGGAGTGTCGGTGAAGTTGGGAGTGTCGGTGAAGTTGGGAGTGTCGGTGAAGTGAGGAGTGTCGGTACCGTTGGGAATGTCGGTGACATTGGGAGTGTCGGTGACGTTGGGAGTGTCGGTGAAGTTGGGAGTGTCGGTGAAGTTGGGAATGTCGGTGAAGTTGGGAGTGTCGGTGAGGGTGGGAGTGTCGGTGACGTTGGGAGTGTCGGTGAAGTTGGGAGTGTCGGTGACGTTGGGAGTGTCGGTGACGTTGGGAGTGTCGGTGACGTTGGGATTGTCGGTGAAGTTGGGAAAGTCGGTGAAGTTGGGAGTGTCGGTGAAGTTGGGAATGTCGGTGAGGTTGGGAGTGTCGGTGACGTTGGGAGTGTCGGTGCCGTTGGGAGTGTCGGTGAAGTTGGGAGTGTCGGTCAAGTTGGGAGTGTCGGTGAAGTTGGGAATGTCGATGACGTTGGGAGTGTCGGTGAAGTTGGGAGTGTCGGTGACATTGGGAGTGTCGGTGAAATTGGGAATGTCGGGGACGTTGGGAGTGTCGTTGACGTTGGGAGTGTCGGTGACGTTGGGAGTGTCGGTGAAGTTGGGAATGTCGGTGATGTTGGGAGTGTCGGTGACGTTGGGAGTGTCGGTGAAGTTGGGAGTGTCGGTGACGTTGGGAGTGTCGGTGACGTTGGGAGTGTCGGTGAAGTTGGGAGTGTCGGTGAAGTTGGGAGTGTCGGTGAAGTTGGGAATGTCGATGACGTTGGGAGTGTCGGTGAAGTTGGGAGTGTCGGTGACGTTGGGAGTGTCGGTGAAATTGGGAATGTCGGGGACGTTGGGAGTTTCGTTGACGTTGGGAGTGTCGGTGACGTTGGGAGTGTCGGTGAAGTTGGGAATGTCGGTGATGTTGGGAGTGTCGGTGACGTTGGGAGTGTCGGTGAAGTTGGGAGTGTCGGTGACGTAGGGAGTGTCGGTGAAGTTGGGAATGTCGGTGAAGTTGCGAGTGTCGGTGAAGTTGGGAGTGTCGGTGACGTTGGGAGTGTCGGTAAAGTTGGGAGAGTCGGTGAAGTTGGGAGTGTCGGTGAAGTGGGGAGTGTCGGTGACGTTGGGAATGTCGGTGACATTGGGAGTGTCGGTGACGTTGGGAGTGTCGGTGAAGTTGGGAGTGTCGGTGAAGTTGGGAATGTCGGTGAAGTTGGGAGTGTCGGTGATGTTGGGAGTGTCGGTGAAGTTGGGAGTGTCGGTGACGTTGGGAGTGTCGGTGACGTTGGGAGTGTCGGTGAAGTTGGGAGTGTCGGTGACGTTGGGAGTGTCGGTGAAGTTGGAATTTCGGTGACGTTGGGAGTGTCGGTGAAGTTGGGAGTGTCGGTGACGTTGGGAGTGTCGGTGACGTTGGGAGTGTCGGTGAAGTTGGGAGTGTCGGTGAAGTTGGGAGTGTCAGTGACGTTGGGAGTGTCGGTGAAGTTGGGAGTGTCGGTGAAGTTGGGAATGTCGGTGAAGTTGGGAGTGTCGGTGACGTTGGGAGTGTCGGTGACGTTGGGAGTGTCGGTGACGTTGGGAGTGTCGGTGACGTTGGGAGTGTCGGTGACGTTGGGAGTGTCGGTGACGTTGGGAGTGTCGGTGAATTTGGGAGTGTCGGTGACGTTGGGAGTGTCGGTGAAGTTGGGAGTGTCGGTGACGTTGGGAGTGTCGGTGACGTTGGGAGTGTCGGTGAAGTTGGGAGTGTCGGTGAAGTTGGGAGTGTCGGTGATGTTGGGAGTGTCGGTGAAGTTGGGAGTGTCGTTGACGTTGGGAGTGTCTGTGACGTTGGGAGTATCGGTGACGTTGGGAGTGTCGGTGACGTTGGGATTGTCGGTGAAGTTGGGAGTGTCGGTGAAGTTGGGAATGTCGGTGACGGTGGGAGTGTCGGTGAAGTTGGGAGTGTCGGTGACGTTGGGAGTGTCGATGAAGTTGGGAGTGTCGGTGAAGTTGGGAGTATCGGTGACGTTGGGAGTGTCGGTGAAGTTGGGAGTGTCGGTGACGTTGGGAGTGTCGGTGAAGTTGGGAGTGTCGGTGAAGTTGCGAGTGTCGGTGAATTTGGGAGTGTCGGTGACGTTGGGAGTGTCGGTGAAGTTGGGAGTGTCGGTGACGTTGGGAGTGTCGGTGACGTTGGGAGTGTCGGTGAAGTTGGGAGTGTCGGTGAAGTTGGGAATGTCGGTGAAGTTGGGAGTGTCGGTGACGTTGGGAGTGTCGGTGAAGTTGGGAGTGTCGGTGAAGTTGGGAATGTCGGTGAAGTTGGGAGTGTCGGTGAAGTTGGGAGTGTCGGTGACGTTGGGAGTGTCGGTGAAGTTGGAATTTCGGTGATGTTGGGAGTGTCGGTGAAGTTGGGAGTGTCGGTGACGTTGGGAGTGTCGGTGACGTTGGGAGTGTCGGTGAAGTTGGGAGTGTCGGTGAAGTTGGGAGTGTCAGTGACGTTGGGAGTGTCGGTGAAGTTGGGAGTGTCGGTGAAGTTGGGAATGTCGGTGACGTTGGGAGTGTCGGTGACGTTGGGAGTGTCGGTGACGTTGGGAGTGTCGGTGACGTTGGGAGTGTCGGTGACGTTGGGAGTGTCGGTGAATTTGGGAGTGTCGGTGACGTTGGGAGTGTCGGTGAAGTTGGGAGTGTCGGTGACGTTGGGAGTGTCGGTGACGTTGGGAGTGTCGGTGAAGTTGGGAGTGTCGGTGAAGTTGGGAGTGTCGGTGACGTTGGGAGTGTCGGTGAAGTTGGGAGTGTCGTTGACGTTGGGAGTGTCTGTGACGTTGGGAGTATCGGTGACGTTGGGAGTGTCGGTGACGTTGGGATTGTCGGTGAAGTTGGGAGTGTCGGTGAAGTTGGGAATGTCGGTGACGGTGGGAGTGTCGGTGAAGTTGGGAGTGTCGGTGACGTTGGGAGTGTCGATGAAGTTGGGAGTGTCGGTGATGTTGGGAGTATCGGTGACGTTGGGAGTGTCGGTGAAGTTGGGAGTGTCGGTGAAGTTTTGAGTGTCGGTGAAGTTGGGAGTGTCGGTGAAGTTGGGAGTGTCGGTGAAGTTGGGAGTGTCGGTGAAGTTGGGAGTGTCGGTGACGGGAGTGTCGGTGAAGTTGGGAGTGTCGGTGAAGTTGGGAGTGTCGGTGACGTTGGGAGTGTCGGTGAAGTTGGGAGTGTCGGTGAAGTTGGGAATGTCGGGGACGTTGGGAGTGTTGTTGACGTTGGGAGTGTCGGTGACGTTGGGAGTGTCGGTGAAGTTGGGAATGTCGGTGATGTTGGGAGTGTCGGTGACGTTGGGAGTGTCAGTGAAGTTGGGAGTGTCGGTGAGGTTGGGAGTGTAGGTGAAGTTGGGAGTGTCGGTGAAGTTGGGAGTGTCGGTGAAGTGGGGAGTGTCGGTGACGTTGGGAATGTCGGTGACATTGGGAGTGTCGGTGACGTTGGGAGTGTCGGTGAAGTTGGGAGAGTCGGTGAAGTTGGGAATGTCGGTGAAGTTGGGAGTGTCGGTGACGTTGGGAGTGTCGGTGACGTTGGGAGTGTCGGTGAAGCTGGGAGTATCGGTGACGTTGGGAGTGTCGGTGACGTTGGGAGTGTCGGTGACGTTGGGATTGTCGGTGAAGTTGGGAATGTTGGTGAAGTTGGGAGTGTCGGTGAAGTTGGGAGTGTCGGTGACGTTGGGAGTGTCGGTGACGTTGGGAGTGTCGGTGACGTTGGGATAGTCGGTGAATTTGGGAATGTCGGTGAAGTTGGGAGTTTCGGTGAAGTTGGGAGTGTCGGTGATGTTGGGAGTGTCGGTGACGTTGGGAGTGTCGGTGACGTTGGGAGTGTCGGTGAAGTTGGGAGTGTCGGTGAAGTTGGGAATGTCGATGACGTTGGGAGTGTCGGTGAAGTTGGGAGTGTCGGTGACGTTGGGAGTGTCGGTGAAATTGGGAATGTCGGTGACGTTGGGAGTGTCGGTGAAGTTGGGAGTGTCGGTGAAGTTGGGACTGTCGGTGACGTTGGGAGTGTCGGTGAAGTTGGGAATGTCGGTGAAGATGGGAGTGTCGGTGACGTTGGGAGTGTCGGTGAAGTTGGGAGTGTCGGTGAAGTTGGGAGTGTCGGTGACGGGAGTGTCGGTGAAGTTGGGAGTGTCGGTGAAGTTGGGAGTGTCGGTGACGTTGGGAGTGTCGGTGAAGTTGGGAGTGTCGGTGAAGTTGGGAATGTCGGGGACGTTGGGAGTGTTGTTGACGTTGGGAGTGTCGGTGACGTTGGGAGTGTCGGTGAAGTTGGGAATGTCGGTGATGTTGGGAGTGTCGGTGAAGTTGGGAGTGTCGGTGAAGTTGGGAGTGTCGGTGAAGTTGGGAGTGTCGGTGAAGTTGGGAGTGTCGGTGACGGGAGTGTCGGTGAAGTTGGGAGTGTCGGTGAAGTTGGGAGTGTCGGTGACGTTGGGAGTGTCGGTGACGTTGGGAGTGTCGGTGACGTTGGGAGTGTCGGTGACGTTGGGATTGTCGGTGAAGTTGGGAATGTTGGTGAAGTTGGGAGTGTCGGTGAAGTTGGGAGTGTCGGTGACGTTGGGAGTGTCGGTGACGTTGGGAGTGTCGGTGAAGCTGGGAGTATCGGTGACGTTGGGAGTGTCGGTGACGTTGGGAGTGTCGGTGACGTTGGGATTGTCGGTGAAGTTGGGAATGTTGGTGAAGTTGGGAGTGTCGGTGAAGTTGGGAGTGTCGGTGACGTTGGGAGTGTCGGTGACGTTGGGAGTGTCGGTGACGTTGGGATAGTCGGTGAATTTGGGAATGTCGGTGAAGTTGGGAGTTTCGGTGAAGTTGGGAGTGTCGGTGATGTTGGGAGTGTCGGTGACGTTGGGAGTGTCGGTGACGTTGGGAGTGTCGGTGAAGTTGGGAGTGTCGGTGAAGTTGGGAATGTCGATGACGTTGGGAGTGTCGGTGAAGTTGGGAGTGTCGGTGACGTTGGGAGTGTCGGTGAAATTGGGAATGTCGGTGACGTTGGGAGTGTCGGTGAAGTTGGGAGTGTCGGTGAAGTTGGGACTGTCGGTGACGTTGGGAGTGTCGGTGAAGTTGGGAATGTCGGTGAAGATGGGAGTGTCGGTGACGTTGGGAGTGTCGGTGAAGTTGGGAGTGTCGGTGAAGTTGGGAGTGTCGGTGACGGGAGTGTCGGTGAAGTTGGGAGTGTCGGTGAAGTTGGGAGTGTCGGTGACGTTGGGAGTGTCGGTGAAGTTGGGAGTGTCGGTGAAGTTGGGAATGTCGGTGATGTTGGGAGTGTCGGTGACGTTGGGAGTGTCAGTGAAGTTGGGAGTGTCGGTGAGGTTGGGAGTGTCGGTGAAGTTGGGAGTGTCGGTGAAGTTGGGAGTGTCGGTGAAGTGGGGAGTGTCGGTGACGTTGGGAATGTCGGTGACATTGGGAGTGTCGGTGACGTTGGGAGTGTCGGTGAAGTTGGGAGAGTCGGTGAAGTTGGGAATGTCGGTGAAGTTGGGAGTGTCGGTGACGTTGGGAGTGTCGGTGACGTTGGGAGTGTCGGTGAAGCTGGGAGTATCGGTGACGTTGGGAGTGTCGGTGACGTTGGGAGTGTCGGTGACGTTGGGATTGTCGGTGAAGTTGGGAATGTTGGTGAAGTTGGGAGTGTCGGTGAAGTTGGGAGTGTCGGTGACGTTGGGAGTGTCGGTGACGTTGGGAGTGTCGGTGACGTTGGGATAGTCGGTGAATTTGGGAATGTCGGTGAAGTTGGGAGTTTCGGTGAAGTTGGGAGTGTCGGTGATGTTGGGAGTGTCGGTGACGTTGGGAGTGTCGGTGACGTTGGGAGTGTCGGTGAAGTTGGGAGTGTCGGTGAAGTTGGGAATGTCGATGACGTTGGGAGTGTCGGTGAAGTTGGGAGTGTCGGTGACGTTGGGAGTGTCGGTGAAATTGGGAATGTCGGTGACGTTGGGAGTGTCGGTGAAGTTGGGAGTGTCGGTGAAGTTGGGACTGTCGGTGACGTTGGGAGTGTCGGTGAAGTTGGGAATGTCGGTGAAGATGGGAGTGTCGGTGACGTTGGGAGTGTCGGTGAAGTTGGGAGTGTCGGTGAAGTTGGGAGTGTCGGTGACGGGAGTGTCGGTGAAGTTGGGAGTGTCGGTGAAGTTGGGAGTGTCGGTGACGTTGGGAGTGTCGGTGAAGTTGGGAGTGTCGGTGAAGTTGGGAATGTCGGGGACGTTGGGAGTGTTGTTGACGTTGGGAGTGTCGGTGACGTTGGGAGTGTCGGTGAAGTTGGGAATGTCGGTGATGTTGGGAGTGTCGGTGAAGTTGGGAGTGTCGGTGAAGTTGGGAGTGTCGGTGAAGTTGGGAGTGTCGGTGAAGTTGGGAGTGTCGGTGACGGGAGTGTCGGTGAAGTTGGGAGTGTCGGTGAAGTTGGGAGTGTCGGTGACGTTGGGAGTGTCGGTGACGTTGGGAGTGTCGGTGACGTTGGGAGTGTCGGTGACGTTGGGATTGTCGGTGAAGTTGGGAATGTTGGTGAAGTTGGGAGTGTCGGTGAAGTTGGGAGTGTCGGTGACGTTGGGAGTGTCGGTGACGTTGGGAGTGTCGGTGAAGCTGGGAGTATCGGTGACGTTGGGAGTGTCGGTGACGTTGGGAGTGTCGGTGACGTTGGGATTGTCGGTGAAGTTGGGAATGTTGGTGAAGTTGGGAGTGTCGGTGAAGTTGGGAGTGTCGGTGACGTTGGGAGTGTCGGTGACGTTGGGAGTGTCGGTGACGTTGGGATAGTCGGTGAATTTGGGAATGTCGGTGAAGTTGGGAGTTTCGGTGAAGTTGGGAGTGTCGGTGATGTTGGGAGTGTCGGTGACGTTGGGAGTGTCGGTGACGTTGGGAGTGTCGGTGAAGTTGGGAGTGTCGGTGAAGTTGGGAATGTCGATGACGTTGGGAGTGTCGGTGAAGTTGGGAGTGTCGGTGACGTTGGGAGTGTCGGTGAAATTGGGAATGTCGGTGACGTTGGGAGTGTCGGTGAAGTTGGGAGTGTCGGTGAAGTTGGCACTGTCGGTGACGTTGGGAGTGTCGGTGAAGTTGGGAATGTCGGTGAAGATGGGAGTGTCGGTGACGTTGGGAGTGTCGGTGAAGTTGGGAGTGTCGGTGAAGTTGGGAGTGTCGGTGACGGGAGTGTCGGTGAAGTTGGGAGTGTCGGTGAAGTTGGGAGTGTCGGTGACGTTGGGAGTGTCGGTGAAGTTGGGAGTGTCGGTGAAGTTGGGAATGTCGGGGACGTTGGGAGTGTTGTTGACGTTGGGAGTGTCGGTGACGTTGGGAGTGTCGGTGAAGTTGGGAATGTCGGTGATGTTGGGAGTGTCGGTGAAGTTGGGAGTGTCGGTGAAGTTGGGAGTGTCGGTGAAGTTGGGAGTGTCGGTGAAGTTGGGAGTGTCGGTGACGGGAGTGTCGGTGAAGTTGGGAGTGTCGGTGAAGTTGGGAGTGTCGGTGACGTTGGGAGTGTCGGTGACGTTGGGAGTGTCGGTGACGTTGGGAGTGTCGGTGACGTTGGGATTGTCGGTGAAGTTGGGAATGTTGGTGAAGTTGGGAGTGTCGGTGAAGTTGGGAGTGTCGGTGACGTTGGGAGTGTCGGTGACGTTGGGAGTGTCGGTGACGTTGGGATAGTCGGTGAATTTGGGAATGTCGGTGAAGTTGGGAGTTTCGGTGAAGTTGGGAGTGTCGGTGATGTTGGGAGTGTCGGTGACGTTGGGAGTGTCGGTGACGTTGGGAGTGTCGGTGAAGTTGGGAGTGTCGGTGAAGTTGGGAATGTCGATGACGTTGGGAGTGTCGGTGAAGTTGGGAGTGTCGGTGAAGTTGGGAATGTCGGTGAAGTTGGGAGTGTCGGTGATGTTGGGAGTGTCGGTGAAGTTGGGAGTGTCGGTGACGTTGGGAGTGTCGGTGACGTTGGGAGTGTCGGTGAAGTTGGGAGTGTCGGTGACGTTGGGAGTGTCGGTGAAGTTGGAATTTCGGTGACGTTGGGAGTGTCGGTGAAGTTGGGAGTGTCGGTGACGTTGGGAGTGTCGGTGACGTTGGGAGTGTCGGTGAAGTTGGGAGTGTCGGTGAAGTTGGGAGTGTCAGTGACGTTGGGAGTGTCGGTGAAGTTGGGAGTGTCGGTGAAGTTGGGAATGTCGGTGAAGTTGGGAGTGTCGGTGACGTTGGGAGTGTCGGTGACGTTGGGAGTGTCGGTGACGTTGGGAGTGTCGGTGACGTTGGGAGTGTCGGTGACGTTGGGAGTGTCGGTGACGTTGGGAGTGTCGGTGAATTTGGGAGTGTCGGTGACGTTGGGAGTGTCGGTGAAGTTGGGAGTGTCGGTGACGTTGGGAGTGTCGGTGACGTTGGGAGTGTCGGTGAAGTTGGGAGTGTCGGTGAAGTTGGGAGTGTCGGTGATGTTGGGAGTGTCGGTGAAGTTGGGAGTGTCGTTGACGTTGGGAGTGTCTGTGACGTTGGGAGTATCGGTGACGTTGGGAGTGTCGGTGACGTTGGGATTGTCGGTGAAGTTGGGAGTGTCGGTGAAGTTGGGAATGTCGGTGACGGTGGGAGTGTCGGTGAAGTTGGGAGTGTCGGTGACGTTGGGAGTGTCGATGAAGTTGGGAGTGTCGGTGAAGTTGGGAGTATCGGTGACGTTGGGAGTGTCGGTGAAGTTGGGAGTGTCGGTGACGTTGGGAGTGTCGGTGAAGTTGGGAGTGTCGGTGAAGTTGCGAGTGTCGGTGAATTTGGGAGTGTCGGTGACGTTGGGAGTGTCGGTGAAGTTGGGAGTGTCGGTGACGTTGGGAGTGTCGGTGACGTTGGGAGTGTCGGTGAAGTTGGGAGTGTCGGTGAAGTTGGGAATGTCGGTGAAGTTGGGAGTGTTGGTGACGTTGGGAGTGTCGGTGAAGTTGGGAGTGTCGGTGAAGTTGGGAATGTCGGTGAAGTTGGGAGTGTCGGTGAAGTTGGGAGTGTCGGTGACGTTGGGAGTGTCGGTGAAGTTGGAATTTCGGTGATGTTGGGAGTGTCGGTGAAGTTGGGAGTGTCGGTGACGTTGGGAGTGTCGGTGACGTTGGGAGTGTCGGTGAAGTTGGGAGTGTCGGTGAAGTTGGGAGTGTCAGTGACGTTGGGAGTGTCGGTGAAGTTGGGAGTGTCGGTGAAGTTGGGAATGTCGGTGACGTTGGGAGTGTCGGTGACGTTGGGAGTGTCGGTGACGTTGGGAGTGTCGGTGACGTTGGGAGTGTCGGTGACGTTGGGAGTGTCGGTGAATTTGGGAGTGTCGGTGACGTTGGGAGTGTCGGTGAAGTTGGGAGTGTCGGTGACGTTGGGAGTGTCGGTGACGTTGGGAGTGTCGGTGAAGTTGGGAGTGTCGGTGAAGTTGGGAGTGTCGGTGACGTTGGGAGTGTCGGTGAAGTTGGGAGTGTCGTTGACGTTGGGAGTGTCTGTGACGTTGGGAGTATCGGTGACGTTGGGAGTGTCGGTGACGTTGGGATTGTCGGTGAAGTTGGGAGTGTCGGTGAAGTTGGGAATGTCGGTGACGGTGGGAGTGTCGGTGAAGTTGGGAGTGTCGGTGACGTTGGGAGTGTCGATGAAGTTGGGAGTGTCGGTGATGTTGGGAGTATCGGTGACGTTGGGAGTGTCGGTGAAGTTGGGAGTGTCGGTGAAGTTTTGAGTGTCGGTGAAGTTGGGAGTGTCGGTGAAGTTGGGAGTGTCGGTGAAGTTGGGAGTGTCGGTGAAGTTGGGAGTGTCGGTGACGGGAGTGTCGGTGAAGTTGGGAGTGTCGGTGAAGTTGGGAGTGTCGGTGACGTTGGGAGTGTCGGTGAAGTTGGGAGTGTCGGTGAAGTTGGGAATGTCGGGGACGTTGGGAGTGTTGTTGACGTTGGGAGTGTCGGTGACGTTGGGAGTGTCGGTGAAGTTGGGAATGTCGGTGATGTTGGGAGTGTCGGTGACGTTGGGAGTGTCAGTGAAGTTGGGAGTGTCGGTGAGGTTGGGAGTGTCGGTGAAGTTGGGAGTGTCGGTGAAGTTGGGAGTGTCGGTGAAGTGGGGAGTGTCGGTGACGTTGGGAATGTCGGTGACATTGGGAGTGTCGGTGACGTTGGGAGTGTCGGTGAAGTTGGGAGAGTCGGTGAAGTTGGGAATGTCAGTGAAGTTGGGAGTGTCGGTGACGTTGGGAGTGTCGGTGACGTTGGGAGTGTCGGTGAAGCTGGGAGTGTCGGTGACGTTGGGAGTGTCGGTGACGTTGGGAGTGTCGGTGACGTTGGGATTGTCGGTGAAGTTGGGAATGTTGGTGAAGTTGGGAGTGTCGGTGAAGTTGGGAGTGTCGGTGACGTTGGGAGTGTCGGTGACGTTGGGAGTGTCGGTGACGTTGGGATAGTCGGTGAATTTGGGAATGTCGGTGAAGTTGGGAGTTTCGGTGAAGTTGGGAGTGTCGGTGATGTTGGGAGTGTCGGTGACGTTGGGAGTGTCGGTGACGTTGGGAGTGTCGGTGAAGTTGGGAGTGTCGGTGAAGTTGGGAATGTCGATGACGTTGGGAGTGTCGGTGAAGTTGGGAGTGTCGGTGACGTTGGGAGTGTCGGTGAAATTGGGAATGTCGGTGACGTTGGGAGTGTCGGTGAAGTTGGGAGTGTCGGTGAAGTTGGGACTGTCGGTGACGTTGGGAGTGTCGGTGAAGTTGGGAATGTCGGTGAAGATGGGAGTGTCGGTGACGTTGGGAGTGTCGGTGAAGTTGGGAGTGTCGGTGAAGTTGGGAGTGTCGGTGACGGGAGTGTCGGTGAAGTTGGGAGTGTCGGTGACGTTGGGAGTGTCGGTGACGTTGGGAGTGTCGGTGAAGTTGGGAATGTCGGTGAAGTTGCGATTGTCGGTGATGTTGGGAGTGTCGGTGACGTTGGGAGTGTCGGTGAAGTTGGGAGTGTCGGTGAAGTTGGAAGTGTCGGTGAAGTTGGGAATGTCGATGACGTTGGGAGTGTCGGTGAAGTTGGGAGTGTCGGTGAAGTTGGGAGTGTCGGTGAAGTTGGGAATGTCGATGACATTGGGAGTGTCGGTGAAGTTGGGAGTGTCGGTGACGTTGGGAGTGTCGGTGACGTTGGGAGTGTCGGTGAAGTTGGGAATGTCGGTGATGTTGGGAGTGTCGGTGAAGTTGGGAGTGTCGGTGAAGTTGGGAGTGTCGGTGAAGTTGGGAGTGTTGGTGACGTTGGGAGTGTCGGTGACGTTGGGAATGTCGGTGACGTTGGGAGTGTCGGTGACGTTGGGAGTGTCGGTGACGTTGGGAGTGTCGGTGAAGTTGGGAGTGTCGGTGAAGTTGGTAATGTCGGTGAAGTTGGGAATGTCGGTGACGTTGGCAGTATCGGTGACGTTGGGAGTGTTGGTGACGTTGGGAGGGTCGGTGAAGTTGGGAGTGTCGGTGAAGTTGGGAGTGTCGGTGACGTTGGGAGTGTCGGTGAAGTTGGGAATGTCGGTGAAGTGGGGAGTGTCGGTGAAGTTGGGAGTGTCGGTGACGTTGGGAGTGTCGGTGACATTGGGAGTGTCGGTGACGTTGGGAGTGTCGGTGAAGTTGGGAATGTCGGTGAAGTTGGGAGTGTCGGTGAAGTTGGGAGTGTCGGTGAAGTTGGGAGTGTCGGTGAAGTTGGGAATGTCGTTGACGTTGGGAGTGTCGGTGAAGTTGGGAGTGTCGGTGACGGGAGTGTCGGTGACGTTGGGAGTGTCGGTGAAGTTGGGAGTGTCGGTGAAGTTGGGAGTGTCGGTGACGGGAGTGTCGGTGAAGTTGGGAGTGTCGGTGAAGTTGGGAGTGTCGGTGACGTTGGGAGTGTCGGTGACGTTGGGAGTGTCGGTGAAGTTGGGAGTTTCGGTGACGTTGGGAGTGTCGGTGAAGTCGGGAGTGTCGGTGACGTTGGGAGTGTCGGTGAAGTTGGGAGTGTCGGTGACGTTGGGAGTCTCGGTGAAGTTGGGAGTGTCGGTGAAGTTGGGAGTGTCGGTGAAGTGGGGAGTGTCGGTGACGTTTGGAATGTCGGTGACATTGGGAGTGTCGGTGACGTTGGGAGTGTCGGTGAAGTTGGGAGTGTCGGTGAAGTTGGGAATGTCGGTGAAGTTGGGAGTGTCGGTGACGTTGGGAGTGTCGGTGATGTTGGGAGTGTCGGTGAAGTTGGGGGTGTCGGTGACGTTGGGAGTGTCGGTGACGTTGGGATTGTCGGTGAAGTTGGTAATGTCGGTGAAGTTGGGAGTGTCGGTGAAGTTGGGAGTGTCTGTGACGTTGGGAGTGTCGGTGACGTTGGGAGTGTCGGTGATGTTGGGAGTGTCGGTGACGTTGGGAATGTCGGTGACGGGAGTGTCGGTGAAGTTGGGAGTGTCGGTGAAGTTGGGAGTGTCGGTGAAGTGAGGAGTGTCGGTGACGTTGGGAATGTCGGTGACATTGGGAGTGTCGGTGACGTTGGGAGTGTCGGTGAAGTTGGGAGTGTCGGTGAAGTTGGGAATGTCGGTGAAGTTGGGAGTGTCGGTGAGGGTGGGAGTGTCGGTGACGTTGGGAGTGTCGGTGAAGTTGGGAGTGTCGGTGACGTTGGGAGTGTCGGTGACGTTGGGAGTGTCGGTGACGTTGGGATTGTCGGTGAAGTTGGGAATGTCGGTGAAGTTGGGAGTGTCGGTGAAGTTGGGAATGTCGGTGAGGTTGGGAGTGTCGGTGACGTTGGGAGTGTCGGTGCCGTTGGGAGTGTCGGTGAAGTTGGGAGTGTCGGTCAAGTTGGGAGTGTCGGTGAAGTTGGGAATGTCGATGACGTTGGGAGTGTCGGTGAAGTTGGGAGTGTCGGTGACATTGGGAGTGTCGGTGAAATTGGGAATGTCGGGGACGTTGGGAGTGTCGTTGACGTTGGGAGTGTCGGTGACGTTGGGAGTGTCGGTGAAGTTGGGAATGTCGGTGATGTTGGGAGTGTCGGTGACGTTGGGAGTGTCGGTGAAGTTGGGAGTGTCGGTGACGTTGGGAGTGTCGGTGACGTTGGGAGTGTCGGTGAAGTTGGGAGTGTCGGTGAAGTTGGGAGTGTCGGTGAAGTTGGGAATGTCGATGACGTTGGGAGTGTCGGTGAAGTTGGGAGTGTCGGTGACGTTGGGAGTGTCGGTGAAATTGGGAATGTCGGGGACGTTGGGAGTTTCGTTGACGTTGGGAGTGTCGGTGACGTTGGGAGTGTCGGTGAAGTTGGGAATGTCGGTGATGTTGGGAGTGTCGGTGACGTTGGGAGTGTCGGTGAAGTTGGGAGTGTCGGTGACGTAGGGAGTGTCGGTGAAGTTGGGAATGTCGGTGAAGTTGCGAGTGTCGGTGAAGTTGGGAGTGTCGGTGACGTTGGGAGTGTCGGTAAAGTTGGGAGAGTCGGTGAAGTTGGGAGTGTCGGTGAAGTGGGGAGTGTCGGTGACGTTGGGAATGTCGGTGACATTGGGAGTGTCGGTGACGTTGGGAGTGTCGGTGAAGTTGGGAGTGTCGGTGAAGTTGGGAATGTCGGTGAAGTTGGGAGTGTCGGTGATGTTGGGAGTGTCGGTGAAGTTGGGAGTGTCGGTGACGTTGGGAGTGTCGGTGACGTTGGGAGTGTCGGTGAAGTTGGGAGTGTCGGTGACGTTGGGAGTGTCGGTGAAGTTGGAATTTCGGTGACGTTGGGAGTGTCGGTGAAGTTGGGAGTGTCGGTGACGTTGGGAGTGTCGGTGACGTTGGGAGTGTCGGTGAAGTTGGGAGTGTCGGTGAAGTTGGGAGTGTCAGTGACGTTGGGAGTGTCGGTGAAGTTGGGAGTGTCGGTGAAGTTGGGAATGTCGGTGAAGTTGGGAGTGTCGGTGACGTTGGGAGTGTCGGTGATGTTGGGAGTGTCGGTGACGTTGGGAGTGTCGGTGACGTTGGGAGTGTCGGTGACGTTGGGAGTGTCGGTGACGTTGGGAGTGTCGGTGACGTTGGGAGTGTCGGTGAAGTTGGGAGTGTCGGTGACGTTGGGAGTGTCGGTGACGTTGGGAGTGTCGGTGAAGTTGGGAGTGTCGGTGAAGTTGGGAGTGTCGGTGATGTTGGGAGTGTCGGTGAAGTTGGGAGTGTCGTTGACGTTGGGAGTGTCTGTGACGTTGGGAGGATCGGTGACGTTGGGAGTGTCGGTGACGTTGGGATTGTCGGTGAAGTTGGGAGTGTCGGTGAAGTTGGGAATGTCGGTGACGGTGGGAGTGTCGGTGAAGTTGGGAGTGTCGGTGACGTTGGGAGTGTCGATGAAGTTGGGAGTGTCGGTGAAGTTGGGAGTATCGGTGACGTTGGGAGTGTCGGTGAAGTTGGGAGTGTCGGTGAAGTTTTGAGTGTCGGTGAAGTTGGGAGTGTCGGTGAAGTTGGGAGTGTCGGTGAAGTTGGGAGTGTCGGTGAAGTTGGGAGTGTCGGTGACGGGAGTGTCGGTGAAGTTGGGAGTGTCGGTGAAGTTGGGAGTGTCGGTGACGTTGGGAGTGTCGGTGAAGTTGGGAGTGTCGGTGAAGTTGGGAATGTCGGGGACGTTGGGAGTGTTGTTGACGTTGGGAGTGTCGGTGACGTTGGGAGTGTCGGTGAAGTTGGGAATGTCGGTGATGTTGGGAGTGTCGGTGACGTTGGGAGTGTCAGTGAAGTTGGGAGTGTCGGTGACGTTGGGAGTGTCGGTGAAGTTGGGAATGTCGGTGAAGTTGGGAGTGTCGGTGAAGTTGGGAGTGTCGGTGACGTTGGGAGTGTCGGTGAAGTTGGGAGTGTCGGTGAAGTTGGGAGTGTCGGTGAAGTGGGGAGTGTCGGTGACGTTGGGAATGTCGGTGACATTGGGAGTGTCGGTGACGTTGGGAGTGTCGGTGAAGTTGGGAGAGTCGGTGAAGTTGGGAATGTCGGTGAAGTTGGGAGTGTCGGTGACGTTGGGAGTGTCGGTGACGTTGGGAGTGTCGGTGAAGCTGGGAGTGTCGGTGACGTTGGGAGTGTCGGTGACGTTGGGAGTGTCGGTGACGTTGGGATTGTCGGTGAAGTTGGGAATGTCGGTGAAGTTGGGAGTGTCGGTGAAGTTGGGAGTGTCGGTGACGTTGGGAGTG
Source organism: Somniosus microcephalus (assembly GCF_052327205.1). Taxonomy (NCBI): domain Eukaryota; kingdom Metazoa; phylum Chordata; class Chondrichthyes; order Squaliformes; family Somniosidae; genus Somniosus; species Somniosus microcephalus. Next base: position 342,262,126 of record NC_140990.1, on the reverse strand, counting down.
TCGGTGACGTTGGGAGTGTCGGTGACATTGGGATAGTCGGTGAAGTTGGGAATGTCGGTGAAGTTGGGAGTTTCGGTGAAGTTGGGAGTGTCGGTGACGTTGGGAGTGTCGGTGACGTTGGGAGTGTCGGTGACGTTGGGAGTGTCGGTGAAGTTGGGAGTGTCGGTGAAGTTGGGAATGTCGATGACGTTGGGAGTGTCGGTGAAGTTGGGAGTGTCGGTGACGTTGGGAGTGTCGGTGAAATTGGGAATGTCGGTGACGTTGGGAGTGTCGGTGAAGTTGGGAGTGTCGGTGAAGTTGGGACTGTCGGTGACGTTGGGAGTGTCGGTGAAGTTGGGAATGTCGGTGAAGATGGGAGTGTCGGTGACGTTGGGAGTGTCGGTGAAGTTGGGAGTGTCGGTGAAGTTGGGAGTGTCGGTGACGGGAGTGTCGGTGAAGTTGGGAGTGTCGGTGACGTTGGGAGTGTCGGTGACGTTGGGAGTGTCGGTGAAGTTGGGAATGTCGGTGAAGTTGCGATTGTCGGTGATGTTGGGAGTGTCGGTGACGTTGGGAGTGTCGGTGAAGTTGGGAGTGTCGGTGAAGTTGGAAGTGTCGGTGAAGTTGGGAATGTCGATGACGTTGGGAGTGTCGGTGAAGTTGGGAGTGTCGGTGAAGTTGGGAGTGTCGGTGAAGTTGGGAATGTCGATGACATTGGGAGTGTCGGTGAAGTTGGGAGTGTCGGTGACGTTGGGAGTGTCGGTGACGTTGGGAGTGTCGGTGAAGTTGGGAATGTCGGTGATGTTGGGAGTGTCGGTGAAGTTCGGAGTGTCGGTGAAGTTGGGAGTGTCGGTGAAGTTGGGAGTGTTGGTGACGTTGGGAGTGTCGGTGACGTTGGGAATGTCGGTGACGTTGGGAGTGTCGGTGACGTTGGGAGTGTCGGTGACGTTGGGAGTGTCGGTGAAGTTGGGAGTGTCGGTGAAGTTGGTAATGTCGGTGAAGTTGGGAATGTCGGTGACGTTGGCAGTGTCGGTGACGTTGGGAGTGTTGGTGACGTTGGGAGGGTCGGTGAAGTTGGGAGTGTCGGTGAAGTTGGGAGTGTCGGTGACGTTGGGAGTGTCGGTGAAGTTGGGAATGTCGGTGAAGTGGGGAGTGTCGGTGAAGTTGGGAGTGTCGGTGATGTTGGGAGTGTCGGTGACATTGGGAGTGTCGGTGACGTTGGGAGTGTCGGTGAAGTTGGGAATGTCGGTGAAGTTGGGAGTGTCGGTGAAGTTGGGAGTGTCGGTGAAGTTGGGAGTGTCGGTGAAGTTGGGAATGTCGGTGACGTTGGGAGTGTCGGTGAAGTTGGGAGTGTCGGTGACGGGAGTGTCGGTGACGTTGGGAGTGTCGGTGAAGTTGGGAGTGTCGGTGAAGTTGGGAGTGTCGGTGACGGGAGTGTCGGTGAAGTTGGGAGTGTCAGTGAAGTTGGGAGTGTCGGTGACGTTGGGAGTGTCGTTGACGTTGGGAGTGTCGGTGAAGTTGGGAGTTTCGGTGACGTTGGGAGTGTCGGTGAAGTCGGGAGTGTCGGTGACGTTGGGAGTGTCGGTGAAGTTGGGAGTGTCGGTGACGTTGGGAGTCTCGGTGAAGTTGGGAGTGTCGGTGAAGTTGGGAGTGTCGGTGAAGTGGGGAGTGTCGGTGACGTTTGGAATGTCGGTGACATTGGGAGTGTCGGTGAAGTTGGGAGTGTCGGTGAAGTTGGGAGTGTCAGTGAAGTTGGGAATGTCGGTGAAGTTGGGAGTGTCGGTGACGTTGGGAGTGTCGGTGACGTTGGGTGTGTCGGTGAAGTTGGGAGTGTCGGTGACGTTGGGAGTGTCGGTGACGTTGGGATTGTCGGTGAAGTTGGTAATGTCGGTGAAGTTGGGAGTGTCGGTGAAGTTGGGAGTGTCTGTGACGTTGGGAGTGTCGGTGACGTTGGGAGTGTCGGTGACGTTGGGAGTGTCGGTGACGTTGGGAATGTCGGTGACGGGAGTGTCGGTGAAGTTGGGAGTGTCGGTGAAGTTGGGAGTGTCGGTGAAGTGGGGAGTGTCGGTGACGTTGGGAATGTCGGTGACATTGGGAGTGTCGGTGACGTTGGGAGTGTCGGTGAAGTTGGGAGTGTCGGTGAAGTTGGGAATGTCGGTGAAGTTGGGAGTGTCGGTGAGGGTGGGAGTGTCGGTGATGTTGGGAGTGTCGGTGACGTTGGGAGTGTCGGTGACGTTGGGAGTGTCGGTGACGTTGGGATTGTCGGTGAAGTTGGGAATGTCGGTGAAGTTGGGAGTGTCGGTGAAGTTGGGAGTGTCGGTGAGGTTGGGAGTGTCGGTGACGTTGGGAGTGTCGGTGCCGTTGGGAGTGTCGGTGAAGTTGGGAGTGTCGGTCAAGTTGGGAGTGTCGGTGAAGTTGGGAATGTCGATGACGTTGGGAGTGTCGGTGAAGTTGGGAGTGTCGGTGACATTGGGAGTTTCGGTGAAATTGGGAATGTCGGGGACGTTGGGAGTGTCGTTGACGTTGGGAGTGTCGGTGACGTTGGGAGTGTCGGTGAAGTTGGGAATGTCGGTGATGTTGGGAGTGTCGGTGACGTTGGGAGTGTCGGTGAAGTTGGGAGTGTCGGTGACGTTGGGAGTGTCGGTGACGTTGGGAGTGTCGGTGAAGTTGGGAGTGTCGGTGAAGTTGGGAGTGTCGGTGAAGTTGGGAATGTCGATGACGTTGGGAGTGTCGGTGAAGTTGGGAGTGTCGGTGACGTTGGGAGTGTCGGTGAAATTGGGAATGTCGGGGACGTTGGGAGTTTCGTTGACGTTGGGAGTGTCGGTGACGTTGGGAGTGTCGGTGAAGTTGGGAATGTCGGTGATGTTGGGAGTGTCGGTGACGTTGGGAGTGTCGGTGAAGTTGGGAGTGTCGGTGACGTAGGGAGTGTCGGTGAAGTTGGGAATGTCGGTGAAGTTGCGAGTGTCGGTGAAGTTGGGAGTGTCGGTGACGTTGGGAGTGTCGGTAAAGTTGGGAGAGTCGGTGAAGTTGGGAGTGTCGGTGAAGTGGGGAGTGTCGGTGACGTTGGGAATGTCGGTGACATTGGGAGTGTCGGTGACGTTGGGAGTGTCGGTGAAGTTGGGAGTGTCGGTGAAGTTGGGAATGTCGGTGAAGTTGGGAGTGTCGGTGATGTTGGGAGTGTCGGTGAAGTTGGGAGTGTCGGTGACGTTGGGAGTGTCGGTGACGTTGGGAGTGTCGGTGACGTTGGGATTGTCGGTGAAGTTGGGAATGTCAGTGAAGTTGGGAGTGTCGGTGAAGTTGGGAGTGTCGGTGACGTTGGGAGTGTCGGTGACGTTGGGAGTGTCGGTGACGTTGGGAGTGTCGGTGAAGTTGGGAGTGTCGGTGAAGTTGGTAATGTCGGTGAAGTTGGGAATGTCGGTGACGTTGGCAGTGTCGGTGACGTTGGGAGTGTTGGTGACGTTGGGAGGGTCGGTGAAGTTGGGAGTGTCGGTGAAGTTGGGAGTGTCGGTGACGTTGGGAGTGTCGGTGAAGTTGGGAATGTCGGTGAAGTGGGGAGTGTCGGTGAAGTTGGGAGTGTCGGTGACGTTGGGAGTGTCGGTGACATTGGGAGTGTCGGTGACGTTGGGAGTGTCGGTGAAGTTGGGAATTTCGGTGAAGTTGGGAGTGTCGGTGAAGTTGGGAGTGTCGGTGAAGTTGGGAGTGTCGGTGAAGTTGGGAATGTCGGTGACGGGAGTGTCGGTGAAGTTGGGAGTGTCGGTGAAGTTGGGAGTGTCGGTGACGTTGGGAGTGTCGGTGACGTTGGGAGTGTCGGTGAAGTTGGGAGTTTCGGTGACGTTGGGAGTGTCGGTGAAGTCGGGAGTGTCGGTGACGTTGGGAGTGTCGGTGAAGTTGGGAGTGTCGGTGACGTTGGGAGTCTCGGTGAAGTTGGGAGTGTCGGTGAAGTTGGGAGTGTCGGTGAAGTGGGGAGTGTCGGTGACGTTGGGAATGTCGGTGACATTGGGAGTGTCGGTGACGTTGGGAGTGTCGGTGAAGTTGGGAGTGTCGGTGAAGTTGGGAATGTCGGTGAAGTTGGGAGTGTCGGTGACGTTGGGAGTGTCGGTGACGTTGGGAGTGTCGGTGAAGTTGGGAGTGTCGGTGACGTTGGGAGTGTCGGTGACGTTGGTAGTGTCGGTGACGTTGGGATTGTCGGTGAAGTTGGTAATGTCGGTGAAGTTGGGAGTGTCGGTGAAGTTGGGAGTGTCTGTGACGTTGGGAGTGTCGGTGACGTTGGGAGTGTCGGTGACGTTGGGAGTGTCGGTGACGTTGGGAATGTCGGTGACGGGAGTGTCGGTGAAGTTGGGAGTGTCGGTGAAGTTGGGAGTGTCGGTGAAGTGGGGAGTGTCGGTGACGTTGGGAATGTCGGTGACATTGGGAGTGTCGGTGACGTTGGGAGTGTCGGTGAAGTTGGGAGTGTCGGTGAAGTTGGGAATGTCGGTGAAGTTGGGAGTGTCGGTGAGGGTGGGAGTGTCGGTGACGTTGGGAGTGTCGGTGAAGTTGGGAGTGTCGGTGACGTTGGGAGTGTCGGTGACGTTGGGAGTGTCGGTGACGTTGGGATTGTCGGTGAAGTTGGGAATGTCGGTGAAGTTGGGAGTGTCGGTGAAGTTGGGAGTGTCGGTGAGGTTGGGAGTGTCGGTGACGTTGGGAGTGTCGGTGCTGTTGGGAGTGTCGGTGAAGTTGGGAGTGTCGGTCAAGTTGGGAGTGTCGGTGAAGTTGGGAATGTCGATGACGTTGGGAGTGTCGGTGAAGTTGGGAGTGTCGGTGACATTGGGAGTGTCGGTGAAATTGGGAATGTCGGTGACGTTGGCAGTGTCGGTGACGTTGGGAGTGTTGGTGACGTTGGGAGGGTCGGTGAAGTTGGGAGTGTCGGTGAAGTTGGGAGTGTCGGTGACGTTGGGAGTGTCGGTGAAGTTGGGAATGTCGGTGAAGTGGGGAGTGTCGGTGAAGTTGGGAGTGTCGGTGACGTTGGGAGTGTCGGTGACATTGGGAGTGTCGGTGACGTTGGGAGTGTCGGTGAAGTTGGGAATTTCGGTGAAGTTGGGAGTGTCGGTGAAGTTGGGAGTGTCGGTGAAGTTGGGAGTGTCGGTGAAGTTGGGAATGTCGGTGACGGGAGTGTCGGTGAAGTTGGGAGTGTCGGTGAAGTTGGGAGTGTCGGTGACGTTGGGAGTGTCGGTGACGTTGGGAGTGTCGGTGAAGTTGGGAGTTTCGGTGACGTTGGGAGTGTCGGTGAAGTCGGGAGTGTCGGTGACGTTGGGAGTGTCGGTGAAGTTGGGAGTGTCGGTGACGTTGGGAGTCTCGGTGAAGTTGGGAGTGTCGGTGAAGTTGGGAGTGTCGGTGAAGTGGGGAGTGTCGGTGACGTTGGGAATGTTGGTGACATTGGGAGTGTCGGTGACGTTGGGAGTGTCGGTGAAGTTGGGAGTGTCGGTGAAGTTGGGAATGTCGGTGAAGTTGGGAGTGTCGGTGACGTTGGGAGTGTCGGTGACGTTGGGAGTGTCGGTGAAGTTGGGAGTGTCGGTGACGTTGGGAGTGTCGGTGACGTTGGGAGTGTCGGTGACGTTGGGATTGTCGGTGAAGTTGGTAATGTCGGTGAAGTTGGGAGTGTCGGTGAAGTTGGGAGTTTCTGTGACGTTGGGAGTGTCGGTGACATTGGGAGTGTCGGTGACGTTGGGAGTGTCGGTGACGTTGGGAATGTCGGTGACGGGAGTGTCGGTGAAGTTGGGAGTGTCGGTGAAGTTGGGAGTGTCGGTGAAGTGGGGAGTGTCGGTGACGTTGGGAATGTCGGTGACATTGGGAGTGTCGGTGACGTTGGGAGTGTCGGTGAAGTTGGGAGTGTCGGTGAAGTTGGGAATGTCGGTGAAGTTGGGAGTGTCGGTGAGGGTGGGAGTGTCGGTGACGTTGGGAGTGTCGGTGAAGTTGGGAGTGTCGGTGACGTTGGGAGTGTCGGTGACGTTGGGAGTGTCGGTGACGTTGGGATTGTCGGTGAAGTTGGGAATGTCGGTGAAGTTGGGAGTGTCGGTGAAGTTGGGAGTGTCGGTGAGGTTGGGAGTGTCGGTGACGTTGGGAGTGTCGGTGCTGTTGGGAGTGTCGGTGAAGTTGGGAGTGTCGGTCAAGTTGGGAGTGTCGGTGAAGTTGGGAATGTCGATGACGTTGGGAGTGTCGGTGAAGTTGGGAGTGTCGGTGACATTGGGAGTGTCGGTGAAATTGGGAATGTCGGGGACGTTGGGAGTGTCGTTGACGTTGGGAGTGTCGGTGACGTTGGGAGTGTCGGTGAAGTTGGGAATGTCGGTGATGTTGGGAGTGTCGGTGACGTTGGGAGTGTCGGTGAAGTTGGGAGTGTCGGTGACGTTGGGAGTGTCGGTGACGTTGGGAGTGTCGGTGAAGTTGGGAGTGTCGGTGAAGTTGGGAGTGTCGGTGAAGTTGGGAATGTCGATGACGTTGGGAGTGTCGGTGAAGTTGGGAGTGTCGGTGACGTTGGGAGTGTCGGTGAAATTGGGAATGTCGGGGACGTTGGGAGTTTCGTTGACGTTGGGAGTGTCGGTGACGTTGGGAGTGTCGGTGAAGTTGGGAGTGTCGGTGAAGTTGGGAGTGTCGGTGAAGTTGGGAATGTCGATGACATTGGGAGTGTCGGTGAAGTTGGGAGTGTCGGTGACGTTGGGAGTGTCGGTGACGTTGGGAGTGTCGGTGAAGTTGGGAATGTCGGTGATGTTGGGAGTGTCGGTGAAGTTCGGAGTGTCGGTGAAGTTGGGAGTGTCGGTGAAGTTGGGAGTGTTGGTGACGTTGGGAGTGTCGGTGACGTTGGGAATGTCGGTGACGTTGGGAGTGTCGGTGACGTTGGGAGTGTCGGTGACGTTGGGAGTGTCGGTGAAGTTGGGAGTGTCGGTGAAGTTGGTAATGTCGGTGAAGTTGGGAATGTCGGTGACGTTGGCAGTGTCGGTGACGTTGGGAGTGTTGGTGACGTTGGGAGGGTCGGTGAAGTTGGGAGTGTCGGTGAAGTTGGGAGTGTCGGTGACGTTGGGAGTGTCGGTGAAGTTGGGAATGTCGGTGAAGTGGGGAGTGTCGGTGAAGTTGGGAGTGTCGGTGACGTTGGGAGTGTCGGTGACATTGGGAGTGTCGGTGACGTTGGGAGTGTCGGTGAAGTTGGGAGTGTCGGTGAAGTTGGGAGTGTCGGTGAAGTTGGGAGTGTCGGTGAAGTTGGGAATGTCGGTGACGTTGGGAGTGTCGGTGAAGTTGGGAGTGTCGGTGACGGGAGTGTCGGTGACGTTGGGAGTGTCGGTGAAGTTGGGAGTGTCGGTGAAGTTGGGAGTGTCGGTGACGGGAGTGTCGGTGAAGTTGGGAGTGTCGGTGAAGTTGGGAGTGTCGGTGACGTTGGGAGTGTCGGTGACGTTGGGAGTGTCGGTGAAGTTGGGAGTTTCGGTGACGTTGGGAGTGTCGGTGAAGTCGGGAGTGTCGGTGACGTTGGGAGTGTCGGTGAAGTTGGGAGTGTCGGTGATGTTGGGAGTCTCGGTGAAGTTGGGAGTGTCGGTGAAGTTGGGAGTGTCGGTGAAGTGGGGAGTGTCGGTGACGTTTGGAATGTCGGTGACATTGGGAGTGTCGGTGAAGTTGGGAGTGTCGGTGAAGTTGGGAGTGTCGGTGAAATTGGGAATGTCGGGGACGTTGGGAGTTTCGTTGACGTTGGGAGTGTCGGTGACGTTGGGAGTGTCGGTGAAGTTGCGAGTGTCGGTGAAGTTGGGAGTGTCGTTGACGTTGGGAGTGTCGGTAAAGTTGGGAGAGTCGGTGAAGTTGGGAGTGTCGGTGAAGTGGGGAGTGTCGGTGACGTTGGGAATGTCGGTGACATTGGGAGTGTCGGTGACGTTGGGAGTGTCGGTGAAGTTGGGAGTGTCGGTGAAGTTGGGAATGTCGGTGAAGTTGGGAGTGTCGGTGATGTTGGGAGTGTCGGTGAAGTTGGGAGTGTCGGTGACGTTGGGAGTGTCGGTGACGTTGGGAGTGTCGGTGAAGTTGGGAGTGTCGGTGACGTTGGGAGTGTCGGTGAAGTTGGAATTTCGGTGACGTTGGGAGTGTCGGTGAAGTTGGGAGTGTCGGTGACGTTGGGAGTGTCGGTGACGTTGGGAGTGTCGGTGAAGTTGGGAGTGTCGGTGAAGTTGGGAGTGTCAGTGACGTTGGGAGTGTCGGTGAAGTTGGGAGTGTCGGTGAAGTTGGGAATGTCGGTGAAGTTGGGAGTGTCGGTGACGTTGGGAGTGTCGGTGACGTTGGGAGTGTCGGTGACGTTGGGAGTGTCGGTGACGTTGGGAGTGTCGGTGACGTTGGGAGTGTCGGTGACGTTGGGAGTGTCGGTGAATTTGGGAGTGTCGGTGACGTTGGGAGTGTCGGTGAAGTTGGGAGTGTCGGTGACGTTGGGAGTGTCGGTGACGTTGGGAGTGTCGGTGAAGTTGGGAGTGTCGGTGAAGTTGGGAGTGTCGGTGATGTTGGGAGTGTCGGTGAAGTTGGGAGTGTCGTTGACGTTGGGAGTGTCTGTGACGTTGGGAGTATCGGTGACGTTGGGAGTGTCGGTGACGTTGGGATTGTCGGTGAAGTTGGGAGTGTCGGTGAAGTTGGGAATGTCGGTGACGGTGGGAGTGTCGGTGAAGTTGGGAGTGTCGGTGACGTTGGGAGTGTCGATGAAGTTGGGAGTGTCGGTGAAGTTGGGAGTATCGGTGACGTTGGGAGTGTCGGTGAAGTTGGGAGTGTCGGTGAAGTTTTGAGTGTCGGTGAAGTTGGGAGTGTCGGTGAAGTTGGGAGTGTCGGTGAAGTTGGGAGTGTCGGTGAAGTTGGGAGTGTCGGTGACGGGAGTGTCGGTGAAGTTGGGAGTGTCGGTGAAGTTGGGAGTGTCGGTGACGTTGGGAGTGTCGGTGAAGTTGGGAGTGTCGGTGAAGTTGGGAATGTCGGGGACGTTGGGAGTGTTGTTGACGTTGGGAGTGTCGGTGACGTTGGGAGTGTCGGTGAAGTTGGGAATGTCGGTGATGTTGGGAGTGTCGGTGACGTTGGGAGTGTCAGTGAAGTTGGGAGTGTCGGTGACGTTGGGAGTGTCGGTGAAGTTGGGAATGTCGGTGAAGTTGGGAGTGTCGGTGAAGTTGGGAGTGTCGGTGACGTTGGGAGTGTCGGTGAAGTTGGGAGTGTCGGTGAAGTTGGGAGTGTCGGTGAAGTGGGGAGTGTCGGTGACGTTGGGAATGTCGGTGACATTGGGAGTGTCGGTGACGTTGGGAGTGTCGGTGAAGTTGGGAGAGTCGGTGAAGTTGGGAATGTCGGTGAAGTTGGGAGTGTCGGTGACGTTGGGAGTGTCGGTGACGTTGGGAGTGTCGGTGAAGCTGGGAGTGTCGGTGACGTTGGGAGTGTCGGTGACGTTGGGAGTGTCGGTGACGTTGGGATTGTCGGTGAAGTTGGGAATGTTGGTGAAGTTGGGAGTGTCGGTGAAGTTGGGAGTGTCGGTGACGTTGGGAGTGTCGGTGACGTTGGGAGTGTCGGTGACGTTGGGATAGTCGGTGAAGTTGGGAATGTCGGTGACGTTGGGAGTGTCGGTGACGTTGGGAGTGTCGGTGACGTTGGGAGTGTCGGTGAAGTTGGGAGTGTCGGTGAAGTTGGGAATGTCGATGACGTTGGGAGTGTCGGTGAAGTTGGGAGTGTCGGTGACGTTGGGAGTGTCGGTGAAATTGGGAATGTCGGTGACGTTGGGAGTGTCGGTGAAGTTGGGAGTGTCGGTGAAGTTGGGACTGTCGGTGACGTTGGGAGTGTCGGTGAAGTTGGGAATGTCGGTGAAGATGGGAGTGTCGGTGACGTTGGGAGTGTCGGTGAAGTTGGGAGTGTCGGTGAAGTTGGGAGTGTCGGTGACGGGAGTGTCGGTGAAGTTGGGAGTGTCGGTGACGTTGGGAGTGTCGGTGACGTTGGGAGTGTCGGTGAAGTTGGGAATGTCGGTGAAGTTGCGATTGTCGGTGATGTTGGGAGTGTCGGTGACGTTGGGAGTGTCGGTGAAGTTGGGAGTGTCGGTGAAGTTGGAAGTGTCGGTGAAGTTGGGAATGTCGATGACGTTGGGAGTGTCGGTGAAGTTGGGAGTGTCGGTGAAGTTGGAAGTGTCGGTGAAGTTGGGAATGTCGATGACATTGGGAGTGTCGGTGAAGTTGGGAGTGTCGGTGACGTTGGGAGTGTCGGTGACGTTGGGAGTGTCGGTGAAGTTGGGAATGTCGGTGATGTTGGGAGTGTCGGTGAAGTTCGGAGTGTCGGTGAAGTTGGGAGTGTCGGTGAAGTTGGGAGTGTTGGTGACGTTGGGAGTGTCGGTGACGTTGGGAATGTCGGTGACGTTGGGAGTGTCGGTGACGTTGGGAGTGTCGGTGACGTTGGGAGTGTCGGTGAAGTTGGGAGTGTCGGTGAAGTTGGTAATGTCGGTGAAGTTGGGAATGTCGGTGACGTTGGCAGTGTCGGTGACGTTGGGAGTGTTGGTGACGTTGGGAGGGTCGGTGAAGTTGGGAGTGTCGGTGAAGTTGGGAGTGTCGGTGACGTTGGGAGTGTCGGTGAAGTTGGGAATGTCGGTGAAGTGGGGAGTGTCGGTGAAGTTGGGAGTGTCGGTGACGTTGGGAGTGTCGGTGACATTGGGAGTGTCGGTGACGTTGGGAGTGTCGGTGAAGTTGGGAATGTCGGTGAAGTTGGGAGTGTCGGTGAAGTTGGGAGTGTCGGTGAAGTTGGGAGTGTCGGTGAAGTTGGGAATGTCGGTGACGTTGGGAGTGTCGGTGAAGTTGGGAGTGTCGGTGACGGGAGTGTCGCTGACGTTGGGAGTGTCGGTGAAGTTGGGAGTGTCGGTGAAGTTGGGAGTGTCGGTGACGGGAGTGTCGGTGAAGTTGGGAGTGTCGGTGAAGTTGGGAGTGTCGGTGACGTTGGGAGTGTCGTTGACGTTGGGAGTGTCGGTGAAGTTGGGAGTTTCGGTGACGTTGGGAGTGTCGGTGAAGTCGGGAGTGTCGGTGACGTTGGGAGTGTCGGTGAAGTTGGGAGTGTCGGTGAAGTGGGGAGTGTCGGTGACGTTGGGAATGTCGGTGACATTGGGAGTGTCGGTGACGTTGGGAGTGTCGGTGAAGTTGGGAGAGTCGGTGAAGTTGGGAATGTCGGTGAAGTTGGGAGTGTCGGTGACGTTGGGAGTGTCGGTGACGTTGGGAGTGTCGGTGAAGCTGGGAGTGTCGGTGACGTTGGGAGTGTCGGTGACGTTGGGAGTGTCGGTGACGTTGGGATTGTCGGTGAAGTTGGGAATGTTGGTGAAGTTGGGAGTGTCGGTGAAGTTGGGAGTGTCGGTGACGTTGGGAGTGTCGGTGACGTTGGGAGTGTCGGTGACGTTGGGATAGTCGGTGAAGTTGGGAATGTCGGTGACGTTGGGAGTGTCGGTGACGTTGGGAGTGTCGGTGACGTTGGGAGTGTCGGTGAAGTTGGGAGTGTCGGTGAAGTTGGGAATGTCGATGACGTTGGGAGTGTCGGTGAAGTTGGGAGTGTCGGTGACGTTGGGAGTGTCGGTGAAATTGGGAATGTCGGTGACGTTGGGAGTGTCGGTGAAGTTGGGAGTGTCGGTGAAGTTGGGACTGTCGGTGACGTTGGGAGTGTCGGTGAAGTTGGGAATGTCGGTGAAGATGGGAGTGTCGGTGACGTTGGGAGTGTCGGTGAAGTTGGGAGTGTCGGTGAAGTTGGGAGTGTCGGTGACGGGAGTGTCGGTGAAGTTGGGAGTGTCGGTGACGTTGGGAGTGTCGGTGACGTTGGGAGTGTCGGTGAAGTTGGGAATGTCGGTGAAGTTGCGATTGTCGGTGATGTTGGGAGTGTCGGTGACGTTGGGAGTGTCGGTGAAGTTGGGAGTGTCGGTGAAGTTGGAAGTGTCGGTGAAGTTGGGAATGTCGATGACGTTGGGAGTGTCGGTGAAGTTGGGAGTGTCGGTGAAGTTGGGAGTGTCGGTGAAGTTGGGAATGTCGATCACATTGGGAGTGTCGGTGAAGTTGGGAGTGTCGGTGACGTTGGGAGTGTCGGTGACGTTGGGAGTGTCGGTGAAGTTGGGAATGTCGGTGATGTTGGGAGTGTCGGTGAAGTTCGGAGTGTCGGTGAAGTTGGGAGTGTTGGTGAAGTTGGGAGTGTTGGTGACGTTGGGAGTGTCGGTGACGTTGGGAATGTCGGTGACGTTGGGAGTGTCGGTGACGTTGGGAGTGTCGGTGACGTTGGGAGTGTCGGTGAAGTTGGGAGTGTCGGTGAAGTTGGTAATGTCGGTGAAGTTGGGAATGTCGGTGACGTTGGCAGTGTCGGTGACGTTGGGAGTGTTGGTGACGTTGGGAGGGTCGGTGAAGTTGGGAGTGTCGGTGAAGTTGGGAGTGTCGGTGACGTTGGGAGTGTCGGTGAAGTTGGGAATGTCGGTGAAGTGGGGAGTGTCGGTGAAGTTGGGAGTGTCGGTGACGTTGGGAGTGTCGGTGACATTGGGAGTGTCGGTGACGTTGGGAGTGTCGGTGAAGTTGGGAATGTCGGTGAAGTTGGGAGTGTCGGTGAAGTTGGGAGTGTCGGTGAAGTTGGGAGTGTCGGTGAAGTTGGGAATGTCGGTGACGTTGGGAGTGTCGGTGAAGTTGGGAGTGTCGGTGACGGGAGTGTCGGTGACGTTGGGAGTGTCGGTGAAGTTGGGAGTGTCGGTGAAGTTGGGAGTGTCGGTGACGGGAGTGTCGGTGAAGTTGGGAGTGTCGGTGAAGTTGGGAGTGTCGGTGACGTTGGGAGTGTCGTTGACGTTGGGAGTGTCGGTGAAGTTGGGAGTTTCGGTGACGTTGGGAGTGTCGGTGAAGTCGGGAGTGTCGGTGACGTTGGGAGTGTCGGTGAAGTTGGGAGTGTCGGTGACGTTGGGAGTCTCGGTGAAGTTGGGAGTGTCGGTGAAGTTGGGAGTGTCGGTGAAGTGGGGAGTGTCGGTGACGTTTGGAATGTCGGTGACATTGGGAGTGTCGGTGAAGTTGGGAGTGTCGGTGAAGTTGGGAGTGTCGGTGAAGTTGGGAATGTCGGTGAAGTTGGGAGTGTCGGTGACGTTGGGAGTGTCGGTGACGTTGGGTGTGTCGGTGAAGTTGGGAGTGTCGGTGACGTTGGGAGTGTCGGTGACGTTGGGATTGTCGGTGAAGTTGGTAATGTCGGTGAAGTTGGGAGTGTCGGTGAAGTTGGGAGTGTCTGTGACGTTGGGAGTGTCGGTGACGTTGGGAGTGTCGGTGACGTTGGGAGTGTCGGTGACGTTGGGAATGTCGGTGACGGGAGTGTCGGTGAAGTTGGGAGTGTCGGTGAAGTTGGGAGTGTCGGTGAAGTGGGGAGTGTCGGTGACGTTGGGAATGTCGGTGACATTGGGAGTGTCGGTGACGTTGGGAGTGTCGGTGAAGTTGGGAGTGTCGGTGAAGTTGGGAATGTCGGTGAAGTTGGGAGTGTCGGTGAGGGTGGGAGTGTCGGTGATGTTGGGAGTGTCGGTGACGTTGGGAGTGTCGGTGACGTTGGGAGTGTCGGTGACGTTGGGATTGTCGGTGAAGTTGGGAATGTCGGTGAAGTTGGGAGTGTCGGTGAAGTTGGGAGTGTCGGTGAGGTTGGGAGTGTCGGTGACGTTGGGAGTGTCGGTGCCGTTGGGAGTGTCGGTGAAGTTGGGAGTGTCGGTCAAGTTGGGAGTGTCGGTGAAGTTGGGAATGTCGATGACGTTGGGAGTGTCGGTGAAGTTGGGAGTGTCGGTGACATTGGGAGTTTCGGTGAAATTGGGAATGTCGGGGACGTTGGGAGTGTCGTTGACGTTGGGAGTGTCGGTGACGTTGGGAGTGTCGGTGAAGTTGGGAATGTCGGTGATGTTGGGAGTGTCGGTGACGTTGGGAGTGTCGGTGAAGTTGGGAGTGTCGGTGACGTTGGGAGTGTCGGTGACGTTGGGAGTGTCGGTGAAGTTGGGAGTGTCGGTGAAGTTGGGAGTGTCGGTGAAGTTGGGAATGTCGATGACGTTGGGAGTGTCGGTGAAGTTGGGAGTGTCGGTGACGTTGGGAGTGTCGGTGAAATTGGGAATGTCGGGGACGTTGGGAGTTTCGTTGACGTTGGGAGTGTCGGTGACGTTGGGAGTGTCGGTGAAGTTGGGAATGTCGGTGATGTTGGGAGTGTCGGTGACGTTGGGAGTGTCGGTGAAGTTGGGAGTGTCGGTGACGTAGGGAGTGTCGGTGAAGTTGGGAATGTCGGTGAAGTTGCGAGTGTCGGTGAAGTTGGGAGTGTCGGTGACGTTGGGAGTGTCGGTAAAGTTGGGAGAGTCGGTGAAGTTGGGAGTGTCGGTGAAGTGGGGAGTGTCGGTGACGTTGGGAATGTCGGTGACATTGGGAGTGTCGGTGACGTTGGGAGTGTCGGTGAAGTTGGGAGTGTCGGTGAAGTTGGGAATGTCGGTGAAGTTGGGAGTGTCGGTGATGTTGGGAGTGTCGGTGAAGTTGGGAGTGTCGGTGACGTTGGGAGTGTCGGTGACGTTGGGAGTGTCGGTGACGTTGGGATTGTCGGTGAAGTTGGGAATGTCAGTGAAGTTGGGAGTGTCGGTGAAGTTGGGAGTGTCGGTGACGTTGGGAGTGTCGGTGACGTTGGGAGTGTCGGTGACGTTGGGAGTGTCGGTGAAGTTGGGAGTGTCGGTGAAGTTGGTAATGTCGGTGACGTTGGCAGTGTCGGTGACGTTGGGAGTGTTGGTGACGTTGGGAGGGTCGGTGAAGTTGGGAGTGTCGGTGAAGTTGGGAGTGTCGGTGACGTTGGGAGTGTCGGTGAAGTTGGGAATGTCGGTGAAGTGGGGAGTGTCGGTGAAGTTGGGAGTGTCGGTGACGTTGGGAGTGTCGGTGACATTGGGAGTGTCGGTGACGTTGGGAGTGTCGGTGAAGTTGGGAATTTCGGTGAAGTTGGGAGTGTCGGTGAAGTTGGGAGTGTCGGTGAAGTTGGGAGTGTCGGTGAAGTTGGGAATGTCGGTGACGGGAGTGTCGGTGAAGTTGGGAGTGTCGGTGAAGTTGGGAGTGTCGGTGACGTTGGGAGTGTCGGTGACGTTGGGAGTGTCGGTGAAGTTGGGAGTTTCGGTGACGTTGGGAGTGTCGGTGAAGTCGGGAGTGTCGGTGACGTTGGGAGTGTCGGTGAAGTTGGGAGTGTCGGTGACGTTGGGAGTCTCGGTGAAGTTGGGAGTGTCGGTGAAGTTGGGAGTGTCGGTGAAGTGGGGAGTGTCGGTGACGTTGGGAATGTCGGTGACATTGGGAGTGTCGGTGACGTTGGGAGTGTCGGTGAAGTTGGGAGTGTCGGTGAAGTTGGGAATGTCGGTGAAGTTGGGAGTGTCGGTGACGTTGGGAGTGTCGGTGACGTTGGGAGTGTCGGTGAAGTTGGGAGTGTCGGTGACGTTGGGAGTGTCGGTGACGTTGGGAGTGTCGGTGACGTTGGGATTGTCGGTGAAGTTGGTAATGTCGGTGAAGTTGGGATGTCGGTGAAGTTGGGAGTGTCTGTGACGTTGGGAGTGTCGGTGACGTTGGGAGTGTCGGTGACGTTGGGAGTGTCGGTGACGTTGGGAATGTCGGTGACGGGAGTGTCGGTGAAGTTGGGAGTGTCGGTGAAGTTGGGAGTGTCGGTGAAGTGGGGAGTGTCGGTGACGTTGGGAATGTCGGTGACATTGGGAGTGTCGGTGACGTTGGGAGTGTCGGTGAAGTTGGGAGTGTCGGTGAAGTTGGGAATGTCGGTGAAGTTGGGAGTGTCGGTGAGGGTGGGAGTGTCGGTGACGTTGGGAGTGTCGGTGAAGTTGGGAGTGTCGGTGACGTTGGGAGTGTCGGTGACGTTGGGAGTGTCGGTGACGTTGGGATTGTCGGTGAAGTTGGGAATGTCGGTGAAGTTGGGAGTGTCGGTGAAGTTGGGAGTGTCGGTGAGGTTGGGAGTGTCGGTGACGTTGGGAGTGTCGGTGCTGTTGGGAGTGTCGGTGAAGTTGGGAGTGTCGGTCAAGTTGGGAGTGTCGGTGAAGTTGGGAATGTCGATGACGTTGGGAGTGTCGGTGAAGTTGGGAGTGTCGGTGACATTGGGAGTGTCGGTGAAATTGGGAATGTCGGTGACGTTGGCAGTGTCGGTGACGTTGGGAGTGTTGGTGACGTTGGGAGGGTCGGTGAAGTTGGGAGTGTCGGTGAAGTTGGGAGTGTCGGTGACGTTGGGAGTGTCGGTGAAGTTGGGAATGTCGGTGAAGTGGGGAGTGTCGGTGAAGTTGGGAGTGTCGGTGACGTTGGGAGTGTCGGTGACATTGGGAGTGTCGGTGACGTTGGGAGTGTCGGTGAAGTTGGGAATTTCGGTGAAGTTGGCAGTGTCGGTGAAGTTGGGAGTGTCGGTGAAGTTGGGAGTGTCGGTGAAGTTGGGAATGTCGGTGACGGGAGTGTCGGTGGAGTTGGGAGTGTCGGTGAAGTTGGGAGTGTCGGTGACGTTGGGAGTGTCGGTGACGTTGGGAGTGTCGGTGAAGTTGGGAGTTTCGGTGACGTTGGGAGTGTCGGTGAAGTCGGGAGTGTCGGTGACGTTGGGAGTGTCGGTGAAGTTGGGAGTGTCGGTGACGTTGGGAGTCTCGGTGAAGTTGGGAGTGTCGGTGAAGTTGGGAGTGTCGGTGAAGTGGGGAGTGTCGGTGACGTTGGGAATGTTGGTGACATTGGGAGTGTCGGTGACGTTGGGAGTGTCGGTGAAGTTGGGAGTGTCGGTGAAGTTGGGAATGTCGGTGAAGTTGGGAGTGTCGGTGACGTTGGGAGTGTCGGTGACGTTGGGAGTGTCGGTGAAGTTGGGAGTGTCGGTGACGTTGGGAGTGTCGGTGACGTTGGGAGTGTCGGTGACGTTGGGATTGTCGGTGAAGTTGGTAATGTCGGTGAAGTTGGGAGTGTCGGTGAAGTTGGGAGTGTCTGTGACGTTGGGAGTGTCGGTGACGTTGGGAGTGTCGGTGACGTTGGGAGTGTCGGTGATGTTGGGAATGTCGGTGACGGGAGTGTCGGTGAAGTTGGGAGTGTCGGTGAAGTTGGGAGTGTCGGTGAAGTGGGGAGTGTCGGTGACGTTGGGAATGTCGGTGACATTGGGAGTGTCGGTGACGTTGGGAGTGTCGGTGAAGTTGGGAGTGTCGGTGAAGTTGGGAATGTCGGTGAAGTTGGGAGTGTCGGTGAGGGTGGGAGTGTCGGTGACGTTGGGAGTGTCGGTGAAGTTGGGAGTGTCGGTGACGTTGGGAGTGTCGGTGACGTTGGGAGTGTCGGTGACGTTGGGATTGTCGGTGAAGTTGGGAATGTCGGTGAAGTTGGGAGTGTCGGTGAAGTTGGGAGTGTCGGTGAGGTTGGGAGTGTCGGTGACGTTGGGAGTGTCGGTGCTGTTGGGAGTGTCGGTGAAGTTGGGAGTGTCGGTCAAGTTGGGAGTGTCGGTGAAGTTGGGAATGTCGATGACGTTGGGAGTGTCGGTGAAGTTGGGAGTGTCGGTGACATTGGGAGTGTCGGTGAAATTGGGAATGTCGGGGACGTTGGGAGTGTCGTTGACGTTGGGAGTGTCGGTGACGTTGGGAGTGTCGGTGAAGTTGGGAATGTCGGTGATGTTGGGAGTGTCGGTGACGTTGGGAGTGTCGGTGAAGTTGGGAGTGTCGGTGACGTTGGGAGTGTCGGTGACGTTGGGAGTGTCGGTGAAGTTGGGAGTGTCGGTGAAGTTGGGAGTGTCGGTGAAGTTGGGAATGTCGATGACGTTGGGAGTGTCGGTGAAGTTGGGAGTGTCGGTGACGTTGGGAGTGTCGGTGAAATTGGGAATGTCGGGGACGTTGGGAGTTTCGTTGACGTTGGGAGTGTCGGTGACGTTGGGAGTGTCGGTGAAGTTGGGAGTGTCGGTGAAGTTGGGAGTGTCGGTGAAGTTGGGAATGTCGATGACATTGGGAGTGTCGGTGAAGTTGGGAGTGTCGGTGACGTTGGGAGTGTCGGTGACGTTGGGAGTGTCGGTGAAGTTGGGAATGTCGGTGATGTTGGGAGTGTCGGTGAAGTTCGGAGTGTCGGTGAAGTTGGGAGTGTCGGTGAAGTTGGGAGTGTTGGTGATGTTGGGAGTGTCGGTGACGTTGGGAATGTCGGTGACGTTGGGAGTGTCGGTGACGTTGGGAGTGTCGGTGACGTTGGGAGTGTCGGTGAAGTTGGGAGTGTCGGTGAAGTTGGTAATGTCGGTGAAGTTGGGAATGTCGGTGACGTTGGCAGTGTCGGTGACGTTGGGAGTGTTGGTGACGTTGGGAGGGTCGGTGAAGTTGGGAGTGTCGGTGAAGTTGGGAGTGTCGGTGACGTTGGGAGTGTCGGTGAAGTTGGGAATGTCGGTGAAGTGGGGAGTGTCGGTGAAGTTGGGAGTGTCGGTGACGTTGGGAGTGTCGGTGACATTGGGAGTGTCGGTGACGTTGGGAGTGTTGGTGAAGTTGGGAGTGTCGGTGAAGTTGGGAGTGTCGGTGAAGTTGGGAGTGTCGGTGAAGTTGGGAATGTCGGTGACGTTGGGAGTGTCGGTGAAGTTGGGAGTGTCGGTGACGGGAGTGTCGGTGACGTTGGGAGTGTCGGTGAAGTTGGGAGTGTCGGTGAAGTTGGGAGTGTCGGTGACGGGAGTGTCGGTGAAGTTGGGAGTGTCGGTGAAGTTGGGAGTGTCGGTGAAGTTGGGAGTGTCGGTGACGGGAGTGTCGGTGAAGTTGGGAGTGTCGGTGAAGTTGGGAGTGTCGGTGACGTTGGGAGTGTCGGTGACGTTGGGAGTGTCGGTGAAGTTGGGAGTTTCGGTGACGTTGGGAGTGTCGGTGAAGTCGGGAGTGTCGGTGACGTTGGGAGTGTCGGTGAAGTTGGGAGTGTCGGTGACGTTGGGAGTCTCGGTGAAGTTGGGAGTGTCGGTGAAGTTGGGAGTGTCGGTGAAGTGGGGAGTGTCGGTGACGTTTGGAATGTCGGTGACATTGGGAGTGTCGGTGAAGTTGGGAGTGTCGGTGAAGTTGGGAGTGTCGGTGAAGTTGGGAATGTCGGTGAAGTTGGGAGTGTCGGTGACGTTGGGAGTGTCGGTGACGTTGGGTGTGTCGGTGAAGTTGGGAGTGTCGGTGACGTTGGGAGTGTCGGTGACGTTGGGATTGTCGGTGAAGTTGGTAATGTCGGTGAAGTTGGGAGTGTCGGTGAAGTTGGGAGTGTCTGTGACGTTGGGAGTGTCGGTGACGTTGGGAGTGTCGGTGACGTTGGGAGTGTCGGTGACGTTGGGAATGTCGGTGACGGGAGTGTCGGTGAAGTTGGGAGTGTCGGTGAAGTTGGGAGTGTCGGTGAAGTGGGGAGTGTCGGTGACGTTGGGAATGTCGGTGACATTGGGAGTGTCGGTGACGTTGGGAGTGTCGGTGAAGTTGGGAGTGTCGGTGAAGTTGGGAATGTCGGTGAAGTTGGGAGTGTCGGTGAGGGTGGGAGTGTCGGTGATGTTGGGAGTGTCGGTGACGTTGGGAGTGTCGGTGACGTTGGGAGTGTCGGTGACGTTGGGATTGTCGGTGAAGTTGGGAATGTCGGTGAAGTTGGGAATGTCGGTGAAGTTGGGAGTGTCGGTGAGGTTGGG
This sequence comes from Somniosus microcephalus, assembly GCF_052327205.1. NCBI lineage: Eukaryota > Metazoa > Chordata > Chondrichthyes > Squaliformes > Somniosidae > Somniosus > Somniosus microcephalus. The sequence goes on along the minus strand of NC_140990.1, from coordinate 342,242,554 downwards.
AGTGTCGGTGACGTTGGGAGTGTCGGTGCCGTTGGGAGTGTCGGTGAAGTTGGGAGTGTCGGTCAAGTTGGGAGTGTCGGTGAAGTTGGGAATGTCGATGACGTTGGGAGTGTCGGTGAAGTTGGGAGTGTCGGTGACATTGGGAGTTTCGGTGAAATTGGGAATGTCGGGGACGTTGGGAGTGTCGTTGACGTTGGGAGTGTCGGTGACGTTGGGAGTGTCGGTGAAGTTGGGAATGTCGGTGATGTTGGGAGTGTCGGTGACGTTGGGAGTGTCGGTGAAGTTGGGAGTGTCGGTGACATTGGGAGTGTCGGTGACGTTGGGAGTGTCGGTGAAGTTGGGAGTGTCGGTGAAGTTGGGAGTGTCGGTGAAGTTGGGAATGTCGATGACATTGGGAGTGTCGGTGAAGTTGGGAGTGTCGGTGACGTTGGGAGTGTCGGTGAAATTGGGAATGTCGGGGACGTTGGGAGTTTCGTTGACGTTGGGAGTGTCGGTGACGTTGGGAGTGTCGGTGAAGTTGGGAATGTCGGTGATGTTGGGAGTGTCGGTGACGTTGGGAGTGTCGGTGAAGTTGGGAGTGTCGGTGACGTAGGGAGTGTCAGTGAAGTTGGGAATGTCGGTGAAGTTGCGAGTGTCGGTGAAGTTGGGAGTGTCGGTGACGTTGGGAGTGTCGGTAAAGTTGGGAGAGTCGGTGAAGTTGGGAGTGTCGGTGAAGTGGGGAGTGTCGGTGACGTTGGGAATGTCGGTGACATTGGGAGTGTCGGTGACGTTGGGAGTGTCGGTGAAGTTGGGAGTGTCGGTGAAGTTGGGAATGTCGGTGAAGTTGGGAGTGTCGGTGATGTTGGGAGTGTCGGTGAAGTTGGGAGTGTCGGTGACGTTGGGAGTGTCGGTGACGTTGGGAGTGTCGGTGACGTTGGGATTGTCGGTGAAGTTGGGAATGTCAGTGAAGTTGGGAGTGTCGGTGAAGTTGGGAGTGTCGGTGACGTTGGGAGTGTCGGTGACGTTGGGAGTGTCGGTGACGTTGGGAGTGTCGGTGAAGTTGGGAGTGTCGGTGAAGTTGGTAATGTCGGTGAAGTTGGGAATGTCGGTGACGTTGGCAGTGTCGGTGACGTTGGGAGTGTTGGTGACGTTGGGAGGGTCGGTGAAGTTGGGAGTGTCGGTGAAGTTGGGAGTGTCGGTGAAGTTGGGAGTGTCGGTGAAGTTGGGAATGTCGGTGAAGTGGGGAGTGTCGGTGAAGTTGGGAGTGTCGGTGACGTTGGGAGTGTCGGTGACATTGGGAGTGTCGGTGACGTTGGGAGTGTCGGTGAAGTTGGGAATTTCGGTGAAGTTGGGAGTGTCGGTGAAGTTGGGAGTGTCGGTGAAGTTGGGAGTGTCGGTGAAGTTGGGAATGTCGGTGACGGGAGTGTCGGTGAAGTTGGGAGTGTCGGTGAAGTTGGGAGTGTCGGTGACGTTGGGAGTGTCGGTGACATTGGGAGTGTCGGTGAAGTTGGGAGTTTCGGTGACGTTGGGAGTGTCGGTGAAGTCGGGAGTGTCGGTGACGTTGGGAGTGTCGGTGAAGTTGGGAGTGTCGGTGACGTTGGGAGTCTCGGTGAAGTTGGGAGTGTCGGTGAAGTTGGGAGTGTCGGTGAAGTGGGGAGTGTCGGTGACGTTGGGAATGTCAGTGACATTGGGAGTGTCGGTGACGTTGGGAGTGTCGGTGAAGTTGGGAGTGTCGGTGAAGTTGGGAATGTCGGTGAAGTTGGGAGTGTCGGTGACGTTGGGAGTGTCGGTGACGTTGGGAGTGTCGGTGAAGTTGGGAGTGTCGGTGACGTTGGGAGTGTCGGTGACGTTGGGAGTGTCGGTGACGTTGGGATTGTCGGTGAAGTTGGTAATGTCGGTGAAGTTGGGAGTGTCGGTGAAGTTGGGAGTGTCTGTGACGTTGGGAGTGTCGGTGACGTTGGGAGTGTCGGTGATGTTGGGAGTGTCGGTGACGTTGGGAATGTCGGTGACGGGAGTGTCGGTGAAGTTGGGAGTGTCGGTGAAGTTGGGAGTGTCGGTGAAGTGGGGAGTGTCGGTGACGTTGGGAATGTCGGTGACATTGGGAGTGTCGGTGACGTTGGGAGTGTCGGTGAAGTTGGGAGTGTCGGTGAAGTTGGGAATGTCGGTGAAGTTGGGAGTGTCGGTGAGGGTGGGAGTGTCGGTGACGTTGGGAGTGTCGGTGAAGTTGGGAGTGTCGGTGACGTTGGGAGTGTCGGTGACGTTGGGAGTGTCGGTGACGTTGGGATTGTCGGTGAAGTTGGGAATGTCCGTGAAGTTGGGAGTGTCGGTGAAGTTGGGAGTGTCGGTGAGGTTGGGAGTGTCGGTGACGTTGGGAGTGTCGGTGCTGTTGGGAGTGTCGGTGAAGTTGGGAGTGTCGGTCAAGTTGGGAGTGTCGGTGAAGTTGGGAATGTCGATGACGTTGGGAGTGTCGGTGAAGTTGGGAGTGTCGGTGACATTGGGAGTGTCGGTGAAATTGGGAATGTCGGTGACGTTGGCAGTGTCGGTGACGTTGGGAGTGTTGGTGACGTTGGGAGGGTCGGTGAAGTTGGGAGTGTCGGTGAAGTTGGGAGTGTCGGTGACGTTGGGAGTGTCGGTGAAGTTGGGAATGTCGGTGAAGTGGGGAGTGTCGGTGAAGTTGGGAGTGTCGGTGACGTTGGGAGTGTCGGTGACATTGGGAGTGTCGGTGACGTTAGGAGTGTCGGTGAAGTTGGGAATTTCGGTGAAGTTGGGAGTGTCGGTGAAGTTGGGAGTGTCGGTGAAGTTGGGAGTGTCGCTGAAGTTGGGAATGTCGGTGACGGGAGTGTCGGTGAAGTTGGGAGTGTCGGTGAAGTTGGGAGTGTCGGTGACGTTGGGAGTGTCGGTGACGTTGGGAGTGTCGGTGAAGTTGGGAGTTTCGGTGACGTTGGGAGTGTCGGTGAAGTCGGGAGTGTCGGTGACGTTGGGAGTGTCGGTGAAGTTGGGAGTGTCGGTGACGTTGGGAGTCTCGGTGAAGTTGGGAGTGTCGGTGAAGTTGGGAGTGTCGGTGAAGTGGGGAGTGTCGGTGACGTTGGGAATGTTGGTGACATTGGGAGTGTCGGTGACGTTGGGAGTGTCGGTGAAGTTGGGAGTGTCGGTGAAGTTGGGAATGTCGGTGAAGTTGGGAGTGTCGGTGACGTTGGGAGTGTCGGTGACGTTGGGAGTGTCGGTGAAGTTGGGAGTGTCGGTGACGTTGGGAGTGTCGGTGACGTTGGGAGTGTCGGTGACGTTGGGATTGTCGGTGAAGTTGGTAATGTCGGTGAAGTTGGGAGTGTCGGTGAAGTTGGGAGTGTCTGTGACGTTGGGAGTGTCGGTGACGTTGGGAGTGTCGGTGACGTTGGGAGTGTCGGTGACGTTGGGAATGTCGGTGACGGGAGTGTCGGTGAAGTTGGGAGTGTCGGTGAAGTTGGGAGTGTCGGTGAAGTGGGGAGTGTCGGTGACGTTGGGAATGTCGGTGACATTGGGAGTGTCGGTGACGTTGGGAGTGTCGGTGAAGTTGGGAGTGTCGGTGAAGTTGGGAATGTCGGTGAAGTTGGGAGTGTCGGTGAGGGTGGGAGTGTCGGTGACGTTGGGAGTGTCGGTGAAGTTGGGAGTGTCGGTGACGTTGGGAGTGTCGGTGATGTTGGGAGTGTCGGTGACGTTGGGATTGTCGGTGAAGTTGGGAATGTCGGTGAAGTTGGGAGTGTCGGTGAAGTTGGGAGTGTCGGTGAGGTTGGGAGTGTCGGTGACGTTGGGAGTGTCGGTGCTGTTGGGAGTGTCGGTGAAGTTGGGAGTGTCGGTCAAGTTGGGAGTGTCGGTGAAGTTGGGAATGTCGATGACGTTGGGAGTGTCGGTGAAGTTGGGAGTGTCGGTGACATTGGGAGTGTCGGTGAAATTGGGAATGTCGGGGACGTTGGGAGTGTCGTTGACGTTGGGAGTGTCGGTGACGTTGGGAGTGTCGGTGAAGTTGGGAATGTCGGTGATGTTGGGAGTGTCGGTGACGTTGGGAGTGTCGGTGAAGTTGGGAGTGTCGGTGACGTTGGGAGTGTCGGTGACGTTGGGAGTGTCGGTGAAGTTGGGAGTGTCGGTGAAGTTGGGAGTGTCGGTGAAGTTGGGAATGTCGATGACGTTGGGAGTGTCGGTGAAGTTGGGAGTGTCGGTGACGTTGGGAGTGTCGGTGAAATTGGGAATGTCGGGGACGTTGGGAGTTTCGTTGACGTTGGGAGTGTCGGTGACGTTGGGAGTGTCGGTGAAGTTGGGAATGTCGGTGATGTTGGGAGTGTCGGTGACGTTGGGAGTGTCGGTGAAGTTGGGAGTGTCGGTGACGTAGGGAGTGTCGGTGAAGTTGGGAATGTCGGTGAAGTTGCGAGTGTCGGTGAAGTTGGGAGTGTCGGTGACGTTGGGAGTGTCGGTAAAGTTGGGAGTGTCGGTGAAGTTGGGAGTGTCGGTGAAGTGGGGAGTGTCGGTGACGTTGGGAATGTCGGTGACATTGGGAGTGTCGGTGACGTTGGGAGTGTCGGTGAAGTTGGGAGTGTCGATGACGTTGGGAGTGTCGGTGACGTTGGGAGTGTCGGTGACGTTGGGATTGTCGGTGAAGTTGGGAATGTCAGTGAAGTTGGGAGTGTCGGTGAAGTTGGGAATGTCGGTGACGTTGGGAGTGTCGGTGACGTTGGGAGTGTCGGTGACGTTGTAAGTGTCGGTGAAGTTGGGAGTGTCGGTGAAGTTGGTAATGTCGGTGAAGTTGGGAATGTCGGTGACGTTGGCAGTGTCGGTGACGTTGGGAGTGTTGGTGACGTTGGGAGGGTCGGTGAAGTTGGGAATGTCGGTGAAGTTGGGAGTGTCGGTGACGTTGGGAGTGTCGGTGAAGTTGGGAATGTCGGTGAAGTGGGGAGTGTCGGTGAAGTTGGGAGTGTCGGTGACGTTGGGAGTGTCGGTGACATTGGGAGTGTCGGTGACGTTGGGAGTGTCGGTGAAGTTGGGAATTTCGGTGAAGTTGGGAGTGTCGGTGAAGTTGGGAGTGTCGGTGAAGTTGGGAGTGTCGGTGAAGTTGGGAATGTCGGTGACGGGAGTGTCGGTGAAGTTGGGAGTGTCGGTGAAGTTGGGAGTGTCGGTGACGTTGGGAGTGTCGGTGACGTTGGGAGTGTCGGTGAAGTTGGGAGTTTCGGTGACGTTGGGAGTGTCGGTGAAGTCGGGAGTGTCGGTGACGTTGGGAGTGTCTTTGAAGTTGGGAGTGTCGGTGACGTTGGGAGTCTCGGTGAAGTTGGGAGTGTCGGTGAAGTTGGGAGTGTCGGTGAAGTTGGGAGTGTCGGTGAAGTTGGGAATGTCGGTGAAGTTGGGAGTGTCGGTGACGTTGGGAGTGTCGGTGACGTTGGGAGTGTCGGTGAAGTTGGGAGTGTCGGTGAAGTTGGGAATGTCGGTGAAGTTGGGAGTGTCGGTGACGTTGGGAGTGTCGGTGACGTTGGGAGTGTCGGTGAAGTTGGGAGTGTCGGTGACGTTGGGAGTGTCGGTGACGTTGGGAGTGTCGGTGACGTTGGGATTGTCGGTGAAGTTGGTAATGTCGGTGAAGTTGGGAGTGTCGGTGAAGTTGGGAGTGTCTGTGACGTTGGGAGTGTCGGTGACGTTGGGAGTGTCGGTGACGTTGGGAGTGTTGGTGACGTTGGGAATGTCGGTGACGGGAGTGTCGGTGAAGTTGGGAGTGTCGGTGAAGTTGGGAGTGTCGGTGAAGTGGGGAGTGTCGGTGACGTTGGGAATGTCGGTGACATTGGGAGTGTCGGTGACGTTGGGAGTGTCGGTGAAGTTGGGAGTGTCGGTGAAGTTGGGAATGTCGGTGAAGTTGGGAGTGTCGGTGAGGGTGGGAGTGTCGGTGACGTTGGGAGTGTCGGTGAAGTTGGGAGTGTCGGTGACGTTGGGAGTGTCGGTGACGTTGGGAGTGTCGGTGACGTTGGGATTGTCGGTGAAGTTGGGAATGTCCGTGAAGTTGGGAGTGTCGGTGAAGTTGGGAGTGTCGGTGAGGTTGGGAGTGTCGGTGACGTTGGGAGTGTCGGTGCTGTTGGGAGTGTCGGTGAAGTTGGGAGTGTCGGTCAAGTTGGGAGTGTCGGTGAAGTTGGGAATGTCGATGACGTTGGGAGTGTCGGTGAAGTTGGGAGTGTCGGTGACATTGGGAGTGTCGGTGAAATTGGGAATGTCGGTGACGTTGGCAGTGTCGGTGACGTTGGGAGTGTTGGTGACGTTGGGAGGGTCGGTGAAGTTGGGAGTGTCGGTGAAGTTGGGAGTGTCGGTGACGTTGGGAGTGTCGGTGAAGTTGGGAATGTCGGTGAAGTGGGGAGTGTCGGTGAAGTTGGGAGTGTCGGTGACGTTGGGAGTGTCGGTGACATTGGGAGTGTCGGTGACGTTAGGAGTGTCGGTGAAGTTGGGAATTTCGGTGAAGTTGGGAGTGTCGGTGAAGTTGGGAGTGTCGGTGAAGTTGGGAGTGTCGCTGAAGTTGGGAATGTCGGTGACGGGAGTGTCGGTGAAGTTGGGAGTGTCGGTGAAGTTGGGAGTGTCGGTGACGTTGGGAGTGTCGGTGACGTTGGGAGTGTCGGTGAAGTTGGGAGTTTCGGTGACGTTGGGAGTGTCGGTGAAGTCGGGAGTGTCGGTGACGTTGGGAGTGTCGGTGAAGTTGGGAGTGTCGGTGACGTTGGGAGTCTCGGTGAAGTTGGGAGTGTCGGTGAAGTTGGGAGTGTCGGTGAAGTGGGGAGTGTCGGTGACGTTGGGAATGTTGGTGACATTGGGAGTGTCGGTGACGTTGGGAGTGTCGGTGAAGTTGGGAGTGTCGGTGAAGTTGGGAATGTCGGTGAAGTTGGGAGTGTCGGTGACGTTGGGAGTGTCGGTGACGTTGGGAGTGTCGGTGAAGTTGGGAGTGTCGGTGACGTTGGGAGTGTCGGTGACGTTGGGAGTGTCGGTGACGTTGGGATTGTCGGTGAAGTTGGTAATGTCGGTGAAGTTGGGAGTGTCGGTGAAGTTGGGAGTGTCTGTGACGTTGGGAGTGTCGGTGACGTTGGGAGTGTCGGTGACGTTGGGAGTGTCGGTGACGTTGGGAATGTCGGTGACGGGAGTGTCGGTGAAGTTGGGAGTGTCGGTGAAGTTGGGAGTGTCGGTGAAGTGGGGAGTGTCGGTGACGTTGGGAATGTCGGTGACATTGGGAGTGTCGGTGACGTTGGGAGTGTCGGTGAAGTTGGGAGTGTCGGTGAAGTTGGGAATGTCGGTGAAGTTGGGAGTGTCGGTGAGGGTGGGAGTGTCGGT